>NC_073744.1:194968568-195568568 GCF_029784135.1 Toxorhynchites rutilus septentrionalis
TATCTGTTCTTCCATTGTTCAGCAGACCGGACAGCGGATATTGATCATTGTTGGGGATATTTATATGGATGAGTCGATCTTTGTTCCACCGTGGATCGATCTCCATAGCTGATGATGGTTGCGTGGACGTAATTATTCTATAACAACACAAAGATGGTCAATTGAGGGCCCTGAGTTTGAACTCACGATCGATCGACCAAGTGGCTACGAAGACCCCCTATCATTTTATTGTCGTCAATCAAAATTGTAGACCAATACATTCTTAATTCACTTAAAACTACTTACTTAAAAATAAAAAAAAAATGTAAAGAGAGCTGGCTGGATAATTTATCCGTTTAATTCAAAAGACGATTTTAACAACAATTTTTTTTTTATTTTATTTATTTATTTTTTTCGTCAAACCAGCGTAGACTAATTATGCTGCCCAAATATTAGAGTGAAATTTAACTATATCTTATTCTATTCAAATAGTCTTTGAGCATGGTTACATGGTTACATCAATTATTTCACTGTGTTTCGTTACAGAGGCTCATCATACGATTAATAGGACTATATATGGCACAATTCGTTCTTCGGTAATCTATGTTGAAAATGTTAGGGTTAGGGGTGCGTAAAAATTTAGGTTTCCTAATATTTCTTCTGAGTCCACTCGTTGTGATATGAAGTCAATAATAAATGAGGGGCTTAGAATGAAAGGGGTGTAAGTGATTTGGTCGATTTCTCTGCATCGACTCTCTCTTTTGGTCATAACTTAGCTGCAAACTCATTCCCAGCTGTATTTAACAATGTGGAAGATAGGTCAGAACCTCATCTATCGGATTCTATAGCAAACTCAAATTGGAACGTTTTTTGCAGTAGAGTTATTAACTAAAGAAAAAGTTGATGAAGAGAAATCGATCAAGTCACTTACACCCCCTTGCATTCTAAGCCCTTCAAATAGAATCATGGCAGAGTTCCGACGTTCTTTTAAGCTTTTCATATTGATTAGCATGCAACGTGCCTCATATGGAGGGAGATGGTATGAAGACCAGTCTAGTTTACGAAGTGCAAATAACAGAAATTGTTTTTTGTACAGATTCAATTCTGTCTTCGTGTGAAGTTATGTAGGGGGGACCATACAATACTAAAGTATTCGAGAATTGATCTGACGTATTTTGTATACAATGTTTTTATTGTTTACGGATCGTGGAAATTGTTTACCACCCCCAGCCCACCATGGTCGGTTGTAGGTGCCAGTCCTGGAGGCTCTCGTCGCTCTTTCCGCCGCACTCGGAGTCGCATTTTCTTGTTAAACAGCTCGAACTAGGACTCGTCCGACCGAATAACGCGCTTCCAGAACTTCAGCGGCTTGTTGACATGGTTTCCCGCAAACTGAAGTCGATTTTTTGTTGGCGTTGCGACCACCGGTTGCTTTTTGGTGGAGTAGCTCTTAAGGTCCCGCTCCACCAAGCGTCGTCAAATGGTGCGGTTGTAACGGTCCATATCCAATCTTTTTCAATCGCCCGAATGATCGTTCGTGGGTTTTTCTTCGCTTCCCGGATGACTCGCGTATCCGTTCTTGCATCAGTCTTACCATTCGGCCTTCTTCCTGGTCGATCGGCCACCCTGTCGAGCATGTGATGTTCGAAGAAGGAATGCGGATTGTATGGTTACCGCATTTATCATACTCACAAGCAGAGTTGCCTACTCCAATTATCAGAAATCAGGATTATTGAAAATAGTAATCAGAGAAAAATCAGGATAGCTTATACTGAGTTGTCCGGAGAGTTCATGTCGATTTTTGGGAAAATAAAAGCATCATTTTTACAGACGCACTTACAAATATTCAATTTTATTCAACATTCTTATTATTTATATCTTTCGCCATCTTTCACGTAGCTTAAAGATTCTGTCCTCCTAGAACATGTTTGTTTACTTGTATTTTTTATGCTGGTCAAGAAGTCGCAGTTTTTGCCATTGAGAAAACTCTCCAGGGATCTTTTGATCGTTTGTATATTTTTCCCAAAAAGCTACAATATTACTGCTGTAGTTTGTTGAGAAATCAATATTCTTAATTTCATTGAATCCATACTCATCAAATGGTAATAAATAGGCTATCGTATCAGCAGTAGATGAATTGTTGAATGATTTTAAATTTTGATATTATTTGATTCGATTATAGTTATACAGGGTCTTTCAGATTAAATGCTCACGCAACAAATTTTAATAACTTCTACAAAAGTGAACCGATTTATATTTTTAAAAAACGAAAATAAAGCTTATTTTAGGACATTTTCGATGTGACCACCCCTTTTTTCGATAACGCGTTCTAAACGGTTGGAAATCCGAGTTATTAAAAATAAAAAAAGAAGTAATTGAAAATCCGAGCTATTTCTTCTTTAAGTTCCAAGTTCCTTTAAGCTCCAAATGTTGTGGCTTATTAACATAGCAACGGTCCTTTACGTGCCCGCAGAGGAAGTAATCGACGACGAGAGATGCCAAAAATTTTACCATAAAAGGACAAAGTTCATTAAGGCTTCGGTTGCTCGAGTAATACGATTTCACTAAAAACACAAGTCCTTGTAAATTGTACATCTTGACTGAACGAGTAGCCGAATATTATCGTCCCGAAATGGGGAATGCAGTGTTACCATCGACGGAGCGAAACAAATTTTTATAAGGAGCTATTCGATTTTTTTGCGTGAGCGTTTAATCTGAAAGACTCTGTATTTACCATAGTTTCACTATTAAAGTTAATTCTGCTTTGAATCTGGCGGGCAAATGTTACAAACGTTTTTATTATTATTATTATTTTTAAATTTGTCAAATATTCTCAAAAATATCTGTGCATAGTGAACCTTTACTTTACTCTGGAAAAGCTTATTCGATCGATTTGCAACGATCATACATACAGTAAATCCTGTTTTTGTGCGCGATTTTCTAAATTTTTTTTTGTGCAGCCCTTTTCCCCCGCACAAACACAGGTTTGGCTGTATTGGTCAATAAATTTGGTACAGCTTCACATCAGCAGAATTTTATTTAATGTAAGCATTCTACTTGTGCGAACCGGAGAGCCATTATGACACTTCTCATTTTTCTCATGTTTTTAAAGTATATATATATTTGTTAAAGTAAGAAATACAAGAATCAGAAGGAATAAGGATCATTTCTAAAAAATCAGGCAAAATTTAGTGTTTGTCAGAAGATCAGGGAATGTGCCAAAAAGTGTGGGAAAGCCTGCTCACAAGTCATGTACCGTTATACTCCAATATCCCAATCAGTGTCTATTTTCGTTTACTTGACACAAAGTACATTGAGTTACGATTTAGTGTGATCCGTAGGATAAGTGGAACACTACTTGTTGAATCTCTTGTCGAAACTCAAATATGTCAGAACTATACTTGAATATGACAAGTATGGGTACAGAAAAAAAAACCATTTCTAGCTTCATCAACAAATTATTAATTAACCATTTGGATGCCAGTGACACTGCCACCGACCACAACCGCAATTTAGCCGTAAACAAATCTTGCGTAACCAACACCACTTGCCGGTGCTCCAAAGAAAATCTTAACGCGCATTGACTCGGCGTATATTATATACAAAACATTAACATTGACACAAATTAACAAAGAAGTCGAACGAATGTTCCGTTTGATTATGCGCAAATTGGCATGCGTAGCGAATCTGTTCCGTGCATTGCCTCCTTGCGCACCCACCGAGAGACGGTTGCACGGGGCGTCCGTCGCCTTTTGACGTAGGACTACGTCTAACCGGAAGATATAGGGGGTGAAATGGAAATCTAGGCACTGAACAAGTAGGAAAAAATGCATGATTTGGAACGCTTATAACTCGAGCATTTCTCAATAGATCGCAATGGTTTTGGCATCAATTGATAGGAAATATATCTACGCATCTATCATAATGAATAACATTTCATTTTTCTTGAGATAAATAATTGAATAATTGTGAAATATCAAGCATTGTCCAAATGCACTATGTGCCCATTTTTGATTGGTCCATTTTGTGCTCCTCAAATCGTACCGACCAAAACGGGCAACCAGAGCAGCAGCGAAATAGAATGAAGCACCATTGGAAAGGAAAAAGAAAAAAATGAACGAAACATTGGTCGCTGTTACACATGCGTAATTCTCGAGCCAGCCAGTCAGCTTAAAAATCCCGGCTCCGCTGCCGTAACGATCATTCTCATTCAAACCGTACACCACATCGGTTCGCATCGAAACACTTCAACAAACCAACCCAAGCAGCCATGTCTGGACATGGCAAAGGAGGAAAAGTGAAGGGAAAGGCAAAATCCCGCTCGAACCGTGTTGATCTGGAGTTCCCCGCAAGGGTAGCTAGGCCGAGCGCGTTAGTACCAGTGCACCAGTCCACCTAGCCGGCGTTATATAGTTTCGGCCGTCGAAGTGATCGAGTTGGCTGGTAAAGCTGCTCACGACGATAAGAAAACCCGCATTCAGAACAGAACACATTCGGTTCGGTGGACATCAAGACAACAACAGGCAGTTGCAGCGAGTGGCAAACGCAATCGCAAAACGGCAGCTGGAAGCAGACGAAAAAAGTTTGTTCTTTATACAATCTGCTTTGGTGGCAAATCCAGAATAAGGCGGCATCGAGGGCGTTCGAAATGGTTTTTTTTCAAAACCACGAGTACAAAGTTTTCTAAATTGGAACCATTCCATAAAACAAGGCGCTTATCAGGGCAATTAAACCTTTCAAAAAAGAGTTTACGAAACACAGTTCAATGGTTTCTAAAATAATATCCAAAATAATAATAAAACACAAATTGATTTTTTCATAATTTGTTTGCTTATTTATGGTTGGGGACTTTCCCGATTATTCAATATTCATTAATTTTTAAATTGTTTCTAGATTGAAAGTACAGTAATTTACATTTAGCTCGACATTCAGCTAATTGGACGGACCTGTAATGCGACATATTTAGTTGGACATTTTTGTAAACATAAAGTTCGAGGTCCAAATTATGACCCCACATCGAAAGTCGACACTGTACCACTGTCATCGTAAATGTTCAATTACAGGTTAAAATCGCCTCCAATGCGACACTGAGTGGTGTTTCGGCACGTCGCATTAAATGTAATTTACTGTACAACATGTCACAAGCTGGATGGGAATAAATTTTCCAACTGTGAAAGCTGTGGCGAGTGGCAAACGCAATCGCAAAACGGAAGCAGGTAGAAGAAGGAAAAAGTTTGTTTATACAGACTGCTTTGGTGGCAAAACCAGCCACCGTAAAACACGGCGCTTTTCAGGGCCATTAAACCTTCCAAAGAAGAGTTATTGAAAGTTTTTCACAATACCAATGCATTCTAAAGAGACATAATATGACATATAATATAAACTGATTTATTTTGTTTATCTTGTTCTTGAACTTATTGGTGGTTGGGGTCTTTTAAATTGATCATTCAGTTTTCACAAACCCATGCATGGTTTCCGAATTAAAAATGGCTTCAAATTACAACACATTGTATGCAGGATGGCATTAACGAATTTTCTCGGTAGCAAGAACTGCTTTCTTTGGTTGATAACTGATGTTGAAAAATGAATGACGTTACATCTGCATTGTATAGAAAAATAACTAAGGAGCAACATGAGCTATGTATTTCCTTATTCTTCTTTCTTTGTTTTTAAGAGGCTTTGAACTTTGCAGTTCATTCGCCTCTATGTATTTCCTGCTGCTCTGTTCTTATTTTAAAGGGCTTTAATCCGAAGGTCATTCGTCCATGTATTTACTGTTGGTTTTTCAGAACGCTTATAGCTCGTTTATTTCTCGACAGATCGTAGAGTTCGTCTCCAAAACCTCAGTTCTTTTTCATTTTTATTTACGGAAACTACAAATCTTACAATTCATTCGTCTCCGAAACACGGAAACAGTTTAAGGTACGGTAATGTGCTCAATAGTGAAATATATGATAGTGAATGAGCTGATGACCACCTATGCATCCCCTATCACAGCCATCATTTTGATTGTACGATATGTGCATACGTCGAAAGATGCCCGGCGTTGAACATTTAATAAGTACAAAGCCTTCGGAAAAAAATCAAGAATTAACTATAAGACAGCGAGAAAAAATTGAGAAAGTTTGTAAAAAAAAAAAACGCAAAAACACAACACCAAAGGTTCTTTTCAGAACCCCCAACATGTTCATGAAGAGTAAACAGTAGACTAATCCATTTTTCAGGTAGATAGGTAGGTATTCACGTAGCAGAAGAAAATAAAACAATATATTTAAAATATATATTTAGCAAAAGCTGTCTCCTTTGTATAGTCCTACGTCACTCCGGTTATGTCCCCGACATTACCCACCCGTCTTTTTCTTTCCCATAGAGTTAATGAGAGACATGTGTCATTCAGTTAAATGGAAAATTGTCGTCAATGAAGGGAACCTGTAAGATCTGGAATCACAATTTTTATTAGCGCTGATTAATTGTCACAATGTGTTAGTTCCATCGTTTTTTTTTCGTAATGCCGGCTACAATCATAAAACTAAATTATAATTGGCTAGTCGTTAATTGCTTGTCTACGATTGTGTCTCTCTGCGCTCACATTCGTCCCGACCTTACTAGTGACCCCTTCAATCAGACCATGGTGTGAGCCGAACATTGATAATCGCTCAAGCTGTAGGCTGTATGACAAGATATGAGCTTTTTAGAATTAAGTACCGAATTGACACATTTTGTAACTGAAAAATTGTTTCTCATTCTGTGATTTACAGATCGGTCAAAGAGTGACCAGAGTGAATGGTCCAAGAGAAAGCTGGTAAATAAGCCCATCGCAAGATGAAGTTCGCAGAGCATCTTTCCGCCCATATTACCCCGGAATGGCGGAAGCAGTATATCAACTACGAGGTAAGCAACCTGCTCACTATGTACTATTTTTGGTAATTTTCAGCACTCCACGTGCTATCATCTCAATTGTTTATTAACTGAAACTCTCCGTATCGTACGAAGGTCGTCTCGTTGGGTAGCTTATTCGAAGCCTGCTAACTAGAAACTGTCGCCATTCTCACTGTGTGCTCACTGCTAAATTATGCCAGATAAAAGGGGTAATTGGAATTAAACTTCAAGAAGGGTGTTTTATCTCTTGTTTCTTTCATTCCCCCCTCGCAGACCAACACCGGCCAGCTCGATGTGGAGAGGTGGAGGAAAAATCTCGAATAAATAACACTTTATGATACGCTAGGGCGGTGTGATTGCAATCGAGAGAATGTGGCGCTCAGTTTCACTTTGGGTGCGAACTGCAACTTAGTTATGACGCTCGTGCACGTGTTCCGTGTCTGTTGAAAATACAATGTTTCCGTGATTTGGTGTGGATGCATTTATTTTGTATTACTCCCACTTATTTGCTATTAGGTGTTTACAAATTCGGTGCTTGATGCTCATGATGTACTTAAATCGAATCGGCCGTAAGTTGCAATATCAATGACGTCAAGTTGCCATTTGGGTTATTCATTATCGCGTGACATCGAAGAAACAACCAACTTAGAAAACAGGAATTCCAAATGGAATATAACGAATTTTTGTATAGTTCTGGTTTACAAGCTCGGTCGAATCCCAAAAACTTATAACCAATTTAAAGAAACCAGTCAGGCAACCTGTTTGATCGTTCGAACTATAAAAATTACCAAAATAATATAGAAGATAAGTTATTGAAACATTTGTTTTATAAAGGAAGGTACTGTAGAAACAAGTTTGAATCTGCTCCAAGAGATAAAATACACTGAATATCAATCCTTGTAATTTATTTTGAAAGGATTATTACATACAAGCAGCGTCGGAAAAAAACATTGTCACTAATCTAGGAGATGAGACCGGCACCCCTATGTTTTTTGAACACTGCAAATGTTAGTATTTATTATTTTAGACGTTCTAAATCAATTCCAACCCACCGTGATTCGGCAAATGTTAGAATATTAATAAAAACAAACGCTAGTGCCGATGAGGTGCAACCGGATGTAATTTTTCGGTAGTGAAATTTAAGCTTTTATTCTTGAACGAGGTTTAAAATCCTTTTTCGTTATTCTCCAGTTTGTCCCCTGGATTGTTAACTATCACTGGGATTCGAGTTGAGTTAAGTTAAAGCAATGAATTAATAATAATAATAATTTGAGTGGGGTAAGCCCGGAATGATTTACCGTTTTGTTGAAGGTTGTTGGGATATATTTTCCATCTATGCCTCGCAGCTCCCAAGGAAATCGAATTGTGAGAGTGGGTCCCAGGAGAACCTAACTCTTGCAAAAGAGGCTATCTTTGGTGAAGTTAAACGTGCTTCCAAGACTTTGGAATCCCCAGGTCTACATTACACGATCACGTTTTGTGAAAGGTGGTAAGCTCGAAACTAAGACCTAGTAATTGTGGGGTGTTTTGAAATGCCGCATGATAGATATGCCTAACATTAAATTCCTTTCTTTTCCATGTACCTAGCTCACCGGAGCTTGTTCCGACCATATCTCCGGAATCAGTTGCGCGATTCGAACCATATTCGATAGCGACATCTGGAATTAGAATAGATCCCATCTGGCGGTTGCCACATTAAAACTGGTTCAGCTAGTGTCAAGTATATTTATTGACAAATTGAGGGTGCCGGTGTTACCCCTATGGGGCACCGGTTTCACCCGCACTGGTTGGTGAACTCTGTTTTCATGTCAGCTTTGAAAATTGACTATTACTTGCAAAATTGCCGTTTAAAATCATTGATAATTCTTATATCTCATGGAAAATAATCTAGACAATGATTCTGTGGGGTAAACATAACACTAAGTGCTCTTAGATCTCACAATACAATACTATCCCCTATGGCCTTACCAATTATCATATGAGAATGGTAAGGTAAGGTTCATACTATGTGTTTATGTAATCAAACAACATCAATTAAATAGCCTGACTCATTTTTTAAAATGATTTGACTTATACTCAAACTCACTACCAGGAACGTCATTATAATCGTTTGTAATGAATTTCAATTTGTTGCTTTTGACATTCAAAGTATAAAGAACAGGCAAGTTTTAAACCTCACTCAATAAAATGTAGTTATCGAACATATGGGAATGTAATATTTTCTTCTCTTTCTCGATAAATTGTTCTAGAGATAAAGCTTGACTTTGATGAATAGTAATCGTCATCTTACATAGTCTTGTTCTCAGCTCGGTCCTGCTTGCTTGAATAATGAGAAGTATTTAGTAAGAACCCCTTTTTTCTGCGATACTGTTGAATAACAATACTGTGTGGCACGCAGTAACCCTGTGTGTCGATTTAATAGAAATGTTAACCTAATTCAAGTCGACATACATATTACACCATCGATTATAGTCTGCCATGCTTTACCATGGTAGTCATGGAATGTCATGACTCGGTCTCTTTTCTCTTTGGATCGTCGTGCGGGTAAGATGCGTTATAGCACTGGAGGATTTCCTTCATAGCGAGAATCTTTTTTTTAATAGTCAAAGTTTGTTTATTCACGAGTTTTTTTCATACAATAATAATTTCAGCTTTTTTAAAAATAAAACATTATTCATTTACGATTAAATACAAATTTAACGCATCCACATCAACGTTATTGTCACCCTTATTCACAAAATTAATACAGGGTGGGCCATTTAAAGTGGAAGGATTTGTTTTTGCAATAGCAAAGTAAAGAAGTGGAATTTTAAATTTTTTTTTTGAAATTCATTTATTTTGGTCCAAGGAGATTTGTTCTAACTACTTTTTGATTATGATATCTCGTAAATGACCGCCTCTGGCCTTGACCGCAAAATGTGCCCTTTTTTCGGCATTTTCCATCACTTTGCCCAATGTTTCGGCCGATATGGCAGCAATTTCTTGTCGGATATTGTCTTTCAGCGCAGCCAGGGTCCTTGGTTTACCAGTGTATACCTTGGATTTTAAATACCCCCATAAAAAAAAGTCAGGAGGCGTCAAATCAGGTGATCTCGGTGGCCAGTCATAATCGCCGTTTTTCGATATTAATCTTCCGGAGAACATTTCGCGCAATAATTTGGTCGTGGCAGCCGCTGTATGGCATGTAGCGCCGTCCTGTTGGAACCAGTAATTGTCCAATTCATTTTCACGAACAAATGGCAATAAAAAATCGGTTATCATTGTCCGATAACGCTCCCCATTTACGGTTACCGTTGCTCCATTTTGTTTCAAAGAAGTACGGGCCGATGACTTTATCGGCATAAATGCCACACCACACAGTAACTTTTTGGTCGTAAAGAGGTTGCGTTTCGATGAATTGAGGGTTTTCAGTAGCATAAAACCGACAATTTTGTTTATTCACTCCTCCATTCAAGTTGAAATGCGCCTCATCAGACATTATGATTTTTTGCCAAAAGCCACAATTGAGAAGTTATGTTGAATGTACAGCTGAACAATTTCAGCACGTTGTTTAGGTGTGTATTGTTCCATGGTTAAAATTGTACTGAAATGACGCTTCCAACGCGGTATGACATTTGTTAATCTGACATCTCTGTCATAAGTTATGGGGTTGCCAGATGCTTCCACTTTAAATGGCCCACCCTGTATAATTTATTGTTGTTTTTAGGAACATTTTACGTCTGTTGTGTTCAATATTTTTTAAACACAAATACCTTCTATAATTCATAACAAATCCAAATTTATCCACCCCAGGATCTGTATAATCTGAGCATTTTTAACACAAACAAATTTCTAGTAATTCCCATCTGGGATTCTGAATTTAACTCCTTTTATCCTTTCAATTTTCTTAATTATTTAAACAGGAACTGGTTAGCAGCGTTGGTCAGAAATATAATCTTCACATAAAGCACCTGATGGATTTCTAGGAATTTACCAAAAGCAGAAAATAACGCAGATTTTCTTCAGGCGGATATCAAAACTATGTAGAAAGAACTAGAGAAGAGTTTTAAAACAATATCTTGTAAAATGTTTGCAATGATAAACTCATTTGTTCCTGGTTTTAAACTTACTATAATTTTTTGAATATTCTATTACGTATTATTCGTTATAGTTATAACTATCGTGTTTATTCGATACTTGTCTAACAATTCCGGATTTTTGAATTACAAAATCCATCCCCACAATGTTACAAAATTAAACTTACTCCATTTCGCGTAACTAATTTTTACCTTCGAAAACACAATCACGGAGAGCAACTACGAAGTGTACAGTCTACCCAAGCTCAAGCAACATGACAGTGTCGTGATATTCATAATAACACCGAGTTCATCCAAGTTATCACGATAGATGATCACACACACGGTGATCCCAGTAATAAAGTTATATACACTTCACTTTGTTTTCGCCGTGAAGTGGCGTGGTTACTCTTTGAAGAAGCACACAAACCGCACTAAACAATGCATTAGATGATGATGATGATGGTCCCGCCTCCTTCCCCTACAGAGATTTGAGCAAGACGAGTTATCTAAAAGATTATTCAGTTATTTTTTCAGCATTGAAATCAGTTAGGCAAACAAAAAAACAACGAACTGATTTTATTTACAGATATAAGTTCAAAAACTGCAATGTCATGTCTGTCACAGAGCCGATACGGTCCCGACGAGGCCCTTGCAGACGAGTGGTCCACCAGAGCACAAGCCCAACCGCTAGCCTTGTATTGGATTGACAATGAATATCCTCATCCAGAGAAATCGAGAAAAATTTCTAGACCGGCACTTAGAAAATTTTCAATTTGATATCCTTTATATCCGTGTTACGCGCGCGACGCTCAAACTTATGCAGACTATTTTTATTTTTTTTAACTAATATAATATAAAAACAACAAAATAAAAATAAAAATAGTCCATCATCTCCAGGATCATGACGGATATAATAGAGAGGACATAAATACAAATTAAAAAAAAAGAAAATTAAAAAAATTAAGTAGTTTGCATAATATAATCCGTTCAAAAAAAAAAAACTTCGTCAGGTTAATTGAAAATATTAAAAACAAACTGCAAAACAAATCCCGTTCGTATAAAACTTCGTCAGTAACAATCTTCGTCATAAAATATGTCAATAAAATATCGGTCGGCTGTTAATGAAACACAGCTTTCACGTGTGAAATACAGTGCCTCTTAAATTCTGTAAGTGTTGTTGCACGTTTAAAATGTCTTGGCTTCGAGTTGAACACATTTATACCTTTGAAATACAACGAATTTTGTGAAGCACATGTCAAGAAATTGGGTGTTCTCAATTCATTCACGTTTCTTGTGTTATAACTGTGAAAGTCACTTCCTCTTTCAACTCGATCACACAAATATCGAGGCAGCAAACCTTTAACTACTTTGAAAATGAACACCATAGTTAAATAAACAATCCTTTGCTTCACGGATAACCATTGCAGAGCGTCCAACATTAAAGATGAGGAAGTGAATCTGTTACATTTTAGTATGAAGCGAATTATTTTATTTTGCAAACGCTTTAATCTCGATATTTGTGTTTCATTGGCCAGAAATAAAATGGAAGAGCAAAAGTCTAAATGAGAAGAGATTGTTGGGGTTTCACAGTGTTTACCGGTATCGAAGGGATTTCTTTTCCGTGTTAAACGGCGATCAAGTTCCAGAATGGGTGTAACTTGGGGATTTAGAGGATTATTCGGGATTGTAAAAAGTAAGCCGACGCGGTCGAGTTCTCTATTTCAACTGGCTTTATTCTGTCCTCAATACTAACTCCATTGGCAAATTTGGACAAATTAGGGATGCTCAAAAAGAATCTTCAAAATTCTATAATCGCTTCAACATTCCCGACCACTTTGGAATAACTGATATTCCAAGAAAATACTAACATGTTTTATTTTTTAAGATTGGTTGTAGCTGCATTGTACATATTAATTCAGTTAAGTTCGGTACGCTATCAATATTCACAGCCTCCGTGACTTCATACTAATATTGACCTGAAGTAAATGAAGGTTGTTTAGCTGTTGATTGGTGATGGTAAAAGTGCTATTTTTGCTGTAGGTCGCACGACATTCTCCGCCGAAGAGGTTCTCAGAGTCACGACTCGGACGATCCCATCCTTGCCAGGGTGTACCTTTACAATTTTTCCGAGTGGCCATTGAGCTGGTGGTAGGCAATCATCTTTTATGATAACGACTTGCCCAGGTTGAAGAACAATAGGTGCCTTGTTGGTTTTGACTGCCCGAGTCTGTAGTTGTTGGAGATACTGTTGGAGGGTACCAACGGGACCAAATTCGCTGTAGGTGCTTCTGGGTCTGCTGCCAGTGGTCAAGGCGATTTTCTGGAATATTTTCGAGGAACGCTTCTGGAATAGCTTGAAGGTTGGAGCCTACCAGGAAATGTCCGGGCGTTAATGCTTCTAGGTCCGACGGATCTGATGATAAAACTGTCAGTGGCCTCGAATTTAGGCACATTTCAATCTGTGCAAGCAGAGTTAGCATGTTCTCATAAGTGATGCTAACCTTTCCGATTTCCTTCAGCATATGTGTTTTGGCTGATTTGACGGCGGCTTCCCAAAGGCCGCCAAAATGCGGTGCGCGAGGAGGTATAAACTTCCAGCGTATTTCATTATTAGCACACCAATTAAACAATTCGTTTCGGTCAGCTTGATTAAGTTTCAGCATTTTGTATACACGATTAAGTGCATTTGATGCACCTTTGAAGACTGTAGCATTATCAGAATTGATCTCTGTCACCTTTCCTCGGCGTGCCACGAAGCGACGTAGTGCAGCCAAGAACGCAGATGTTGAGAGATCACTTACTAGTTCAATGTGAACTGCACGTGTTGAAAAACACACAAAAATCGCCACGTACACCTTTGTTGGACCTCGTTTGCGAATTGGCGATTTTATAAAAAATGGACCGCAGTAGTCCACGCCACAAATTGAAAAAGGACGCGTGGGAGTAACACGTGATGTTGGCAAGTCAGCAATGCTCTGTTGTATCAGGATTGGCTTGTTACGAAAGCATACATGACACTGGTGGTAAATGCGTCTCACGAGATTTCTTCCGCCAATTATCCAGTATTTTTGACGTAAACTAGATAGCATCAGTTGTGGACCTGCATGCAACAACATTTTGTGGAAATATGATACTAATAGTATGGCCAATGGATGCTTCGCAGACAATACTATAGGGTGTTTGATAGAATCAGATATGTCTGCATTGTTCAAACGGCCTCCAACACGGATGATTCCATAAAAATCGAGGTACGGTGTTAACCATTTCAAAACACTGGACTTAGGAACGAATTCTCCATTGACAAGACTTTCTTGTTCACGGAGGAAATTTTCACGTTGTGCTATGCGACAAAGAATTCGATCAGCTATTTGCAGCTCTGAAGACATAAGTGGTTCTATTTAAGTTCTGTACAATAATCTGTGTACGCAGATGAGTGTATATTTCAGGAGTGGTGCGGTGGGAAGTGGTGCGAGCTCGTAATATTTCAATGTATCGTATCCAATACGCAATCGCTCGTCGAAGCCGTGGGTAACTGGAGAACCGCGTGAAAATTCGTTCGCTTAAATCAATTTCAGTCGTTGACATGGCTACTAATGAAACCTTTTTTCCTTCTTTGATTGTTTCTGCTAAATCTTCTGCTGGTAATGCCCCGATAGGCCATAATTCCGCTGGTTGGGAAAGCCATGGTGGTCCATTCCACCATCTTGTACGATTAATAATTTCATTTGGGTTTAATCCTCTAGAGATGTCGTCGGCCGGGTTTTCAATACCTACTATGTGTCTCCAATCGTTGATATTTGTAGCAGCTTGAATTTTTGAAACACGGTTAGCTATAAAGGTTTTCCATCGGCTGGGTGGTGGTCGAAGCCATTGTAGCACCGTTGTAGAGTCGGACCAAAAATAAACAGGTGGGGATATTTTCACTGCATTCATCACCTTCTCATAAAGATGTGTGGATAGTAAAGCTGCGCATAATTCCAGCCTGGCAATTGTATGGCTTGATGAAATAGGAGAAACTCGAGACTTTGATACTAGCAGCTTTACGGAAATCTGGGTTGTCGATTTAGCTCGGACATAACAGCATGTGCCGTAGGCCTTCTCGGATGCATCAGCAAAAAAATGGAATTCAATGCTTACTGCATCGAAAAGTGACACGAAACGTGGTACTCTAACTTGACTCAGTAGATCAATCATTGTATGGAATTGCTTCCATTCGATTTGTAGTTTGGTTGGTAGAGGATCATCCCATGTTTGATCTCTAGTTGTTTTAAGCGACCATATACGCTGCATAAACAATTTAGCTCTCAACACTACCGGCCCGATGAGGCCCATAGGATCAAATATCTGTGCTACATAGGATAACACCTTGCGTTTGGTTAGAATGGCAGTGGCAGCTGCACCTTGAAATGAAAATAGTCCGTTTTGGGTTCCTACGCGAGACCCAGTGTGCTGACAGATTGATCATCGTGTAAATTATATAATTCTTGTATTGCTAAATCTTCGGGTGGAATATTTTGCATCACCTCCACTGAATTTGATGCCCACTTCTTCAATTGGAACCCTGCAGATTCCAGAGTCGTTGAAATGTCGTTCATCAACTGGATGCTGGACTGGACATCTCTAGCTCCAGTTAGTAGATCGTCCACATAAAAGTCTTCCGCGATGGATTGATTCGCTTCTCTTGCTGCTTCTTGTAGTGTTTTAATGGCTAGGTAGGGGGCGGACGCTGTCCCGTATGTCACCGTCTGGAGTTCGTAAGTAGCGATTGGATTGGATGGATTCGAACGCCAGTGTACTCGCTGGAAGGGTTGGTCTTCTGGATGCACTAAAATTTGCCTAAACATTTTTTGTATATCCGCAACCAAAGCTATAGGATGCATGCGAAACCGCATCACAATGGACAATAGATCTTGTTGAAGGGCTGGACCGACCATGAGAGCATCGTTTAGAGAGTACCCAGACATCGTCTTGCATGATGCGTCGAAGACCACCCTTGTCTTTGTGGTACTGCTGGATAATTTAAATACAGGATGGTGAGGCAGATAGCAATGATTTCCAGCGTAATCGACAGGTTCAATTATTTGCTTCATATGACCGAGGGTTTCGTATTCCTCCATGAATTGGACATAATCTATCTTCAGCTTGACATCTCGTTCCATTCGACGTTCGAGGCTAAGGAATCGACGTTCAGCTACGGATCTGGATTCACCGAGGATTATCTCGGGGTTGACCTTTCTTGGAAGACGCACTACCTATCGGCCAGAGGAATCACGTGTAGTAGTATTGGCGTAAAACTCTTCACAATATTTTTCCGCGGTAGAATAATTTGAGTCTGTTGGGATGGCTTCCAATTCCCAAAATTTTTGGAGAACATTCTCCAGACGCTCGTCCATTGTGGAGACATGATAACATGTTTGGAAAACAGATGGAAATTTTGATGTGGGTCCACATATAGTCCAGCCAAATGGCGTCTCCACTGCCTGTGGCAAGTCTTGCCCTAGATGATTTTTATTACCGGTGTGTAACTCCCAGTATGCTTCACCGCCGATAATGATATCTACTCTGCCTGGTACATTGAATTTAGGATCAGCGAATTCTATCGCTGATCCTAAATTCCGCCTAGTTGCCACGATGAAGTTTGAACGGGAACAGTGGGTAAATCTGCAGTTGGCTCCTGTATTATCAGGAACTCCAGTTTAGTACAAAAACGATTTATTCTCGATCGAACAGTTGCGGTTAAAGTGCGTTTCAATTTCTTCAGCGACTGTCCTATTCCAGCGATGCTTACATCAACTTTAGTTTGTGGGTTCGTGAGACGGTTAGCAAGATTGCGAGAAATGAAGTTCGACATTGAGCCTGAGTTTAACAGTGCCCTCGCTTGGAATACATTGCCGTGATCATCAACGATTTCTAAAGCGACGGTTTCTAATAATATTGTGTTTGTACTCGATTGGACTGACATGCTGATTTTTGATGTTGACGGTTCTTGATATCCCACATTCGACAATGAGTATATATTTGGATCTTCTCTTGAGTCTGATGATACAGCTGGAGTGACAGAATTTATCACAACCTTTGTTGATTCATGCAGCATTGTGTGATGTCGATCTCGACAAATGCGGCATGTGAACTTCGATTCGCAATTCCTGGCATTATGGCCGGTTCGAAAACAGTTCCAGCATAACCTTTTTTGGGTAACCAGCTCTCTTCGCTGTGTAATCGACATTTTCGAAAACGTTGGACACAGAAACAAGAAGTGTCTTTCGGAACATACGACGCAAGATGGAATATTATATTTCCCGGACGTGGATGCGTTGGCAGCGAATTTGGATGGGAAAAATCTACTGCCGGCCACTTTTGCCTGAACCGGTTGTGATCGGTGAACAAGATCTGATGCGACGGTTTTCAGAATGCGAATTCGTTGATATAAAAACTCTATTAATTCTTCATACTTAACGTCTTCTTGTGAGCTTGTTTTTTCTTCCCAGGCACGTAAACTTGTTGGATCGAGTTTGTAAGATAAGATGTTCACGAGGGGAGTATCCCAGCAATCGACCGACTCATCGAGTTTGGCTAAGGCTTTCACATATCGTTGAAACTCATCGATGAGTTCATGTAATTCTTGAGCATTTTCTTTCTTCAATGGGATTAAATCATAGAGCGAACGAAACAGTTGTTTTTTCAGGAATCTGCGGTTATCATAGCGCTTTAATAACGCGTCCCAGACGGAGAGGTAATTCTCGCCTTCGATATCAATGCTTTCGAATGGTTTACGCGCTTCACCTTCAAGTGATAGAAGAAGATATTGAAGTTTGGCAATTGGTGGAATATCACTATTAGAATGCACCATCGATGAATACGTGTCACGAAACGACAACCATTTCGAAAATTCTCCATCGAACTTAGGCAGATTGATTTTGGGTAACCTCAAATGAAAAATTGATGATGACGTGTGGGTATTGTTGTTCACAGATGTATCGAGATTACTTTGGTTTGCATTTACGGCCTGTTTTGCCAAAAGGAAACCTTTCGCTACACAATAACGCGCTTCGAATTCAGCACGCTCTTCAAGGTGTGTGTCAAACAGCTCTGGATCATCTAGCCTTTCAATTTTCCCTTGGACTTCTAGGAATTCGTTGTATGCTCTGTTCAGTGACTCTAATCGAACGGGTAACTGGTATTCGTCGCGTACATGATCATAATGTACCATAAAACTTTCTACGGAATCGCGATGGACGTATAGCGCTCTTCGGTTCATAACTAACTGCGCTAATTCCTTCTCTACTTTTTTATCCGTCATTTTGCACTAACTCTCACGTATTTCGTTGTTTTCCAATGCGAATGGATTCAAGGATTCTTCCAGAAGAACACGTAGATGCAATTCGTTTTCACAAATAAACTTGATAGTCGTCGGATCAATTCAGGACTCACAAAGGAATGTAATGGCGTCACTTTGTTCACGGCTTGGATTGCCGATTTTACGTATAGGATACGATTTCACTCGCAATTTCTGGAAACTTGATTGGGAGTGTCCTTCGATCCGGTTCGAAGGACCAATGTTGGGGTTTCACAGTGTTTACCGGTATCGAACGGGATTTCTTTTCCGTGTTAAACGGCGATCAAGTTCCAGAATGGGTGTAACTTGGGGATTTAGAGGATTATTCGGGATTGTAAAAAGTAAGCCGACGCGGTCGAGTTCTCTATTTCAACTGGCTTTATTCTGTCCTCAATACTAACTCCATTGGCAAATTTGGACAAATTAGGGATGCTCAAAAAGAATCTTCAAAATTCTATAATCGCTTCAACAGAGATGATTGAGTTAAAATCGTTTTTCAATCGGCATAAGATTCCATACTTCTTGGCAATTTTCTTGATGACATTGTCAATGTGAGTGTTGAAATTGAGTTTGTCATCAATAATCACGCCAAGATATTTAATTTCCCGAACGCGATCAATAGTCTCATCATCAATAACAATAGAGACGTTTTCATTTGAACGATTTCGCAAGATTACCATATATTTCGTTTTACTTATGTTCAATTTTAATTGCTTATACTTCAACCATCTACTTAAAAAATGCAAATCTCCATTTAAATATGACGCGACCTGATTTAAATCATTAGCTGCAACGAATAATATCTGCAAAAAGATTGATATCACAAAATCGTAAAACTCGTCGCATGTCATTAATGTACATAATAAATGGGATGCATTGGTAACGTATGGTAGCGTTAACGTATTTGTTCAACCAAATATATGCTTCTTCGCCAAAGGCAATTTTTCGATAAAAAGTGAATCCTGTTCCAGCTTTTCAAAAGCCTATTTATCAAAAAAAACAGGAAGTGGGTTATATCTATGGTATAACCACAAGGGTGACGTAGGACTATCGTTGATTTAGAGATCATTCGTTTGAAGTTGAATCTAAATCCATTCTGAATGAATGAATAAATGAATATTTGGGGGACTTCGAAAACGAGAGCGTTACGTTGGAGGCACAAGGTTTTATGCTTCCAATATAGGATACGAAAAACCTTGTTCTGAAGAATAATCTTCAGAAGCTAACCTGCTAACTGTACTTGATTGACAAATCACAAACCCAAATGTATTATATGGATATTTTATGGATAGAAAACATTAAAATAAACTCTTTCGCTTGAATGTAATTTTCAATTCCAAGGGGAACTGGCAGATTATTTTCCAGCAACGATTAGATAAAGGGTGTGTCACATCAAATTGCATCACGGAAAAAACGCTGTAGAAATTTAATTTTTAGGAATTATATCTTCAGTTTTCGCTTATAATCAGATAAGAGTGTATAGATCACGTTGATTTGGAAAAATGTCGTCGAACGAAAAAGATTGTCGTGAATTAATCCTGCGCACTCATTCCGAGAATCCGGAGTTGTCACATCGGGACATCGGTAAGATGCTGGGAATCGTCCAATCCACGGTCAGCAGAGTACTAAACCGATATTTCATACTTCGAGAACCTAACCATCGACCGGAAGGGGAAGAACGGAAAAAATGGATGCTCCGTCAGTGAAAAAGATCACAAGCGCGTAGTTAAGCAGTTTAGACGTGATCCGAGAAGTTCGGTTCGGGATGTCGCCAAAAAGCTAAATTTGTCAAGTTCATTCGTCCAACGGACCAAGTAGCGGGAGGGCCTGCGTACATACAAGGTTCAGAAGGCTCCTAACCGCGACGAAAGGCAAAACATGGTGGGGAAGACGCGAGCCCGGAAGCTGTACACCGAAATGCTGACGAAGCCGCATTGCCTGGTAATGGACGACGAAACCTACGTCAAAGCGGACTTTCGTCAGCTGTCGGGCCTGTTGTTCTTCTCCGCAGAGGACAAATTCTGCGTTCCGGAGGAGATTCGCATACAGAAACTATCCAAGTTTCCCAAAAAGTACATGGTGTGGCAAGCGATCTGCTCTTGCGGAAAGCGGAGCGCCCCCTTCGTGATGACCGGCACGGTCAACGGGCAGGTTTACCTTAAGGAGTGCCTACAGAAGCGCTTACTACCACTATTGAAGCAGCACGAAGGCCCGACCATCTTCTGGCCGGATTTCGCTTCGTGCCACTATTCAAAGGACGTGTTGGAGTGGTACGAAGCCAACGGGGTCACCTTCGTGCCAAAGGAAATGAACCCGCCTAACGCGCCGGGGCTTCGCCCAATAGAGAAATATTGGGCGATTATGAAGCAGGCAGTGCACCCGTGGCCGAGTGGTTAGCGTCCCACACTATCATGCCGGGTGTTCGGGTTCGATTCCCGTTCTGGTTGGGGGATTTTTCGTCAAAGAAAATTCTTCCGGCTTGCACTGTGGTCACGCGTATTCTAGAGCTTGCCACTCTAGAGTACATTCAAGGCGTGTTATTCGGCATAGAAATCTCAACCAAGTATCAAAGAACGACGCTAGTTAATGAATACGTTGAGACGGCAAAAGTTCCACAGGGAACGTTAACGCCATTCAAGAAGAAGAAGAAGCAGGCCCTCCGGAAGAACCCAAAAGTTGTCAAATCAGAGGCGGACTTCAAGAGAAAATGAATTTCTGTTCAAAAAAAAACTACAACCTGACGTTGTACAGAACCTTATGGACGGGGTGAAGAGGAAGGTGCGAGCATACGGGCTTGGGCTCGAAGTATGAATAAAAAGAAAATGCCAAAAGTTGTTTAATAGTTTTTATTTTACTGTCTAAAATTTTCAAAAGGATCGGTCTACTGGGCGAATTTCTACAGCGTTTTTTCCGTGATGCAATTTGATGTGACACACCCTTTATTTCAGCATTTTCCTCGATACTGGAAGCCCACCAGTGGTTAATGCTAATTCGATAATCACCTGTTAATAGCACTTGATTGAAACATATTTGGTCACAGTGTTACATGGATAGAAAACATTCAAATAAACTCTTTCACATGAATGTATTTTTAAATTCCCAGAGGAACTGGCAGATTATTTTCCAGAAATGATTAGATCTTTCCGGAACTTTCTCGATGCTGAATGGCATCCAAACGGAAAGAATTCCGCGCGTGTATGTGCGTGTAGCAATGTCTTCCCGGGAAATCGTTTGTGGCATCACTCTCCTCCTGATGGATTCCCTTCTGGCCTAGGGTGCACAAACAGGCTCTTGGTGACACCGTTCATCCGCGCTTTCATGATAAACGAAGAGCTTCACCACAACAGCGACAACATGCTCCAATCGCTGTTCAATTAGAACTGAGTGGATTTCCGAGCGGCGCTCGCTTATATACCGATTGGTGATTTCAATAGCCTGTTTTGAAAGCAATTTTAAGACTATTGAAACAAGTTTTTGGATCAAAAAGTAACAAGTATAGAACACATAGACATTTTATCTTTCTAATGAAGTGTTTATCATACCATTTCGTTCAGTTGTTTAGGAGCTATTAACGCTCAAAATCTCGGTCTCCGGCGTAACGCTTTCGTTTTCGAAACTTTGATTTTACACCCCGGTATAGAAATGAAGGACGTAGTCCTACGTCAAAAAAAACACGACGCTGTGGCAGATCAGCATCAATATTTTCTTCTGTACGCACTTTACGCACATGAGTAGGTTTAATATCCTATAACGTAAAACTGGTGCGAAATTTGGTCAATATTGCTTGAATAGTAGGACGATTGAAGATTGTACTCGGAAAAAAATGCAACACTTTCTTTTGAGTATAACTGTTTATTGCATTGGTAAAAATTGATGAAATTTTGTGTGCAACTGGTTTGGAGTGTAATGTTTACATGTGGAAAATTTTGTAACAATCTGTCAATCTGTTATCGAGATTTCCACCCAGCAAACATTAAATCGTATAATTTTGCACGTGCCAAGTCTTACCAGAAATCCGAATGAATCATAATCGCATATAATATCAATCAAAGTATGTATCGTGTATATTTGAAATCGCATAAAATGTAGAAACTTGATTTTATATACCATTATCAAATTAAGTCGCAATTCTGTATAATAAACATCAATTTTATGATGTACATTGTCGTAAAATATATTCAATCCGCATCATATGCGTATTTTACGCTGTCGCAGTTTGTGTGTCGTATTAGCGTACAATTTAAATCGATTCAGTACTGTAGTAAATCGTGTTGCATGCTGAAGAAAATCATGAAACAGTAAATCATATTAGATCCTAATAAAGAATATATTACATCATACCCAGCAAACATTAAATCGTATAACTTTGCACATGATAAGTTACATATAATTTCGTATCAAATCACAATCGCATAAAATATCAATCAAAATATCGATCATATATATCTAAAATCGCATAAAATGCAAAAACACGATTTTCCATGTCATCGATGGATTGAGTGGTAACGTTGTCGTATCAAATCGCATATCAGTCCAAAAAGCATCGCATATCGTTATATACGGCTTTATATGCGTACAAAATATGGCATATACGTATATCGCCTCCACTTTTGTGTGTATATGCTAGTTATCTGCATCATATATCATACAAATGTGTCTTGGTTGTATGTATATCGCCTCCAATTATAGCTATTCATACGACTTAATGTTTGCTGGGTATTGAAATGTCAATGAAATGCTGATGCACTCGAAAGTTTTAACCGCCTTTGAATTAAATTTCAGATAGCCGCGCGAGAGGTGGATGATAATCCAGACGACCGGAGTTCGAACCCACATCGGAACAGTTTTCACCAAACATCAATCTGTGCCATTTTAAGCATTCATATTCCACTCCCAACACAAGTCAATCAAACAATTATTATTTCTACAAACATAAATACTCATATATAAAAATGGCGATTCGTGAGACTATAATAAATATTTCACGAAAATATTTTGCGCCATATTTTTTTTCTATGTCTGTAATAAATCGTATATGAGTATGGCAAAAGTCGTATTTGGTGCATTGACAATTCATGAACATATTCATATTAGATCGCAATTCAATTCCAACATAATCGCTATTATAGCCGGTCAAAGTTGCATATTCATCCAAACAAATTCGGTAAGCATTTGCCATGTATGTATATGGCCTCCACTTTTGCATGCATATGCCAGTTCGGCGCATTATATGCCAACCAAATTTTAGGGCATATGATGTTATATATACGCTTGTTATGCGATTTAATGTTTGCTGGGCAGGCAGGAAATGTTTCAACATAAAAATATGGGCACGTACGTGGAAAATCCAGTCCAGTTCCACAGGTGGATCGCGAAACAGTTGGGAGTCGACCATTCGACCATGTCCCGTGTGATAAAATCGTTCAAAAAGCCCATGATGAACCAAGGGCGAGCTGACAGTGGAAGAAAAGCGAAGACGATCGACCCCTTTCGGGACCCCTTTCGATTCGGGACGTGGCCAGCAAGGTCGAACCTTCCGTTTGGTTCGTCCAGCAGACAATGAAGCAAGCCGGGCTTCATGTCTTCAAAGTAAGGAAGGCGTCTAATCGAACCGATAAACAGAAAACGGTGGCCAAATCCCACCCCAGGAAGCTGTACCGCGTGGGGTTGGTGCAGCCGAAATGCATCGTATTGGACGATGCGATGTACATTAAAGCGGACGCCAAGCAGATCCCGGTCTGCAGTTTTTCGTCGGCAAGTCCTACCGAATGTTCCGGAGAATTTCCGGAAGCAGAAGGTCCACAAATGCACCTAGAAGTACTCGGTGTGGCAGGCGATCAGTGGGTGTGGCAAATTCAGCATGTTGGCCATAACGGGAAAATATACAGCCATTCCATGTCAAACCGATATAGTAGTGCTCAGATTTTCTTGAAAATTGGTAGTTTTGTTCCTTATCGCAAAATATTAGACCAGTATTTTTTTATTTTTTCGTTAGGGTGACCATTTCAATTTTAAAGTGATCCAAAAATAGTTTTTTTTTCTCCTTTTTTTCCAAAAAAAAATTTAATCAAAAATTCATAGCTTTTGAACTATTTGAGATGATTGACATGTGAAATTAAAGCCGATTAGCTAATCTTCTTAGAAAAACGTTTGCAACAAATTCCAAGAATATGATTACATATCAAATTAAAGCCAAACTAGCCTTCTTTAAAAAATATTATATTTGCGAAAAAGATGAATTTTGTTTTCTTGAAAGCCTAAGTGTTTTTGTATAACATAACCAAAATTCAGAGAGGCGTTTTTTTGTTCTTGAGTTATGTGTTTTCAAAATTAACCGAATGTTCGAAAAATCATATTTTTCTTTTTTCCTAAAATGACTTTTTTTTCAAAAATTCCTAACTTTTGAACTACTGGGCAGGCTCAGACGATCGATATATCAATATGAAGTTAATTAGTTCTTTGAAAAAATAATATCCTTGCGTAGAAATTGAATTCTGATCGCATAAAAATACATGAAATACTGAAATACTGAAAGCATGTTTACCTTGAAAAATCATACTCAAAATTGAAAATGTTATGCGAAAAAATCTCAATTTTCAAAAAAAAAAATAAAACAATGGCGTCTTTGGCCCCGAAACCATGTAAACTATAAAAAACAATTACAATCGGTAATTACGAAAACAAAATCCGATTTTTTTTGCAAGTGTAACTTTTTTCAAACAAGAAAATTTAGATATTTTGCTGGCTTCAATTTGATATGTTGATCACCTCAATCGGCCCAGTAATTCAAACGATATGAATTTTTGTGGTGGAAAAGAGGGGTAAAAATTGATTTTTCGTACCATAGGTTAATTTTTGAAAAATCATAACTCAAGAACAAAAAAACGCCTCTCTGGATTTAGGATATGTTGTGTGAAAAAACCCCAGCTTTCAAGAAAAAATATTAAAAACATAGTCTAAATTATATTTAAAATCTAAAATCTAAATTATTATAAAAGTTTTTAATAAAAATATTAAAAACATTGGTCCCGAGACCATGTAAACTATGAAAAAGGAAAACAATCAATAATTTCGAAACAAAATCCAATTTTTTCGAAAGAATAATATTTAAAGAAAAAAATCCTTGGCTTCAACTTGATATATCGGTCATCTCAATCAGTCCGGTAGTTCAGAAGAATTTAGAAAAAATCATTTTTGTAAAAAGGTGAAAAAAAAAGTTTTTTCGAACCACCCCAAAACGTAAATTATCACTCTAATGAAAAAAATTTAAAAAATGGGTTTAATATTTCTCGAAAAGGAACAAAACTACCACTTTTCACGAAAATTCGAGAACCACTATATCGATTTGGCATGGAACGGCAGTATATAAAGAAGAATGTCTCCATAAACATCTGCTTCTCTTCCTCCCATCCCTCTGTTTTGACCGTATCTGGCATCGTGTCATTGCGCGAAATCGGAGATGGAGTGGTACGAAGCCAACGATGTTGTATTTGGGTCGAAGGAGGCAAATCCGCCAAATTCGTCAGAGCTTCGCCCAATAGAAAAATTCTAGGCGATTATGGAAGCCATGCTTCGAAAAACAGGGAAAGTCTTCAAAAACGAACAGGATTTGGAGAAAGAGTGGATGAAAGTGTTAAGGAATACGACGCGAGGATTACACAGGATTTGATGGGTAGCGTTAAGTCCAAGGTGCTGGCATTTAACCTAGGAGAGTAGGTTGAATAAACCAACTTTGCAAAAACATAGCTAATATGTGTTTATATATTTCCTGAGAGTTTCAAAAATACCCGACATAAAATGATTTTTTTTTTTCCAAAATATATATTTTTATCAAGGCTCATATGGCGTTAGCCTCACGGGGCCGGGAGTTCAATACTTTGACAATTTTTCTTATTATCTATGTTAGTAATATGTAACCGATTACTCGCGGTTGGCTCGAGGTTAGTATTACAAGTGTTTTCGTAATTCGGATGTTGCTGTCTCCAATGCTCTGTACGTGTGCCCGACACGGGATACTTCCTATTGGGATGCAGCTGACCCTTAATCAGCAACGCCCCCCTAGTCTGTACCTCATATCTAGCGTGGTGCGTCTTTCTCGACTCGAGGAATCCAGGATAGAATGGTCACTAACCGGCGCAATCATCAGTTCATGTAGAGTTGTCATGAGCGGTACAACCTTTGGCTCTTGTGGAATGATCAGTGGACTGCACAACCTTTGGCCCGTGTATCTGTAAAGAGTGTGTGTATGTATTGCCGCGACTAAGTAAAAGTTTATCGATCGGATAGGAGGGATATAAAACGGGGACACAACGAAGGAAACATCATTAAACGTTGACATTGGCGTTCCTGAGGAACAGGTATAGATGAAGCAGAAGATCAGGATCACGGCTACCTAAGATATCCCGGACGGGGATCTCCGATTGTCTGCCTTGTGCTCTCAGTGCTCTAGAGAGCTGAGAGCGAGCAGTATGGAACCGGATACACGACCAGACAACATGCTCGATGTCGTGGTAGCCATCGCCACAATCACAAAGATTGTTTGCTGCGAGCCCAATGCGATAGAGATGCGCGTTTAGGTTTTAGTGATTGGACATAAGCCGAGATATCACGCAGATGAAATCACGACCTACATTCAATCCCTTGAACCATGCACTCGTCGAGACCTTAGGGATAATCGTGTGTAACCAACGACCGAACTCATCTCCACTCCACATGCGCTGCCAGTTTACGAGCGTGTACTGACGAGGAATGTGGAAAAATTCATTATAAGTAATTTGCCTTTCAAAAAGTGTGCCTTCTAAAGCGCCCACCTTAGCTAGCGAGTCCGCTTTCTCATTCCCCGGAATCGAACAATGAGAGGGAACCCATGCTAAGGTAATCTTGAATAATTTTTCGACCAAAACACTCAATAGTTGTCTTATTCTAGTTAGGAAATAAGATGAACATTTATCAACTTTCATTGAGCGGATTGCCTCTATTGAGCTGAGACTGTCTGAAAAAATAAAATAGTGGTCGATGGGCAATGTTTCAATGATCCCCAGTGCGTAGTATATCGCACCCAGTTCAGCGACATACACGGAACAAGGATCTTTGAGTTTGAAAGAGGCACTGGAATTTTCATTGAAGATGCCGAAGCCAGTGGACCCGTTTATGAATGAACCGTCAGTAAAGAACATTTTATCAGATCCAACTTTCCCATATTCTGCCGAAAATATCGGCGGAATAGAATCGGAGCGTAGGTGATCTGAAAAACAGAGGAATTGCAGAAGTATGGGAAGCAAACTTGGTTGGAGATGCCTGGTGAAGGGTGCACGTCGTGTGTAAGGTACTCATGGTATAAAGACATAAAACTTGACTGAGGAATCAGTTGGAGTAGATTTTTGAAGTTATCAAGCACCAATGGATTCATGATCTTGCAACGGATGAGAAATCTGTAGGATAATTCTGTGAACCGAAGAGTAAGCGGGGGTACTCCTGCCAAAACTTCGAGACTCATCGTATGTGTCGAATGCAAACACCCCATGGCTATACGCAAGCAACGATATTGTATTCTCTCCAGCTTGAGAATATGAATCCTGGCAGCTGATCGGAAGCAAAAACTGCCATATTCTAACACTGATAATATCGTTGTTTTGTACAACTGAATGAAGTCTCCTGGATGGGCGCCCCACCATGTTCCGGTAATTGTTTGGAGAAAATTGATTCTTTGCTGGCATTTCTGTTTCAAATACGCAATGTGTATTCCCCAGGTACATTTAGAGTCAAAATATACTCCAAGGTATTTGAAAAATATCGAGTGCTTGATCGTTTTGCCGGATAGGTGAAGCTGGAATTGGGCGGGTTCGTGCTTCCTAGAAAAAACGACCATTTCGGTTTTCTCCGTAGAGAATTCGATACTCAGCTTGAGAGCCCACGTGAACAGGTTGTTCAGGGTATCTTGCAAGGATTTTTGCAGAACGGCGAGATTAGTACCCGTGATGGAAATAACTCCATCGTCTGCAAGTTGTCTCAGCGTGCAGTCTCTAGTTAGACAATCATCCATATCATTGACGTAAAAACTGTACAAGAGGGGGCTTAGGCAGGAGCCTTGTGGTAGGCCCATAAAACTGTAACGAGAAGATTTCGAGCTGCCATGAGAGAAAATCATGTGCTTTTCTGACAGTAAATTGTACAGGAAATTATTGAGAATTGGTGAAAGTCCACGATTATGAAGCTTCTCTGAGAGAATTTCCATGGAAACTGAATCAAATGCCCCTTTGATATCGAGAAAAACGGAAGCCATTTGTTCTTTGCGAGCAAATGCGATTTGGATTTCAGAAGATAACAGCGCGAGACAATCATTTGTCTCTTTACCTCGGCGGAAGCCAAACTGCGTATTTGACAACAAATTGTTCGTTTCGACCCACTTGTCCAAACGAAGTAGAATCATTTTCTCTAACAATTTACGAATACAGGATAACATTGCAATCGGCCTATACGAGTTGTGATCGCTAGCCGGCTTGTTGGGTTTCCGTATGGCTATCACTCTCACTTGTCTCCAGTCATGCGGGACAATATTCAGCTCCAGAAACTTGTTGAACAAGTTCAGCAAACGCTGTTTTGCCAAGTCGGGAAGATTCTTCAACAAGTTGAATTTAATCTTGTCCGACCCAGGAGCTGAATTGTTACCTGAGAGGAGGGCAATTGAGAATTCTACCATCGAAAAATTCTCATAGTCGCATTGGAGCGTAATGTCGCGTACGACGCTTTGTGCAGGAACGGAATCGGGACAAACCTTTCTTGCAAATTTGAAAATCCAACGGTCAGAATGTTCCTCACTTTCATTTGTATGGTTCCAGCCACGTATCTCCTAACCGTATTCCAAAGAGTGCTCATAGCGGTCTCCCTTGACAAACCATTGACGAACTTTCGCCAATATCCACGCTTTTTTGCTTTAATCAGACCTTTTAGTTTGGCTTCTAGAGCTTGGTACTTTCGAAACCATTCCACTAGTCCAGTTTTCCGGAATTTTTTGAAAGCGTTTTTTTTTTTTGATTTTTCAAGGTAGACATTTGAACACTCCTTGTCCCACCAAAGTGATGGAGGACGACGTCGGAAAGTGGTAGCCGGTACACGTTTCTTTTGAGCTTGAAGTGCGCTTTCGTAAATCAAACTCGATATAAAATTATACTCTTCGAGTGGAGGAAGTTCATGCATTAAAACAAGTGCTTCAGATATTATTTCTGCAAATTTTCCCCAGTCAATATTTTTCGTGAGGTCATACGCAATATCGACTGACTCACGAGAACCTGATTCATTGGCGATCAATAAAATTATTGGCAGGTGGTCACTACCGTGAGGATCTTGGATTACCTTCCACGTGCAATCCAGGGATAACGAAGAAGAGCAAAGTGATATGTCTAGCATACTTGCCCGTGCAGGAGGGTTGGCTATTCTAGTTGCTTCCCCAGTATTCAAAACTGTCAATTTGAAGTTGTCGCACAGATCATAAATCAAAGTGGCACGGTTGTCATCGTAGAGTGATCCCCATGCTGTTCCATGGGAGTTAAAATCACCTAAGATTACCCGCGGCTCCGGCATTGCCTCGATAGTATCAAAGAACTGATGGCGGCCTACCGTAGTTCTGGGAGGGATATATATCGAGGCAATGCAGAGGTCTTTGCCATTGATTTGTGTCTGGCAAGCGACAACTTCAATGCCTGTCATCGATGGGAGAGTGACTCTATAGAAGGAGTGACATTTTTTGATCCCCAATAGTACGCCACCAAACGAGTCATTTCGATCGAGGCGAATAATGTTGAAATCGTGGAAATTCAGTTCGTCGGCTGAAGAAAGCCATGTTTCACAGAGGGAAAATACATCACAGTTAGAACTATGAATTAAAAATTTAAATTGATCTAGTTTAGGAATGATGCTTCTGCAATTCCACTGTATTACAGTGGTCAAATCCTTGACCTCTTGCACTGAATCAGGCATCGAGGGAAATGAACGCTGCTAAAAAACCACATTTTTCTTTCAAAAATGTTCTCACAATCGGGAGCAAACATAATACTATGCTTTTAAGAGGGTCATTAATATTTAAAGCATTTAAAATATTGTCCACCAGGTCAGAAAGCGCAAGCAAGCCAGATTGTGGCTGTTGCCTCGACCGCGAAAAAGGAACAGACGTGTTGGGCTCTGCTCCGGGAAGTGCTGAGGACCCCTGGTGCGTAGAAGAACCGCTTAAACCAGGAGGTACTTGCTTCGGTCTATTCTCAGCACGTTCGATACGAGGTTTCATTCCAATTTGGGAAGTTTCGGTCTTCTTTCTGGGGAGTGATGGAAAAGAAGGAATTTTTTTTTTCCTAATGGCACCCTGCGATGTACTGGAACTTCCTGCATTGGGAGCGTCAGCAACAGGTTCGTCGTTCTGCAGAATGGAGTAGGGATTGTCCTGAGTCGTTGAAGCGGAACTCTTAAGCATTTCTGCATAAGTACGCTTGGAACGTTCCTTTAAGGAACGCTTGAGTTTTTCCCCTCGTTGTATGTACACCGGGCATTGAGAAAGATCATGTGGAGCCTCGTCGCAATGAAGACACTTGCGCTCTTTTGCGCAAGAAGTCCCATCATGACTCTCTCCACAATCTGCGCAACGTTGTTTATTGCAACAATAGGCGGCCGTGTGACCGAGTTGCATACATTTGTTGCATTTCATTACCCGGGGTACAAACAACCGAACAGGTAAACGAAGTGCACCTATTGCAACGTAGTTTGGAAGAGCGGAACCCTCAAATGTCACACGAAAAGAGTTTGTCCGATTGAGAACTCGTTTGTCATTTTTAAGTGACACAGACTTCAGTCGATCGCATTCAAGAATCTTCACACTTTTAAGTGAGGAGTTTTTGAAGCGATCGACACCATCGAGTATCTCTTTTCGTGTCCAACCCTTTTCGTTTATTACACCGTCTATTTCAACGTTGCAACAGGGTACGTATACGCGATACTCAATCGCAAAGAGATCACAGCGCGTTATTGCATTCGCTTGGGTCCTGCAAGAGACGACAACTCGTAATTTGTCTGGCCCCATCCGAGTAATTTCAGTAACTTTGGAAAATTTCTGCGTTAGTTCTTTTGAGATGCGAATGACATTAAGAGGTTTTGATTTTCGTCTAAAGTATACAATGAATGGACCTTTGAAGCCCTCCGGGTATTCCTTTAGACGAAAATCATGTTTTTCATCAATTTCCTCATCTTCAGAACGTTCTACTTCATACACAGAATTTTCCTCCTCAACGTCTGCTTCATCCTCCTGCTCTTCAGGAGGTGGGTCAGCATCAGAAACATTCAATGACGTGGAGGGGGGATCCTCCTCGCCCTCAGCCATAATAATAAATTAGTCAACTGTTCGATGTGAACAGTATAGAATAATAATAAAAAAAATAGAAAAAAATAAATGAGTAAATAAATTATATTTGTATTCAAGGTATATATAAATTATATTTATTTAAATTTTTTATTGTATAAATTCAAAAATGAAAAAAGTTTCAACAAAAGTTCAACGGTAATGTAAGAAAATTGTACACCCCTAATGCCAACGCTTGCCGATTTGGTAAATACAATGTTGGACAATGGTGTAAATCGTACACAGGAGGTTGAAGGAATGATAAATGGAACAATAGAAAAATAAACTTCTACTTGCCGCTGCTGTGTAGCGTGTGATGAATGTGTGTTGATCTGAACTGGATCCTCAGCGTCTCGATCGTGCACCTCTTTTTATTGAGCTCGCTTCACTCGCAAGCGCTGATGAAAAAAGCACAATATAAATCTGCGTGAAAAAAAAACACCGTTATCGGATCGATTCTCAAACTTGTCCGATCAGCTCGCGAGTTCTCGAACGAGTCCCAATTTATGTTACTCTTGTTGAATTGTTGGTGATCATTTTTGTATGTTGCATTTTTTTTTCGAGTACGGTCTCTATTTTATCTACGTTCATAATTTTATTTTGAAACATGTGTTTATTCCACCTGGCAGTCCATCACTATTTTCGCTTCACACCATGCCATCAACACGGATTTCAACTGTACTCACAACGCGTACTACAATCTCACTACAGAACAGATAGCAAATCGAAATTTCCTAACTTTCCAATGTTTCTTGCTTTACAGAAAATTCAATGGTGAACACAAAAATATAAAAACAGCTCAGATCAGACGATTTGTTATCGAGTGATGCGTGGGCCAACATTTGCGACAGTTGATCTTTATACATAAGACCTTTTGTTTAACTAAGCCTTTCTTTTTCTATTTTCACCCCCCAACGACAGGAAATGAAGGCGATGCTGTACACCACCGTGGAGGAGGCGCCCGCCATGGAAAGCGTCGAGGAGGACATAATCAAGCGGCACTTTGCCAATTTCGATGAAAACTTTTACCACTACTGTGACGAAGAGCTGAAAAAGATCAACACCTTCTACTCGGAGAAGCTTGCGGAAGCGACCAGAAAGTATGCGGCACTGACCGCGCAGCTACGGACGATGCACGAGGGCCAGCAGCGGACGAAAACCAAAGCTCACACACTGAAGCGGATCAACCTGCCGTACCGGAAGGCACAGGAGCTGAAGCTGGCCTTCAGCGAGTTCTACCTGAGTCTGATCCTGCTGCAGAACTACCAGAACTTGAACCACACCGGATTTCGAAAGATTCTGAAGAAACACGACAAGCTGCTGCGGTCGGACAACGGTGCCAAGTGGCAGAAGGAGCAGGTGGAAACGAGTCATTTCTTCACCAACAAAGATGTCGACAAGCTGGTGAATGATACGGAGATGACGGTGACGAATCAGCTGGAGAGCGGCGATCGGCAGAAGGCAATGAAGAGACTGAGGGTTCCCCCGCTGGGGGAGCAGCAGAGTCCGTGGACCACGTTCAAGGTTGGCCTGTTTAGCGGCAGTTTTGTGGTGTTGTTTGTTGCTGTGATACTATCGGCTATTTTCCACGAAAGCTCGGGAGAGAATCTAAAGATTGCCTTCCGACTGTATCGTGGACCGCTGTTGATAATCGAATTCCTGTTTCTAATGGGCGTGAATATCTATGGGTGGCGATCGTCAGGCGTGAATCATGTGTTGATTTTCGAACTGGACCCCAGGAATCATCTGTCCGAACAGCATCTCATGGAGATGGCTGCCATTTTTGGCGTCGTGTGGACACTGAGTCTTCTGAGGTTTGCAATGACTACCTTAAACTTTATTCATTTTCATAATTTTCCTTTCTTTTACAGTTTCTTGTACAGCGCTAGCCTTAGTATACCACCGTACGTGAATCCGTTGGCCCTGACGGTCGTGATGATTGTGTTTCTGATGAATCCGTTCAAGGTGTTTCGGTACGAGGCCCGATTTTGGCTGCTCAAAATCATCGGCCGGATGGTGGCGGCTCCCTTTTTCCACGTCGGTTTCGCCGATTTCTGGCTGGCTGATCAGTTGAATAGTTTGGTGACCGCACTGTTGGACTTCCAGTTTCTCAGTTGTTTCTACATGACCAATGGGAACTGGCTGGAGGCGGGCAGTAAGTAGTCATGATTTTGAATGCCTTGGAGGAAAAAAGGTAACAATTTCGATTTAAATAGGCACAAGTCAATGTATGGAACAAAGCTATATTATTCGACCGATTGTGAACTGCCTGCCGGCTTGGTTCCGTTTCGCTCAATGCCTCCGGCGTTATCGGGACACGAAGGAAGCTTTTCCACATTTGGTTAACGCCGGGAAGTATTCAACTACCTTCTGTGTGGTTATATTTGCCACCCTCCGGAGTTTTCATGCTTGTAAGCAGTTCTGATGATTGAGGGGAACACTAGTTCATGTTCGAATCTTTCTTGCAGCGGAATACGAAGATGCCTATGATAACCCTTACCTTTGGATGTGGCTTCTCAGTTCGGTAGTATCCTCCTGCTATGCGTACACTTGGGACATCAAGATGGATTGGGGTTTGTTCGACAAGAATGCCGGTGAAAATACCTGCCTCCGAGAGGAAATCGTCTATTCTACTCCTGTAAGTTATACCGTAACTCCACTATAGTCGGCGCGATCAAGACTTTTCAAATCGTTGATATAACGTTGATATTTCTAACGGAAACTCATATAGTAGATGCGGAAGCTTGCTTTTTGCTTTTTGCTTGTCGGAATCAATATGTTTCAACATTCGGTTCAACGAAGCGATAGATTGCAATTTTTGGGTAATTACGGACTATTATACCTTTCTCCCAGTGCTAGTAACCAGCGTTCAATTGAGCTGTTAGATAACTGGTTAGAGCATTTTTTAAATTTTGGTGGAATTAATGTTATTGCTGGTGACTTCAATATTAATTTGTTTGATGAACTAAAGTCTTCCCAATTGAAGTGCCTAATGAATAATCACCCAATACAGCAAAACATTGATTGATCCCGTTTATACAAATTTTGGCAAGGTTCAATCGTATCTACCGTCGATGAACTGAATATAACTGATCACGAAACTATACTCATTAGGCGTCGTGCACAAATTACGTAAGGTGAGTAGGGGGGAGGGGGGGTAGCCGTGATCGTTACGTAACAAAATTCCATTTTTATTCCTGAATAAATTCACGCGCCCGTAGCTTCGATTCTGAGTCCAAAAGAGGTGCGGTTCCTGAGCCAAGATGATAAAGCACGCGTTGTAATGGGCAGTAAGCAGGCTTGATGCATCTCGAATATTGCGTTAATCTACCGAATCATGATTTTGTCATGGCTGGAAAACATAAGCTTATTCCGTCTGTTATCGCAGGATGCAAAATAAAGCTAGGGCACTGCTATCTTGCTGAAGTTGTTCTATGCAGTGTTCCAATATACGTTGCAGTTTGTTCAGGAAGGCACTGTTCTTCGAACGCATTTCCTCATGGGATCGATTTGCAAAGTATGTGCGAGCTGCCTGAATTCGAGATTATTCGGTACCGAAGAATAGTCAAGCCAGTAACCATAATTAATGTGAATGGAGGACCAGACGAGAATCCTCGTTTTAAAAAGATCATAGATATTTTCGATATTTTATACTATTATTTTAATCAATTGAATTTTGATGCAATATTAGTTGCTACAAATTCTTCAGCACGCAGTGCATTCAACTGAGTTGGATTGTCTTTCTTTTCCAGCAGGTTAAATACTTCCTCGTGATCATGAGAGATCTCACTTGGATTAAAACTCGAAACAAGGCACCCGGAATTGGAAATAAAACATTTTTAATATGCAGGGGAATCGTTAGCTGATTTGTGGAATAACCTAGTGATCGACGGATATCCCGTCAAAGCATAATATAGGGGGAGGATGGTAAAGACGGATACCTCAAGTAAACGTTGATTTTTTCGTGAACACCACAAAAAAAAATAGCTATCTCACCACAAATTGATAGTCTAGGTCTCTTTTTATAATAAAATTTGTCTTTGAGGCAGAAATTTTGCAAAATGATTTTTTTAAAAATAAGATTGAGTCGGGAAAGACGGACACCTGGGGTGAGAAAGATGACCACTATCTGAAAATCCAAGTTTATGTACTTCATAAATTTTGGTGGTCTTCAAATAGGCCTTAAAAATTATCGAACAAAAATGCTAGACTAAAATCACCTAAAAGGCTTGCAATTTGTACCATTTTTCCATGTCCAAAATAGCTTCCGGCATTCGGAATGACAAAATCGGATTAGGTTTTAAAAACCGCTCTGCTTATTCGCCCATGATATCTGGTTGCACTTGCAAACGTAGTTAGTGGGCATCTGTTAAACAGAAAAGGAGGAGATTATCAATTTGTTTCAAAAACGAAATGTTCGTCTTTAGTCGGTGGAGTGTCCGTCTTACCCGACTTGATTAGTATTTTGTTTTCATAAATATTTCTGGAGTAAAAATGATTCACTTCACCGCTGATTCGATAAATTGGAAGAGAAGTGATGGTAAATCTATCTATCTATCTATCTATCTATCTATATATATATAAAAATGGAGTGATGTTTGTCTGTCTGTCTGATTCTTATAGACTCGGAAACTACTGAACCGATCGACATGAAAATTGGTATGTAGGGGTTTTTGGGGCCGGGGAAGGTTTTCGTGATATTTTGAGACCCCTCCCCCCTCTCTAAGGGGGGGCTGCCATACAAATGAAACACAAATTTCTGCATTACTCGGAAATTAACCAAGCAAACGAAACCAAAGTTGGCATGTGAAAGTTTTAGGGTGCAATAAATGTTTCTATGATGGTTAGACAGTCCTTCCCCCACTCAAAGGGGGGGCTGCCATACAAATGAAACACAGATTTCTGCATTACTCGAGAATTAATCGAGCAAATGAAACCAAATTTGGCATGTGGAGGTTTTAGGATGCAATAAATATTTCTATGGTGTTAAGATACTCCTTCCCCCTCTCTTCGAGGGGGCTGCCGTACAAATGAAACACAAATTTTTGCATTACCCGAGAATTAATCAAGCAAATTAAACCAAATTAGGCATATGGAAACTTTAGGGTGCAATGAATGTTTCTATGGTGGTTAGATACCCCTCCTCCCTCTCTTAGGGGTGGCTGCCATACAAATAAAACACAAATTTCTGCATTACTCGAGAATTAATCAAGTAAATGGGTGGGACGAAGTTTGCCGGGTTAGCTAGTTTAAAATAAAAATGTAATTTATTAATAATACAGGGGTGTTCGTCTTTCCCGACTTTCCCCTATTAAGTCCGCAAACTCCCAAATCGACGAAGCGGAATTAGTACATTACCAAGTCGAGTTGTTTGCTCGTCACGTAAATACATCCCAAGACCTTTTGCAGGTAGTGAAATGTAACGGCAGGAACTGCCGCATTGAACGAAGGAGTAGTTATGTTTGTGTAAATCAACATCAATTTCTACCAGTTCATGGTCTTCTCAGCTAAACGCCAGATTGTTTTAAAGCACCAATCCCAACAGATGTGAGCACTAATTTTCCATCTCGGTTTGTTCGAAATTCTATGAACATGTCGAAAGTTCTTCCGAAGTCACTACTCGCATATAAAGAACTTTTGTCTGAACATTTGATTCCGACCTGGGCAGATATCTGATTTTTTTACGTTGATATTCTCATTACTTAAAAAAGGTAAAAATTTTTCAAACGACTTTGACTTTGTGTACAGATTAGCGTTACGTAACATGAGGGGGAGGGGGTTCGTCTTGCGTTACTTTTTGTTACATAGGGGGGGACGGGGTCCAAAAACCTCATTTTTAGCGTTACGTAATTTGTGCACGACGCCTTACTTTTAATAATAATAGTTGTGAATTAAAGGATACAGTTTTGACAGAGTGCTGGAGATATTTTTCGATGGAAGCATTGTGTGAGCTTGTATCTAGAAGCCTGGATTCTTATCCGGTATCGGGTGATTTAGAAACCAGGGGATCTTTTATTATAGATTCTCTGCGAACACGTTCCAAAAAATTAGTTAACACTCCTATACTCGCGTATTGGTCTGTCAGACCGAGAAATCAATAATTCGTTCGTTTTTCAGAAAATATCAACACTACGACTTTGCGATTCCCTCTAGCTTCGTTATTCGTCGTTCGTCATCGTTTAGCGTGTCGCATGTGTTGGTACCAAGGGGACGGGTGCCACTTTTTAAACACTTTTGGTCTGACACACCGACGCGAGTATAGGAGTAGCTTTTTTGGACAAGTGCTTTTTTTCATTTTCTAGAATATTGTTGAATGAAATGTATAAATTAATGTTAGTGGCGTGGAATATTTATTGAATATAATGCATAAGATCATTACCGAACTATTCTTATTTGATTTCAGTGCCTTTTGTAACTGGATTGCACGGATCCATATAATAACTATTCGTCGTTAGAGTCATACGTTCAAAAGCAAAATATAAATGTTTGACTTTCGTATAGTTATTCGCTAAATATTATGCTCATACATATACACACTTATGAAAGAATTTCACTTGTGGAAGAAAAGTAAACAGTAAACTATAAACTAATCTGTAGCTTATGGCAATTTTTAACAGTTACAGTTTCGGGGATATTTTTTTTATAATGGACAATATCGACAAGAAAACAAGAAAAAGAAAAGGAAGTTCCTAGAAATCCTTTTATATCATCTTATTATACCCCATCTAAAATAAAGTAATAATTCTTAGTTTACCAAGAAAACAGAGACAAAGAATATTAGAAATATGCAAACTTTATATTCCAGAACCTTTATCATCTGGTAATTATCTAGAAAACCGCAATCGATTAATACGTTTTTATGTCATTTTATAGCTCTATATACTTCCATGAATTATATTCAGTTGCTTACCTTTAATTAATACCAGTGAAAAATTCGAATTTCGTTTTTTGTGTTGGGGTATCAAAAATTACTCTATTTTGAGGAGACTGAATTAGTTGACTATTAAAACATCATAAAGACGAAGAAAATATATTTTCTTGTTTTAATAGTTTTAATAGCAACCCTATCCCAACCAATGCAAATTGAGCGTAGGCAGCATAAAGCAGGGCTCGCGCTAAGGGGGCTCACGTATTGTTTACTGTTTGGAGTCATATATGTTAATATTAGGCTGTCAAAAAAGTCCTGCGGTATTTCCGCGAGGTGTCGTTGTAAGCACGTAGTTCTAGTTGTATTCATTGTATCGAGTCATACTATAGCTTGTTGGAAAGGTATTAATATAGTCCTTGACAGTGTTTTGTTTGGTTAAGTCGTTCGTGAGTTATAGTGTCGCAAATATGGAGCAAAATAAAGAGAAAATCCGACATATTTTACAGTACTACTATGACAAAGGCAAAAATGCATCTCAAGCTGCCAATAAAATTTGTGCAGTTTATGGACCCGATACAGTTTCCATTTCCTCCGCACAACGATGGTTTCAACGTTTTCGTTCTGGTGTAGAGGTCGTCGAAGATGCGCCCCGCTCCGGAAGGCCTGTCGTCGACAATTGCGACAAAATCGCTGAATTAGCCGAGAAAGACCGGCATAGTAGCAGCCGCAGCATCGGCCAAGAGCTGGGGATAAGTCATCAAACCGTTATTAACCATTTGAAGAAGCTTGGATTCACAAAGAAGCTCGATGTATGGGTGCCACACACGTTGACGCAAAAAAACATCTTTGACCGTATCGACGCAAGTGAATCGCTGCTGAATCGCAACAAAATCGACCCGTTTCTGAAGCGGATGGTGACTGGCGATGAAAAGTGGGTCACTTACGACAACGTGAAGCGCAAACGGTCGTGGTCGAAGCCCGCTGTAGCGGCTCAGACGGTGGCCAAGCCCTCAGTAACGGCCAGGAAGGTTCTGCTGTGTGTTTGGTGGGATTGTCAAGGAATAATCTATTATGAGCTGCTTCCCTATGGCCAAACGCTCAATTCGGACCTGTACTGCCAACAACTGGACCGCTTAAAGGTAGCACTCATGAAGAAAAGGCCATCTTTGATAAACAGAGGCCGCATTGTCTTCCATCAGGACAACGCCAGGCCACACACTTCTTTGGTGACGCGCCAGAGGCTCCAGGAGCTCGGATGGGAGGTTCTTTTGCATCCGCCGTATAGTCCGGACCTTGCACCAAGTGACTACCACCTGTTTTTGTCCATGGCGAACGAGCTAGGTAGTCAGAAGTTAGCCACAAAAGAGGCCTGTGAAAATTGGCTATCCGAGTTTTTTGCCAATAAGGAAGCGAGCTTCTATAACAGAGGTTTAATGAAGTTGGCATCTCGTTGGGAACAAGTCATCGAACAAAACGGCGCATATTTGACTTAAAACAGATGATTGTAACTAATTTTATGAACAAATGAAACTTCAAAAAAAATACCGCAGGACTTTTTTGACAGCCTAATATTTGATTATAATTTCCTTTGGCAAGCGATGTTTTTATACCCATCCGGAAGCTTTCTTGGCGATTTGCAGTTAAAATCACTCTACAGGATCGCGTGGAGAACTTCATTTTTAATTTCAGGTTATGATTTCTATGCTCATGAGTTTCTATGCTGGCTACAGAAAGGTGGCCATCTTAGCAATCCCTTGGTAAAATGATCGTACTATTCCACCACCAGTTCAAGTTAACGTTCTCGGGAACTCTAAACCAGGCTTTAAGGCCCATTTATACGTTGCTAGTAGCTGACTTGACAATGAGCAGCTACTGACCCGGTGGACTCGCTTGACAATTGGTTGACTCGCCTTGTCCGTTCACATAGTGTGAGCTGCTGGCGAGAAACTAGATACTACGGCACGGGTTTACCTGGGATGCCAGGCGATTTTTCAAATGTCCATCAAATAGTCAGAAACAGCAATCAGGTCCGAATTTGTCAAATGATTGGTCCGAAATCGACTTCTTTATTGGTAGTTTTCATCTTAGGTTTTCAGTTGAATGTATCATTACACAATTTTATAGAGATTACAGAGCAGTGTTGAGAATAACACCTGAACAAGTGGAAAAACTGTTGAATTTAATTGCTCCACAAATACAACGCCAAGATACACTCATGAAGGATGCTGTACCTGCAAGAGTGATAATATAAATGACATTGATATGCCTTTCTTCTGGAATATTGTTCAGATTGTTGTCGATATTTTTTAGAATCTCGAAAGCATCCATAGCTAAGATAATTCCGGAAGTATGTGATGCTTTAAATGATAGTCTAGAAGACTTTTTAAAATTTTATTCACACGCGTCAAAAATTAAAATAATGAATGAAAATGTACTTTTTTAAATCGAATATGTATTCTGTTTCTTAGAACCTTACTTTTTTTCGCAAGTTGTGAGTGAATTTTGAATGAAAATTGTGCCTGATAATGATTCTATATTAGACATTCTCCAGAAAACTATCTCAAAAAGAAAGCGTGCCCCGCCAGCGTGCAAAACAGAATAACAATGATTTCGTTAAGAAACTATGAGGGTTTTATTTGTTTTTCCAATAATTTTCAAGTCTATAAATATCTTCGCATATTTTCAAATATCTTAAAAATAGAGACATTTCTTTACATTTGGCATCCCTGATTCGAACGCTAAATTCTGTTTTTGACGTTTTGAAGCATGCGAGTGCGAGTAAATTCAAAAAACTTTGAAGTAGCTCGCACGCCGGATCACACATGACAATAACTGGCATGATGTGTTCACACGGTGTGAGTAGCTGCACTGCAGTAACTGACTAGACCGACTCGTATGCTTGCTCGCACCGTCTGAACCCGGCTTTACTGACAGCAGAGGCAGCCATAGCAGTGTTCCGAGTGCTGCAATACAATTTAACCAATGTTAAAGTTGATAAAACTTACATTATAGACCCGTTAACCGTAAAAATAATTTTTGTTTTGATATCAACACAATTTCATTCTATTGATTTTCATGACATGAAACGCTATGACTCAGGAATAACATTTTATTGAGTGGTTTTTATAGCTATTTCGATGATGTTGTCTGGCATCAGTGTCGAAAATATAACGATGCTTTCACCAATATAAACAAAACCATTGTCGAAGATTGAAAAATGAAAATTTAACTTTCAAAGCACAAGCTCGAGTTTTCCGACGTTTTTCACTATACAGTGCGACAGCAGACGGCAATTTAATATCTTGCGAGTAATCGATTAGAGTTTGGTTGATATAACTTGATGGGAAGTGTGCGAAAAGGATCATTTTCTTCACGCTGTTTCGCAAAATTATTGATTTTCGGGCGAAGGGTGAGGGAGGGAGATGAAAGAAATGAGCGCCATTTGTGGCTAGCTTCCACCTTCACCTTATTACGCACAACCAATAGTTAATTGGTGAATTTAGTCTAAAAATCACGAAAATGCGCATAGTTAGGTGGAGTTATGGTACTCTCAGTTCAATATTTTTTCCACTGACACTAATACTCGTGGTGACACTTGCATTCCAGTTCTTCTACTACTTCGCCATCATCGAGGACCTCGTGTTGCGATTCGTGTGGGCCGTCTCGTTTGTTCTCACCGAGAACAAGATTGTCTCGGGAGACCTCATGACGTCGGTTCTCGCCCCGCTAGAAGTGTTCCGACGTTTCGTGTGGAATTTCTTCCGGCTGGAGAACGAGCATCTCAATAACTGTGGTAAGTTCCGTGCTGTGCGCGACATCTCCATTGCTCCGCTCGACTCCAACGATCAGATCATCATCCTGAAGATGATGGACGATGAGGACGGTGTTATGAACAGGTGAGTGTGTTTACGATCGGTGGCTTCGCACAGTCTACATCCAATAAGTTTTGAATTTTGTACGACTAACAGAGACACCAAGCATGGCAGGGCCAAGCACAAGAAAAACAAGGAAGACAAGAAGCCATTGCTGCCAACGTTCAGGGGCTCCCTACAGGATCTCAACGTGGACATCAGTAGTTCGAAAAAACTCTGAGCCAAATATTGCTCAATGGTTTTTGGATAATACAAAAAAAAACTATGTACAAAGCTGTACTTATCGTGATAAAGATGGAAGTGTAGTTTGCCAAAAACGTAAAAACAAGCCAATATGAAACACAGTTACAGAGCAATCCATCTTATAAATCAGCCTAGAAGAGCAACGACGATATTTAGAGCGAATTCCCACATTCCTTCAACAATTCAGCTCAAAAGTACGGCCGCCGCCATGAAGAATGTGTACACGAATTTCAACTAATTCTAAGTGATGCCTTATTAGGGGAATGTATGTACTTCCAGTTTTTTTTAGAATCAAAGGTTAGAACCGATGCAATAAGTTAGTAAATTAGGAATAAAATTTAATCGCACCGAACGGAAACCGAAGAGTCTTTGGACGCATTAGGAACAATGTCAGCTAGAATCCACTGTTAATTTTATTTAGCTATGGCAGTATTACTTATCACGATTTTGAGCTTTTGTGATTATTTTTAAAATTTTATAATTAACGATACAGGCTGGTACTGAGACCGGAACAAAGCTTGGGGTTGAGACATAAAAATTTTTTTAGACTAGATATTGTACAATTTGCAGATTCCACATTTATTGTTGTTAGAAAAGAAGTACGGAAATGATAGAAAAGTGTTGAAAATTATCTGTTGAATCCGTTTTGATTGATAATATCGCAAGTTGTGATTTCATTCCAAATGAAAAGGGAAATATAAAACTGATTTGGAAGCTTTACTTCAATATGCCGAAATTTCTGAACTGATATGTTCAACGTGTCGTGATACTATCTTCCGCTGCTCCAACTACCTTGAATCGGACCACCATTGATTTTGACGTAGGATTACGTCTTTCGGGAACATATTGGGGGAACAAATTGGAAGACGAAAATCGATCGCTCTGTGAACAATTTCCAATTTGACACGCTTATTACTCCGTCATTTCATGATGGACTTATGAGATTTTTGCGTCAATCGATTTGGGCACTCCATAACAATTTTTAACATTAAAGGAAATGATAAATATCATGTAACTGACGAATTGCATGCCAACTCGACTGGCCGTTGGCAGCACCATCTCAGATAGTAGTGAAACGTTGTGGGTGTAAAGACATTGGTCATTTAAGCAACTTTGCATACTTGAAATATTCGAAAAACAATTAGACTACTTTTTGGAAAAAGCCAATTTTTTTTCTTAAATTTTTACAAAATTTTATAACTCAAATACTATGATACCTATAAAATTAATTTTAAAGGATGAAATGTAGGAAATTGTTTAAATTTCTACGAAAGAAGCCCAAAAATTTCGCTGAAAAATTAGTTATTTCAAAAATTAAAATTCATTTTTCTCAAAAACGTATTTTTTTAAATTCCCAAAAAAAAAAATGTGTGTATGTGTAAATGTGTGTATATATACTTTCAAAATTGTACGTTGTATCGAATTGTACGTTATATCGAAGCATAATAAAGTACTCACAAACGTAGTCTATAATACATGATTGTGTTGCTGTTTTAGTAAATTTAATGAATAACTTCAATCAGAAGACGAAGCCAGCCTGTCTCATGATGTTTCCCTTCGTACTGTTGATTAAAGCCTGATTCATTTAGAATCCGGAATCACAAAACCAGCTGTATTTCGGGATTGATTGAAGGTACAAAACTTGTTTTAGCATCACAATACAGATAATTCATTGTTTTATCGGAAAAAAAAGAATAAAAATGTCCTTTACACTTTGGAAATGTGTACGTTATATCGAAGTTTCCCTATATATATATATATATATATATATATATTTATATATATATATATATATATATATATATATATTCCCTATAAATATATATATATATATATATATATATATATATATATATATATATATATATATTCCCTATATATATATATATATATATTCCCTATATATATATATATATATATATATATATATATATATATATATATATATATATATATATATATATATATGAATAGCCCTTAAAATTTTCAACAAGTCGTCCATACATCGAAAGATGGGCACTTTTACAGGGAAAAATCTTTGAAAAAGATACAACTAATCCTAATTTTCCTTAAAGTCAAGATAGCGGTATAGTGTATTCGACAAAGTTTTAGATTTTATTAAAATGTGAACTTTCGACCAACACGTCAATTTTCTATCTATTATAGTTTTTGGAATATAAGTCAGTTTTGAATGAAGACTCCTGAAAAAAAAAATGTTTTGTTCGTTACATTTTTGTGGGTAAGTTCTAACATTTGACATGTTTCCAAATAAAGAAAAATTAGCAGAGCATGTAAATTGCGATAATTTATACATAAAATTGTATAAATGAATTAAACATTAATAGTATTTTTTTCAAAGAAAAAAATAAAAAGTTGTTCAAAAAACTTTTTCCATGTAAATGTGCCCATCGTCCGATGAATGAAAAATTTGTTGAAAATTCTAAGGGCAATTTATATCTATTTTTGTTCAGAATTTTGAAAGCATATGCTTCTGAGAAAAATGAATTTTAATTTTCTAAATATTTTTCTTTCAATGAATTTTTTTTCTAAAAAATTCTTTGTTAATTTTTAATGAAAACCTAATTCTCTGACCATCTTTTTGTAGATGTTACAGTTTTTAAACGAAGATTTTTCGACATTAAAGTTGAAAAAACTCAAAATTTAAAAAAAAACCTACAAAAAACATATTAGGCCTACAATTTTAGTCTAAGAATGATATGTAGAAAATTATTTCGGTTTTCATTAAAAATTACCAAAAAAAATTTTATTGAAAAAAATATTTTGGAAATTAAAATTCATTTTTCTGAAAAACATATGCTTTCAAAATTCTGAAAGAAATAGATATAAATAGCCCTTAAAATTTCCAACAAGTTTTCCATACATCGGATGAGGGGCACAATCACATGGAAAAAGTTTTTCAAACAAAACCTTTTTCATGATTTTCTTTGAAAAAATGCTATTAATTTGCAATTCGTAATATTTTTTTTGCAGAAATTATCACAATTTACATGCTCTGCTAACTTTTCTTTATTTGGAAACATGTCAAGAACATGTCAAACGTGAGAATTTACACACAAAAATGTTACGAGCAAAACATAATTTTTTTCAGGAGTCTTCATACAAAAATGACATATACTCCAAAAACTATAAAAGATAGAAAGCTGATGTCTTCGACAAAAGTTTATATTTTAACAAGATTTAAAACTTTTTCGAATACACTTTATCGCTATCTTATTTTTTTTTTGTGAATTTTTAAAAAATACGTTTTTGAGAAAAATGAATTTTAATTTTTCAAATAACTTCTTTGTCATCTTTGTCAGGTAATTTTTTGTGAAGATTTAAACAATTTTCATACATTTCATCCTTTGACAAGAGTTTTGTAGGTATCATCGTTTTTAAGTTATAAATTTTTGTAAAAAAATAAGAAAATAAAATTGGCTTTATCCAAAAAGTAGTCTAATTGTTTTTCGAATATTTCAAGTATGCAAAGTTGCTTGAATGACCCATGTCTTTACACCCACAACGTTTCACTACTATCTGAGATGGTGCTGCTAACTTAAAGTGACCAGATAGTCAGAGGTCTAACGCGGGACACAAAAAACAAAACGTTATGTATATACGTTATGTGAACATAAACCATAGTTTAGCGAGTCTAAACTGATCAGTATTGCTTCTTTCTGAGTGTCGGCACTCAGTTGTGATTTTTCGGTGGATTAGATTTTGTTTACGCCCGAAAATCACTCGCTCAATCAGAGCATTTACGCCTGGCAAGCACGATTCAAATTCTACAATTTTCTTCAAGTTACCGAGTGGAATGCTCGAAAATTCCAATTCATTTTTCATCGATTTCAGTATTAACGTATGCATTCAAAAAATGGACTAGTTTCGGATGGCGATGAAAGATAATTTATAGGAACAAATCTTCTTGAAATCTTACGTTTATTAAGTCTACAACAAAAACGATTCAAGGCTGTTGATTCGCAGCAACAGCACTGTCAAGCAACTTGATGATTTTTCCATACTGCAAGCTCCACCCCACAGCGAAAGAGTTGGACATCCTGAGGCACTTTGTGTCCGCCAGATATAGCCGATCTGGTGTTTACAATATCATCTCTTTGCCGCTCCTTAAGCCGGGAGATCGGAGCAATCGGCCAAACAGTGAAGGAGAATCTGGTCAAACTGGACATTTTTATGCGGAAGCGTCAGACGAGACCGGCTGTATCTGAGCAGCAGGCAATCACTCAGAAGGAGTAGCTTCAGATGCTGGTGAAAAACTACTTTCCGGCGAAAGAAGCGAAAAACTTCGTTTCGTACTCATAATGAAAGACGAGACGTACTTAATGCTAGAATTTAACGAATGGCAGTGGACCGGGTATTTTACGTTAAGCGACGACGTCGAGTATATCATTCACATCAAGTTCTCGAAGAAGGTCCTTCTCTGACAGACGTGAAGGGAATGTCCAAGCCGCTCTTCTTTAGAGTCATATGGTAAACGGGGAGATATAAAGTACGAAGTGCTTGCCGGAGTTGGGAAGGTAATGTGGTCTTTATGCCGAACCTGGGATCAGCCCATTATGCCAAAAGATCACTGGAGGATGGATCGGCTGGAGATAAACATTGTCGCGAAGACCATCAACCTTCCCAACATTCCCCAGCTGCGCCCGATAGCAATCTTTTGGGCGAATGGCCAAAATAGAGAGACAGATGACCACCAAAGCCACGAAAAGGTAAAATAACACGCCGATTAACATCTTTTTATCGGCTATGGTTCAGGTTCCGGCCAACTTCCGTAAGACCGCCCAGCGGTTCATTTACGATACTTCATCAAATAACTCTACCTCTTTCTATCGAGTATACACTAGTTCTTCCGAAACGTTAAGCCCTGACCGAGCTTGGCGACCAAAGATGAACTTGTCGTCTGACTCACGTTGGCCCCTGCGGATCAATAGGGGACTTTTATAAAAATCATTTTCCAATTTTGTTGCTGTCGCTTCCAGTAGACACTCTCTAAACAAAAAGCCCAATGTCGGTGCGATGAAACCAGCTCAACGTATTAATCTTTGGATGCATTAGAAGCGCTCTTGAACAGTCTGTCAAATAAAAGTTTTTTTTGAGGTTAATCCATTTAAGAAAATCAACATGATCAAATTGTGATATTGAAATATATTGATATCGCGGGACATTTTCGTTTCTTTTGCCAAATGCGGGACATTTCGCGGGACGGAATCTTACGCGGGACGTCTGGTCAGTTTATGCTAACTCCTAAGACGAGTTGGCATGAAATTCGTCAACTTACTATCGATAAATTGAGAAATCTCTAACCCTATCCAAAAGGAAACACTCAGTTCTGAAACTGAAATTGAAACTAACTATCAAGCAAAATAAAAAATTAAAGCAATGGAAATCTCGCATTCTGATTACTCGCTGAGAGAAGCTGAGAGTTCATTTGAAAACGTTGCCTAGAAGTGTTAGGTTTCCTTGAGTACTAGTTTGAAATCATGCCTACAATATAAATTGTTATGATACTTTCGAACGCGAACGATGTTGAATCGGTGTGTAATTATTCTTTCTTCTTTTTGTTGAATTACATAGACTTAAAATTTGTTCTGTTCATTCGTCTCTAGCCCTTGGGGATAATTCTATCCAAACTTCCCCTCTATCTGCCTTGAAAAAGACACTTCATTATCGTAAAAGTATCGTAAAGTGTCCGCTTTCAACAACATCAAACAACGTTCTTGTGTGTTGTTTCAATATGCATACCACTACCATTGCGAAGCATGCTGTAATAGTTTGTCGCCTGTAGATCGCTCGCTCGAAATGCAGCACACAGACGAATGTACATGATATTATTCGACACATTGGTTGCTTCGCGAAATTCCATTGCAATAGTCGATGATGCATTGTAAAACGTTTCGTATAAGTGTATGTGTAACATTATCTGGTAGTAATTTTGTTGGAAATAGCTTCAAAGCTGAAACAAATCATACTGAAACCTGCCAAAAGCGGGTTTTCATTCACATAAAATATCATTTTAGAGATGAAACAAATATCCCGCCTATCCGGTCGGATACCGGATATTAGAAAATCTGTAATTTCTCATTAACACAAGATAACAGCTCATCAATTTAATTCATACATTATTAAAAATATGGTTTGATTACTGAAATGCTCCTAAATGCTCTGAAAATCCCGGATGATTTATTTCAAAATATTTGATATACTCTAATAAAATATATTCTGCTGTTTCCGTTTCGAGAACTCCTAAACAGTCTGACTTGAACCTCGGGACCCAAAAGGTTGCAATTAGCAACCATTAAATCGTATAACCAGCGTTTATACAGCATCGTATATTCCGCTTAACTGGCATAACCATGCGAAAGTGGAGGCGATATACAAACATGGCATGGTATTAGGATATTCGGATGATTGTTTCACCGATATACTACTTGATCCATCAATGATATTGTAAATCGTGTTTTTGCATTTTATACGATTTCAGATACACATGATGCATATTTTGATTGATATTTTATACGATTGTAATTTGTAGTAGTTTGTAGATTGTAGTAGTATTTATATGCGACCTAGCCTGTGTAAATGTTTTATGATTTAATGTTTGCAGGGTTGTCGAAAAGAAGTTACGTGCAAGTTGAATAATCCAGTAATCTATCCAATTTGCTGTTTTGAACAGATTTCAAGCTCCCGCATCTGGAAAATCTCTGGATTTGGTAGGAGAGTTCCTTACAATTATCCCCATCAGCAACGGCACACGAATGAAGCATTGTTACTTAGCTTCGATCAGGAATCTAAACTTATTTGGTCTTGGCTGAATGGATGCATTCGATCTCTGATCGACGATGCTTGCTGCACACTACAATCAGGTTAAACTTTACAATTTTCTTCCTGATAGTCAGCACTCGCTTGCTAGGCTTTCCGAAGAATACCGAGACGGATTGGATGAGGCAAATGGCAGATTAATTTCGAAGATTGGACCCTCGAGACTGCTGCAATGTTAAATCCCAGAAACATTCCCAATCTAACGAACATCAAGGAAGTATTGGAAGCGTTTTCATGTTTTTATGATGGGGGCGTATACCATGTCCAAATATAAAATTGCTCCGAAAGGAATCTCTTTTGGACATAAAACGTTTATCTGAAACGAAATGACAGTACGCTTGCGGTTTTAGTGTTCTTACTTTGCATCCAATGTCCTAGAAAAAAGGTAATGAAGATGGTCGAGTTTCGAGCGACATAGCATGCGCTGCCATAACTATTTCGCAAATAGTGACGTCAGTCGTTGTGTTTATCTTTGATTGCTCACCGCATCCATGTAAAAATGCTATTTTGAGGAAGTAATTTATCAATTAAAAACGTACATTTTTGTAGAGCTCCCGCTGAATATGAGGCTAATGTGATAGCGTGGAGTGAATATTTGTAAAATCACGTCGAAAAAGACGGATTAAAGTGATATTTCCATGTGCCATTTTCACTCCCCCACGTTCATAGAAACAAAGGAAGTTTCATTATATTACTGTTATGAAGTTGATGTTTTGAATGCTCTCAGTGTCGGTGTGTATGTTGTGAGATAATAATCGCCAATTAATCCAAATTTCACCGAACATGTTATTGCTTTCGATAGCTAAGCATACGACTGTTCTCTGGATATTTTTACCACATGAATAATCGAAATAAGCCACGATATAATTGTCGTCTGTTAAAAAACAATCAGTTGAATGATTCCATGAGAATTTTGGCTCAAATTATCATACAACCGTGAGTACTTTAAACATTGTTTTGTTACTTCCATATACATTCCATATTGAATGCAAATAATTACGACACGATATTTTGCTCGCCAATACAGATACACTTCGCCTACTGCTCCACCTCTATATGTACCTCATTGCTTTGCATCAATCCTCGGCAACTGTTTTGACGTAGGACTACGTCTTTCATTTCTATACCGGGGTGTAAAACCAAAGTTTCGAGAACGAAAGCGTTACGCTGGAGACCGAGATTTTGAGCGTTAATAGCTCTTAAACAACTGAACGAAATGGTATGATAAACACTTCATTTGAAAGATAAAATGTCTACGCGTCATATACTTGTTACTTTTTCATCCAAAAACTTGTTTCAATAGTCTTAAAATTGCTTTCAAAATAGGCTATTGCAATCACCAATCGGTATATAAGCGAGCGCCGCTCGTAAACCCACTCAGTTATGATTGAACAGCGATTGGAGCATGTTGTCGCTGTTGTTGTGAAGCTAATTTCGTTTATCATGAAAGCGCTGATGAACGGTGTCACCAAGAGCCTGTTTGTGCACCTAAGGCCAAAAGGGAATCCATCAGGAGGAGTGATGCCACGGTTCCGCTTGAAACATCGGAGCAGCCGCCACACACACACACATACACGTGCGGAATTCTCGTTGCTGAAAAATAATCTGCCAGTTCCCCTGGGAATTGAAAAATACATTCATGCGAAATAGTTTATTTTAATGTTTTCTATCCATATAACACTGCAACCAAATACATTTGGTTTTGTTATTTTTCAATCAATCGCAATTAACAGGAAAGCTTCTGAATATTTTTTTCCCCATCAGTGGAAATTTTCGTATCCAATATTGGATGCATAACATGAAAAACGGAAAATGTTTCACATCGCGAAAATCAAGTCATTTTCGAGCGATTATTTGCTTTCTACTCATATAATGCTGCGACCAAATACATTTCGTTTTGGATTTTTTCAATCAAGTGCGATCAACGTAAGACCACGTCTTTCGGCAATTTATTAGAGGTGCAATGAATATTTAGGAATTCCCGCTCTACGCGCACTGGCAAACAATGTTTACTCAACAATTTCTCAAACGAGAAATGGGTGTTGTGAGAAAGGATTAGCGAACGCGAAAACGACAACCGGGAGAAAGATACGTTTGGAGGTTGAAGGAAATTGGCAGAAAACTTCTTCATTCTATCATTCAAATAATGTGATTCATACCACATCGTTTTGCCAGAAAGAGATTATTAATGTTCAAAGGAGGAATCGAGTCCTCCGAGGAAATTACCCAACGCAAATTAGAGTCGACTATCGATTGCGGCATTCGTACACAAATAATTTCATAATGCAGTTTCACCAAAGTGATTTCTTCGGATATATTCACTACATCATGTCATATATTTCATATTCTTCATTATGAAATCCATATCCATGGCACCTATCGGTATCGAATTATCATCGACACCACGATTTTCGCTAAATGCTCCTTTCAGTTCGGCCTGTAAAAAACTTTTCTGAACTCTAATCCATCAAATTTGGAGCCCTGAAAAGGGCTGTTGATTATACGCTAAGCTAATATAGCACGCTCTCCTCGGATACGATGGGCCAGCTGGATGTCCTTGGGCATGATGTGACGCGTTTTGCATGGATAACACACAAATTGGTATCTTCGAATAAGCTTCCTGCAGCGTCATAACTGCGGAACTTTGGAAGCGCAAGTCGGTTTTGAAGTCCTGAGTAATTCCACGATCCAAATGCTGCAAAGGTAGCTTGCGGATCAGCAATTCGGTCGACTTCTGATAGCGACGAATTTCACGCAAAGTTCCCGGTCGATAGCGATGTGGCTTCTTCACCTATCCTGCTGCTGGTGCGCTTATCCGAGCTGCTTTCATGTGCCTTACCACCGAAAGACTAACGAACTGTCTGCGAAAGACTAACGAGCTCGAGTCCTCACGGTGCGAGAGTAGAGTAAGAAATGAACCAAAGCAAAGGAAGCATCATTTTATAAACCATAAAAGTATAGAATCTAAATCCCACCCTTATTATATTCGTGAGTATACAGTAAGCTTATATAATAAAGAGGGTGGGGTTTACATTCGATTCTTTTATGTTTTATAAAATGACACTTCCCTTGCTTTCGTTCATTTCTTACTCTACTCTCGCACCGTGAGGACTCGTTTCATCGGGACTAAGCAGACAGCTCGTTAGTCCTTCGGTGGTAAGGCACCACGAAAGCAGCTCGGATAAGCGCACCAGCCGCAGGAAGCGTGAAGGAGCCACATCGCTATCGTCCGGGAACTTCGCATGAAATTCGTCGCTATCAGAAGTCGACCGAATTGCTGATCCGCAAGCTACCTTTGCAGCATTTGGTTCGTGGAATTGCTCAGGACTTCAAACCCGACTTGCGCTTCCAAAATTCCGCGGTTATGACGCTGCAGGAGGCTTATTCGAAGATACCAATTTGTGTGCTATCCATGCAAAACGCGTCATATCATGCCCAAGGACATCCAGCTGGCCCATCGTATCCGAGGAGAGCGTGCTATATTAGCTTAGCGTATAATCAACAGCCCTTTTCAGGGCTCCAAATTTGATGGATTAGAGTTCAGAAAAGTTTTTTACAGGCCGAACTGAAAGGAGCATTTAGCGAAAATCGTGGTGTCGATGATAATTCGATACCGATAGGTGCCATGGATATGGATTTCATAATGAAGAATATGAAAAAATGACATGATGTAGTGAATATATCCCCATATCGAAGAAATCACTTTGATGAAACTGTTTACCGTTTGTCGTTTTTAAGTGTTGGGAAAGGGCATTATTTTTGCTGAGTAAATTCCAAAAAAAAATCCATTCCTTCTTTAAGCGTGATTCATTCTGCTTCGGATCAACGGAACAGTGATAATCATTTCATACAAAAGATAAAATGTCCAAGAGTTATATGATTGCTATTTATTGAGTCGGAAAATTGTTTCAATAGCTTAATGATAGCTTCGAAAACAGGTTATTAAATGACGCTTCCTTTGCTTTCGTTCATTTCTTACTCTACTCTCGCACCGTGACGACTCGTTTGTTTGGGACCAAGCAGATAGCAGGTTAGTCTTTCAGTGGTAAGGCACACGAAAGCAGCTCGGATAAGCGCACCAGCCGCAGGATAGGTGAAGAAGCCACATCGCTATCGACCGGGAACTTTGCGTGAAATTCATCGCTATCGGAAGTCGACCGAATTGCTGATCCGCAAGCTACCTTTGCAGCTTTTGGATCGTGGAATTGCTCAGGACTTCAAAACCGACTTGCGCTTCCAAAGTTCCGCGGTTATGACGCTGCAGGAGGCTTATTCGAAGATACAAATTTGTGTGCTATCCACGTAAAACGCGTCACATCATGCCCAAGGACATTCAGCTGGCCCGTCGAATCCAAGGAGAGGGTGCTATATTAGCTTAGCATATAATCAACGGCCCTTTTCAGGGCTCCAAATTTGATGGATTAGAGTTCAGAAAAGTTTTTTGCAGGCCAAACTGAAACGAGAATTTTCGTTTGGATGCCATACAGCATCGAGAAAATGCCGGAAAGATCTAATCGTTGCTGAAAAATAATCTGCCAGTTCCCTGGGAATTGAAGAATACATCCATGCGAAAGAGTTTATTTTAATGTTTTCTAATTATATGGCGAACACAGCCACCAAATACATTTGATTTCGTAATTTTTCAATCAAGTGTAATTAGCTGGAAAGCTTCTGAAGATTATTCTTTTCCATCGGTAGGATATTTTCGTATCCAATAATGGATGCATAACATGAAAAACGGAAAATGTTTCGTATCGCCAAAATTATATAATTTTCAATCGATTATTGCTCAGTCGCCGAAATTTTCATACTCAGAGAGTTCATTCTCCTCTAGTTTGCCTTCCAAATTGCCATCGTAAACCACACCTTCTCTCGATTCAATCACGCACGAAAAGCATACTGAAATAATATTCTGGTGGTGAAACCCATTCATTTTTCGTGAGGCGTCGTGCACAAATTACGTAACGCGATAAGGGGGGAGGGGTTAGATGTTGCGTTACTTTCTGTTTATTAGAGATAGGAAATTGCGTTACGAAAGGGGGGGAAGTTCAAAATCCGGATTTTTGCGTTACGTAATTTGTGCACGACGCCTGAGGACATCGACAAGACAACATCGTTACTGAACGAACTGAACGGCGAGGGATCGAGGTATTCATTACCTGGCTTGACTTGACCTGAAATGCAATCAGTTTGTTTTAACTGTGAGGGAGCGCAGAAAAGCCGATCGATCAGAAGGAGAAGAGAAGGTGACCAAGAGAGTATCAGCAATACGGTTCCTCGGGAAGACATAGAAGCAGCCGCCACACACACACACACATACACGCGCGCAACTCTTTTCGTTTGCTGGTTATCGAGAGGAAACCTGGAAAGAAATGATCGTTGCTGAAAAATAATCTGCCAGTTCCCCTTGGAATTGAAAATTACATTCAAGCGAGTTTATTTTAATGTTTTCTATCCATATTATACTGCGACCACATACATTTGGTTTTGTGATTTGTCAATCAAGTGCAGTTAACAGGAAAGCTTCTGAAGATTATTCTTCAGAACAAGGTTTTTTGTATCCAATATTGGATGCATAAAACCTTGAGTCTTCAAAGTAACACTCTCGTTTTTGAAATCACCCAAATATTTATTTATTCATTCATTCAGGATGGATTTAGATTCAACTTCAAACAAATGATCTCTAAATCAACGATAGTCCTACGTCACCCTTGCGGTTATACCATAGATATAACCCACTTCCTGTTTTTTTTATAACAAACAATAACAAAACTAAACATCTAAATCGACAAAGCAACGATACGATGATCACAATCTCGAATTTTAAACATTTGATCAAGCACGGGGCAGGTCGAAACTACTGATGCAGTCAAAATTTAGCAAAAGTGTGTATAACAATCATCAAACACAAAAATAATTTGAGGCTTGTGTACTACTTTTTGAACAGTTTCTTCTATGCAACAAACATTTTGAATGGTACAGTTTATTTTGCGGAAAACTGACTGCCCTCAAAGATTCACTGACATAACCTCTGTTGTTTTTTGAGTTATATTTTGCCCCAGATCAACAGAGTGAATTGTTTGTTCCAGGCTGAAAACCTGAACTCGCGTTGCTAAATGAGAGTTAAAAGATTTTTATCTAACCGTTCACATTCATATCTGCGAGGAGTCTCACGTTGTTTCAATGTCCAATGCTACTGAATTTGAAGATCATTTGAAAATGTGGAGCTGATCAAGCAAATGAGAAAAGATTCGATTTTAATTATCCGACGCTCAAGATTGCTGCAATGTTAACTCTCAGAAACTATAATGCTTGTACAATGTGACAAGCATCAACGGTGGATAGGAAGCGTTTTCAGGGTTTTATTATGAAGTTTTACACTTGCTACGGAAGTAAGACTTCGTTTCAGAAAACAAACAGTTTTCCGTTCAGGTGACCAGTTCCGTTTCAGGCTATTTAAAAAAAAATCACATTTTTAACATATGGTCGGTGTTAAGTCAAAGGGGACCAAGCCGCAATTTGAAAATTTCGAGTTATTGATTACTTTTGGTTAAGCATTATGTAAGCTACATACCACATTTATCAGATTTGGAAAATCACGCATACAGCAGGAATAACGGATCGAAATTGTTATGATTGATCAACGAAAATCCCTCATAGTATGCGGTCAGAGCGGACCATGTACCATTTACCATGGCGAAATGGCTCTATATCATGTGCAGACAGAGTGGACCATGTGACAATCATTTGTATATTGAATTTAAACAATATCCAAGCGCCGAATTCAAACCAACAAAACATTTTCTTGAAGCTAATAGGTACCTTGTCGAAATGTGCTTGAACCAGTTAATGTAAAACATTCGGAGTACATTTAAAAATAAACTTGATCCACTCCGACTGAACGGATCAGTGAAAAATGCTGGTCTTCGGTGTGAATGATCGCAAAGTGTACTATTTTAGAGTGCGATTTAGGCTTTTAGATTCTATTGACGAATACTGTTTAAAATGATTGAAAATGGGAAGTTTATGCCTTAACATGTTTGCCGTGCAATCATATTCATGCCTGTAATAGATGGCAGAGACTATAATGCTGAACGCAACCAAATGTTTATGCAGTTCCAACCTCACACCATTTATCACCCTTATTTTCATAACAGAATGGCACACTTTGACTCACAACTGTTAATTGATTGAGAAATATTTCGAAATTGTTCAGTCATGGTGGATCAACTCTTAAAAAATGCTTCATTTGGTTCAGTCAGAATGGACCATGTGTGTATAGGCAGCCAAATAACTGCATTTCTTGACATGATACTTGATGTTTTTATTACAACTATCATACGTCAAAGTATTGCCAGAGAGTAGCTAATATTTCTGAGAACAATATTGAACAACAAAAAAAATGCTTTGGAAATTACAGAGCGTTCAACTTTATTTTCGGTTTTCTCCTAATCATAAAAATGTCACATGGTCCGGTCTGACTTAACACCGACCATATGCACATAAATTATCAACGCGACGTGACACGTCATTCTTGTTCCGGCTCTAAGGCTAGGCGCAAATTGAGAAGCGTATAGCGCTCGTAAGCGAACGCGAGACTACCAACACGACTCATACGTGCCACAAACGTAGCGTGGTGGAGCGCATATTGAGTCGCAGTTTGGTGTAAATAACATGCCACTCGCATACAATGACTGATTAACACAGAGTTGCGCGATATATTTATTTACTAACACAATCACCCGACCAGTACAGCCATACAGTGTCAAACCCACGGCGCTATATGATTGTTCACCAACACAACTACCACAACCGGCATGACCAGCACGAGAAACTGTGGTTCAGACACAGCGTCGCGCGAGTCGTGTCTCACGAGCGCTCCACCATATCGCGTCATCTGGCCAATTTGCGCCGTTCTATCTGTTTTCATTAGCCACAAAAACAGGCGCTGTATCGCGCCAGGTTACTCGCGCTATATGCGTCTCAATTTGCGCCTTGCCTAAGGCGCATCTAGACGCGATCTAGCACCTGTTTTTGTGGCTAATGAAAATAGATAGAACGGCGCAAATTGGCCAGATGACGCGAGGTGGTAGAGCGCTCGTGAGACACGATTCGCGTGACGCTGTGGCTGAACCACAGTTTCTCGTGCTGGTCGTGTCAGTTGTGGTGGTTGTGTTGGTGAACAATCATAAACCGGTCAGGTGGTTGTATTAGTAAATAAATATACCGCGCAACTCTGTGTGAATCAGATATTGTAGACGAGTGGCACGTTATTTACACCAAACTACGACTCAATATGCGCTCCACCATGCTACGTTTGTGGCACGTATGAGTCGTGTTGGTAGTCTCGCGTTCGCTTACGAGCGCTATACGCTTCCCAATTTGCGCCTAGCCTAATGACTAAACCGCTACACGTCCTATCATATACCGATCTTGGTTCCTCCACTATTTTCTGTCGAGAACTGCTATACCGACAGTGACAGCAAAGTCAAAATCGGATACAAATCAAAACACACCGAAACACAGTCCGCCAGCCACAAACTATGGCAGCCCGAATTGTGCAATCCCTAACTAGCGATAATCTCCTATCTGGCGCACTTAATCTTCGAAACTTCGTTCGCCATGGTCATCGACTACGGGGAAAAGCACCTGGAATCGCCAGAACACTCGAACAACGCCTTGCCGGTAAGTTAGGGGATTTGCAAAGAGATCTCGGTTTACGATTTCGTAACAACCTAATTCCAGAGGAGCGGAGTGTGGATCCGGAACTCACGAGCAGGGTGAATATAGGATTCCCTCATCTCAAGCCAGCCCGATCGGCACAGCTGAAAGAGCGTTTGACGCATCTGAAGGCACAGCGGGCCTATTTAGAGCTGGAAAAAATGTCCCGAGCACAGACACGTAAATAACCAAAGACAACCCACGAATGTGATTTTAATACGAATGTTTCAATTCCAGTCACCGTGGACCCAGAGCTGGTTAGGGTGGAGTGGCTCAAAACAAGGGGTCCACTGCACATCAAGCGCGTTGCAGAACATTACGGAATTTTGGAGCATTTGTTTGGGGCAGCTTATTTCGTTCCGCGGGTTGAAATGGAAATCACATTCAACAACGGGGACAGCGATAGCCGCGTTTATTATGGCAATGTTTTGAAACCGAGTGAAGCCACCAAAGAACCGAGCGTGAAGTTTGATTCAGCGTTTGATTACAGAGGGACAGGGTCGGCCGGTGAAAAAGAGAACTCGTGGTGGACACTTGTTCTAACAAATCCCGACGGCCATCTCGCTGAAAATGATAAGGAATATTGCCATTGGTTTATGTAAGAGGGAGGATTAGTTAATAGGTGACTGTTTTTAATTAAGATATTTTTTAGCGCTAACATTCCAGATGGCGAGATAGCAAAGGGTGATCGAATTATACCCTATATGCAACCAATCCCACCAAAAGGGACCGGTTATCACAGGCACATATTCGTGCTGTACAGACAGGACAAGAAACTAGACCTTAGCGAGTATAAAATTAGCGGAAAGGAAACAAATTTGGAAGAGAGGACCTTCAAGACGCTGGACTTCTATCGGAAGTATCAGGATGATATTACACCGGCAGGATTGGCGTTTTTCCAATCAGATTGGGATAAAAGCTTGATCGATTACTATCACGACGTACTGAGTGAGTGCGAATTTAAATTCTAAATAAGGAACGAGAAGCAATTTTACGTTGACGGATGCCATTCTTGTGAACGTTTCAGAAATGAAGCACCCATCGTTTGAGTACGACTTCCCGGCGCCGTACATTCGCGATCAGGAGTGGTTTCCGCTTCGGAAGGCATTCAACCTCTACATGGACAAATATCGGGATCCGAAAGAAATCAACAAAGAATATCTCGCCCGGAAACTGGCTAAAACACATCCCTTCGATGGACCCGAGCCTCCGCTTCGCTATCCCAATGCCCACCCGGTGCGTGATGTACCGTCCTGGCTGCGAACTGAAATCAAGCGCGAGCGGCTGGGCTGTGGCCGGATTAATGATATATAGGACGAGGTAACGAGTTAGGAAAATGGTTGGCATTTGTTTAGGAACCGTTTTCGCTCGCAATATAAAAGTTTTTGAGTTTTGGAGTACGATGAAGAATTGTCTGTTTTATAACGTCGATGTATCACAATCAAGCTTGGAAATTATTGCAAACGGCGTTGTTCACTAAGGTATAATCAAAGAAGAAAATCTTTGCAGTGAGATTGGTCTGCAGATAACATAGTTCAATGAACGAGAGCGATAATTGCAAATTGAAATAAGAAGTCCGCCTGCGAATGACGGATCTCTAAAGTAGCATGTCCGAAAAAGAACCTGAAACTATTGGGAACCAGAGCAGTGGGTCCAAAGCCCCTAAAAGGAGGACGGTTGTAATAGCTGTTGTCTATGGTTATTATAGAAAGAAAGTAATGGATAAACCCCTAGGCCAAGGTGTAACGCGACCCGTGCCGAGGGATGAATGGTAGGGGGGTTTCATCGGGTCACTGATGTAGCTAACCTTTACCGCGCAACTCTTGAGACTCACATGATCAATCTTAACAAGCTTTTCGGGTTCCGTCTCTCCCTGAACAATGGAGACGAACAAAATGAAGTTTATTCAAGTGAACCTTCATCACGTCAAGGGAGCAAGCAGCGTCCTACGCAGAAGGTTCATTCACGAAACTTTGGATGTGGCTCTTATTCAAGAGCCTTGGTTCTAGAATTCGAGAAATCTCTACACAAAAATGTAAGCTTCTCTATAACAGCACACAAACTGCACCAAGAGCAGCAATCCTTATACGGGATAACATAAGGTATGTACCGATCACAGAATTTATCAACCGTGACATCGTGGCAATACAACTGGAAATTCCAACGACCCGAGGGAAACCCATTATCATCGTCGCTTCGGTTTTTTTTTCCACTGAACAGCTTGAAATAGATTCACCAGAATTTGAAATCAATATTAAATCAACTTTTGAATAAAACTGTCCACTGAAGCAGAAAACTTTAAGTAACGATGCATCTTGGTGGAACAAAAAAACTTGAAAAGCTTAGAAAATTGTCTAGAAAACTCTTCAGCAAAGTAAAAATTACCTCTGATTGGACAGATTACAAAAACTGTAACAGAATATACGAGGGTCGTTCAAAAAATACGTTTCAGTGCCTCAGAAATCGCGGAAAAATAAAGTTAGGATAAAAACAAGGTGATTTTCGTAATCCACGTTTTATTTTCTATTTTTCTACATAATCGCCGTAACGTTCAAGGCCTTTTTTGATAGCGTGGCACGAGTTTCTCTATTCCGAGCGCGAATTGCGTAGCGTCCAACTTTTTGAAGTACGATGTAACTGCGTCACGAATTTCTTCAGTGTTATCGAATCGTTGACCGCCGAACGCCTGTTTCATCACCGTACTATTGTTTTGGACCGATTAAGAACAAAAGGTCAGGTTTATTGACGAAAAGAGTGTTTCTCATCCACGATAATGCGCGGCCCCATTCTGCTCGCGTAACTCAAGTGCAATTGAGAAAAAAATTCAAATGGACTGTGTTCGAGCATCCTCCTTACTCCCCAGACCTCGCCCCTGGCGACTATCACTTATTCCCGGTGATGAAACAGGCGTTCGGCAGTCAACGATTCGATCACACTGAAGAAATTCGTGACGCAGTTACATCGTACTTCAAAAAGTTGGACGCTACGCAGAATCATTATTCACTGGATTTACTCGGCAATTGTGAGACCCAGACCAACATATGCTTCGCTAGTGTGGTGGGTTAAACCTACACAAATATCAGCTCAGAAGAAGCTCGATACGATACGATATGGACCGGATCGATCGGATCTCAGGATTCGTCTTTTGCATTCAGAAATCTGATCATTCGTGCTATGAAATGTAGCAACCTTGCCTCGGCGCAAAATAAACTTCAAAATAAGTAATCCGTATTCGTGGAGCAATTTAATCTGTATCAGATTAGCAGACACGAAAATAATTTTAAATTGCTTAAATTTGGATGAAAATCATTACTCGATGTTGTTTAAATACTTAGAAAACAGTCCGAACTTAACGATTCTTCTATAAATCTTGCAACTTCTATAAATCCAGCAACATGTTGGACGAAATACGTTTCATTTTGTAATAGTGCCCATTAAAGACTGCATTTTTTTGTTTGAACACACGTGCTGTCGTTTGAACAAAGGCTGTGTAGGTGTTACTCATGATAGCGTCTCGCTATCATTCCTCGAACCGCCTCTGTTGATTGTCTCATAGGAATCACAGTCGTTCGCTCTCTACCTTTGCAAATATGTTGACCATGGATTATTGACACAGCTCAAGACATCCTAGAATGACGTTGTCCTGACTGTGCCAATTCATCAAATGACACACATAAAGCGGACCTTACACGGTCAACTTTATTGACAATATGATGACATTTGAGAGCGTAATGACAGCTGAACATGACCGACAACGCAGGAATCCGGATTTTCTGATTTTCGGGCATCAATATCGTGACATTTCATATGGATGCATGATGCTGACATTTTACCTCACGGACTTCCAGACTGAGTTGCCAGATTTGCAAGCGGGCATTTAATTTTTGTTAGCCTTTTTTGCGTTTGCAATTAAAATTTATGAACTTCTGAAATTGTAGGAATCATAAATGAAAGCATTACAGGTCTGTCCAATCAGAAAAATGACGCATGAAATGTAAATTACTGTACTTTAAATAGCAAAATACGGTACTTTTCACGACACAAATCAAAACCTCAAAGTAAACTGACAATGTGATGGTGAAATGTGAATGAAAATTAGCAATGCCTTAATTCAAGTTACAGTAGAATCGCGATTATCCGCGGAATAGTCGGGTGAACTCGCCGCGAATAACGAAAATCACGGATGACCCATTAAAGGACCAAAAAAAAAATGCAAACACGAAAAAAGATGTTTCAACATAAAAACTATGTTTTATCGATACAGAAATCATTCAACTATTCATCTACAAGGTGTATATCAGTGGCTAATAATGTAAAAGCCATGACCACAACAAAAGATCATGGGCCTACAACTCACTAACAAATTCCGGAAAGGCCTATTGATTTACTATGGAACTCGCAGTCGCGAATAATACGCACGGCAGATCATCCGCTCGCGAATAGTCGGGGTTCTACCGTCGTAGTCTTATTTAGAGCCCCCGCAGACTGCAGACTGATTTGTCGGCCGATAGTTTGGTCGGCTCCTTAATCAGTACGGAGAGGTTTGCATGTGCGCACATTACGCCGATTCAGTTGGGTCGGTTTTTGCACCAGAAGGCCGACCCGACCAAACTGTTGGTTGACACAAAGTCTGTAGTATGCGGGGGCTCTTATGGAATTAAAACATTTGCTTGCAGATGTTTTAATTCCATAGATGTATACATGAGTTTAATAATTCAAATAAACTCTTTCACATGAATGTATTTTTAAACCAGAGGAACTGGCAGATTATTTTCAGTAACGATTAGATATTTCCACATTTTCCTCGATACTGGAAGCCCACCAGTGGTTAATGCCAACTCGATAACCACCTGTTAATAGCCGCGCGTGTATGTGTGTGTAGCGATGTCTTCCCAGGGAACCGTTTGTGGCATCACTCTCCTCCTGATAGATTCCCTTCTGGCCTAGGGTGCACAAACAGGCTCTTGGTGACACCGTTCATCCGCGCTTTCATGATAAATAAAGAGCTTCACCGCAACAGCGACAACATGCTCCAATCGCTGTTCAATTAGAACTGAGTGGATTTCCGAGCGCCACTCGCTTATATACCGATTGGTGATTTCAATAGCCTGTTTTGAAAGCAATTTTAAGACTATTGAAACAAGTTTTTGGATCAAAAAGTAACAAGTATAGAACGCGTAGACATTTTATCTTTCGAATGAAGTGTTTATCATACCATTTCGTTCAGTTGTTTAGGAGCTATTAACGCTCAAAATCTCGGTCTCCGGCGTAACGCTTTCGCTTTCGAAACTTTGATTTTACACCCCGGTATAGAAATGAAAGACGTAGTCCTACGTCAAAAACATTGTTTGTCGTGATTCAGGTCTATGCGCGTTGGGAGGACAGCATAGAAAAAGGCAAAAAAAAAAAAAATGAGAGATGTGTGCTTGAGAAGAACACACAAAGCGTGTTGGGAGAACCGCAAAGATAAAAAAAATTGGCCTAAATTTTGTAAATGCGCGTTGAGAGAACCGCATAACAAAAGGTTAGACAAATTTGTGCGCAAGCATAGCCCACAAAGCGCGTTGTGAGAACCGCATACCAAAGTATTGGAAAAAAGAACTATGTGCGTGAGAGGAGTCCAACGTAAACACATAGCGAGTTGAAAGTACCGTTGAAGTGATGTATTATCTGCAGCAGAAAGAAAAGAACAGCAAGCACGGAGTTATTAGACGATCCATTAGGTTCATTTGTTAGTATTTGTATAACGTAATGTACATGAGGGCATGTTGCATATTATAAGAAGGGATATGGAACTGATACAAACGAACTATGGCCGTATGTAATGGTGTTGAATAAAATATACATATACGTATGACGTTTGCCTTATAACAGTTTGTGTAATGGTTTAAATGATACAAGTATAATGTGTAAATTATTTTCTGCGAGCCGCCATTACACAGTGTCCATGAACAGGATTAGGTGGAGCAGATGGAAAAGTTTGCGAGTGTAGGGTGCGTGATAGCACGCGCTGCCATAGCTACTTTTCACATCGTGACGTGTATTATTATTTTTCTTGTTAGCTCAGAGTTAAGTTAATTCGGCGCAATATCATATTGAACAGTAGGAAGTAGACACTCATTGAGAAAAAAACAATTTATTTTCTATTACTCGAACGCCACAAATCAACATGTCCAGTGCGGAAAAGTATGCCCAAAACCAATGGAAAGCTTTGAACACAGTGTGGGTAGAATGACCATCATTTTCAATAAATCGCGTAAAGAGCCGAAACGAGCATTGACAAGAGCCGCTGGATGGGATCTACGCCTCAGCCCGTACAACTATGACATTGAGTACATAAAAGGGATGGGCAATATAGCGGACCCTTCGTCGCGGCTATATTGTGGAGCTAATGCCGCATTCAATGAAGAGGTCAGTGCATGGGAACTTTGCCACTTAGAACCGTTCGAGAGCGAATTCCTCACTGAGGAAGGAATCCGTGAGAACACAGAGCAAGACGATACTCTGACGGGTGTAATCCGTGCCATGGAAACACACACAAAAAGCTTGTCCTAATTCAAGTCAGAAGCGGACGATCCTGTCTTTATCGGTGGATTCATAACGAAGAAAGGGTGTGCTGTTATTCCTAAGCACTTCGTGAAAAAGCGCTGAAGGTAGCTTATGTAGGAATCCACTTGAAGCTAAGATGAAAAGCATTCTTCGTAAGCGTGTATGATGGCCTAGGATGAATGCTGATGCGGAAAAAATGGGTAAAATCTTGCGCCATTTGCTATGTAAACGGACGATCAATGCAACCACCTCCCATGCAAAGAGCATTTGCCCCAAAAGTTGTATGGAGAACTACCGCTCTTGATTTCAACGGACCATACATAAAACTAGGGTGAATATCTATTTTGGTTATCATAGATCTTAGATCCGGGTACACTATAGCGCGACCTGTGAAGTCAACAAAATTTGAGCACAGGAGAGCAGTATTGGATTCTATTTTTGACAGGGAGGGATTCCCGAGGGCGATGAAGTCGGATAACGAACTGCCATTCAATGGCGAAGATTACGTTAAATATTGCTCGGAGCGTGCCATTCAAACCATATCCTCGATACCTTTCTAGCTCCAGCAGAATGGGCTGGTAAAAAGCTTTATGAAAGTTGTAAATAAAGCCATGTAAATGCCAAAAACGCTGTAGAAATTTAATTTTTAGGAATTATATCTTCAGCTTTCGCTTTAAAATCAGATAAGAGTGTATAGATCACGTTGGCCATGCTTCACTGTCAATTTTTCGTAAATTTGGAAAAATGTCGTCGAACGAAAAAGAGCGTCGTGAATTAATCCTGTGCACTCATTTCGAGAATCCGGAGTTGTCACATCGGGACATCGGTAAGATGCTGGGATGCAATCCACGGTCAGCAGAGTACTAAAACGATACTTCGAGAAACTAACCATCGACCGGAAGGTGAAGAACGGCAAAAATGGATGCTCCGTCAGTGAAAAAGATCACAAGCGCGTAGTTAAGCAGTTTAGACGTGATCCGAGAAGTTCGGTCCGGGATGTCGCCAATAAGCTGAATTTGTCAAGTTCATTCGTCCAGCGGACCAAGCAGCGGGAGGGCCTGCGTACATACAAGGTTCAGAAGGCTCCTAACCGCGACGAAAGGCAAAACATGGTGGGGAAGACGCGAGCCCGGAAGCTGTACACCGAAATGCTGACGAAGCCGCATTGCCTGGTAATGGACGACGAAACCTACGTCAAAGCGGACTTTCGTCGATGCCGGGCCTGTTGTTCTTCTCCGCAGAGGACAAATTCAGCGTTCCAGAGGAGATTCGCAAGCAGAAACTATTCAAGTTTGCTAAAAAGTACATGGTGTGGCAAGCGATCTGCTCTTGCGAAGAGCGGAGCGCCCCCTTCGTGATGACCGGCACGGTAAACGGGCAGGATTACCTTAAGGAGTGCCTACAGAAGCGCTTACTACCACTATTGAAGCAGCACGAGGGCCCGCCCATCTTCTGGCCGGATCTCGCTTCGTGCCACTTACGTGTTGGAGTGGTACAACACGTGCCAAGGACGTGTTGGAGTGGTACGAAGCCAACGAAATGAACCCGCCCAACGCGCCGGAGCTTCGCCCAATAGAGAAATATTGGGCGATTATGAAGCAGGCCCTCCGGAAGAACCCAAAAGTTGTCAAATCGGAGGCGGACTTCAAGAGAAAATGGATTTCTGTTCAAAAAACAGGAAGTGGGTTATATCTATGGTATAACCGCAAGGGTGACGTAGGACTATCGTTGATTTAGAGATCATTTGTTTGAAGTTGAATCTGAATTCATTCTGAATGAATGAATATTTGTTACGTTGGAGGCACAAGATTTTATGCATCCAATATTGGATACGGAAATATCCTACTGATGGGGAAGAATAATCTTCAGAAGCTATCCTGTTGATTGCGATTGATTGAAAAATCACAAAACCAAATGTATTTGGTCACAGTGTTACATTGATAGAAAACATTCAAATAAACTCTTTCACATGAATGTAATTTTCAATTCCTCAACTGGCAGAATATTTTCAGTAACGATGAGATATTTCCACATTTTCCTCGATACTGGAAGCCCACCAGTGGTTAATGCTAACTCGATAACCATCTGTTAATAGCACTTGATTGAAACATATTTGGTCACAGTGTTACATGGATAGAAAACATTCAAATAAACTCTTTCACATGAATGTATTTTTAAATTCCTAGAGGAACTGGCAGATTATTTTCCGGATCTTTCTCGATGCTGAACGGCATCCAAACGGAAAGAATTCCGTGCGTGTATGTGTGTGTGTGTGTGTGTGTAGCGGCTGCTTCGAGATCTTCCCGGGGAACCGTTTGTGGCATCACGCTCCTCCTGATGGATTCCTTTCTGGCCTAAGGTGCCTTCATCCGCGCTTTCATGATAAATGAAGAGCTTCACCACAACAGCGACAACATGCTCCAATCGCTGTTCAATTAGAACTGAGTGGATTTCCGAGCGGCGCTCGCTTATATACCGATTGGTGATTTCAATAGCCTGTTTTGAAAGCAAATTTAAGACTATTGAAAAAAGTTTTTGGATCAGAAAGTAACAAGTATAGAATGCGTAGACATTTTATCTTTCGAATGAAGTGTTTATCATACCATTTCGTTCAGTTGTTTAGGAGCTATTAACACTCAAAATCTCGGTCTCCGGCGTAACGCTTTCGTTTTCGAAACTTTGATTTTACACCCCGGTATAGAAATGAAAGACGTAGTCCTACGTCAAAAAAAACTACAACCTGACGTTGTACAGAACCTTATGGACGGGGTAAAGAGAAAGAAAATGCCAAAAGTTGTTTAATAGTTTTTATTTTACTGTCTAAAATTTCAAAAGGATCGGTCTACTGGGCGAATTTCTACAGCGTTTTTTCCGTGATGCAATTTGATGTGACACACCCTTTATACTGCATTTCCAACAGAAACAAGCTACCAGAAAGAATTGCATGTTGCAAATCAGTCTTATAACGCGGCAGATCACAGTGTAACCAAAATATCTCCGGAAGAAGTGTTAAATGGTCGCAAAATTAAGCGTTGGTTGTCACTTTTAAGTTATGGTAAATCGGAACACGATGAACGGCTACTGGATGCAAGAGATCATGAGACTAAACTCCTCTCGAAACAACGAGAGGATATTCGCCGTGGTGCAAAGGCGAGTAAGGTTAAACCAGGAGACATAGTTATCGTTGAACTCCCTTTCCGATATAGAGGTGAAAGTAGGTTCAGTGCGATGCGTTTTATTGTGATGCATGAACGAAACGGCAGCTTGATCCTTTGTAATTCTGGGGGGTCATCATGTGAGGCGTCATGCTACGCAGACCAAGGAGGTCCAGGTCCAGAATGATCTAATCCCATAGGTTCGGCCAGGGATGGTTTCCTTGAGCGACAAAATTCTTCATCAGGGCGGAAACTATCGGTTTGTGTCGTCAGCATAAATTTTCAATGCAGACTTTGATTTCTCCTAATGATTTTACTTTGCAATGTATAATGTATAGTTTTTTTTTTCAAATTGTTTTATTTTCTCTAGAGAAAAAGGGGGATGTGTGGGACACGACATAACTACTATATGTCACCCTGCATTATATACTGCATATGCCGATGTGTAATAAGAAATTGCACACAGCTCCGCAGTGAGAGTCTAACAGCCAAGCTGGTAAGACAAGTGATAGGATTCCAGACAGTGAATGGCGTAATGGGGGATTTCCTGATGGAGTTTGATGTCACACACTTTCCATGATACGGTAAACTTGTGTTGAATCCGAGGTTGGTTCCGATGTTAAATATTGATTTAGGCCGTAGAGAACTTTTGGAGTATAGGTCTTGTGGCCCAGTTTACTCCATCCCATTATTTTAACACCACATCTGCTGCAGTGTTCGATGCATTGATGAGTAGACTTAACGGTTTCATAGTATCAGGGTAGCGCAGGAGTGTAGTTTCGGCTGATGATTCTCAGCATTCAACGAACGGCTTTTGGCATTATCGATTCACTCTACTTTCCGAAAACGGTTTTTTCATATTTCCCGGACTTAGATTCCGTAGATTCGCTTGCAGATCGAACGCATGTGCAACGAAATAGCAGAATGTATCGAGGCAAGGCGGTGGCTTGTAAGTGACTGGAACTGGCAGTTCCGAGATATGCGTGTGACTAGGTGAATTAATGTACATTTGCATAATTAACAGGAGAAGCTAATTTCACCTTCACCGGTAGCTACCGTGTGGCCACAACAACAATGCTACAACGACGAGTTTATGTAAAATACAGAAACAAATCGCACAAATGAACACAATCTCTCCGTTATGGCTTGGTCGAACGCAAAAGTGGAGATGCTCAATGGTTTCCTTTCGCGCGCCACGCGGCGCCTCGCAACGATGAATTTAAACCATTTGAATTGATCGCGGGTGTAGGGTAAAACTGATCGTTGTGTTTTTCTTGGAGCAAAACAGATTATCCTCTCCCAACGGCTCGCCATCAGCTCATTTACCCTAGAGATGATTAGCATTCTTGAGCTTGCGACTTTGCGCAGAGCACGTTTACACTTTTCCGCTCGGTTTTGCATACCCCGTCATTATGCGGAGCCTATCGGTAGTGAAATGCTTAGCGCAGCTCGCAACACATGTAGGAGGAGTAGACTGCTACCTCGTTGCATTGGTTGCATTTTAATCGTTATGACTGAGATGTGTTTAGCTTTTTTTTTTTCTCGCTCCTATTGCTGCGATCATTCCAAGCGTTCGCCAGACCATACCTAACCGGATGGGATACGTCGGTGTGGATACTTCCGATATGGAACTGGCACTCCGTCGGATTCACACATTCACTTTTGCTGAACAAAGTGTGTTTTTTTACTAGTTTGATTAAGTGGCTGATTGTGTAGTTGGATCTCATTACAGTACATTTCACTATATGTAGTCGGTTAAGAGTCGTGTACTTATTGTTCTCAAACTAATCTGTTTATTGTTACATCTAATAAACGGAGCAATTGTTTCGTAGTTATGATAAGTGGAATACGGATTGCGAAACTGCTGATATTTCGAACGATAACGAAAGTGTTTGTGGTCGAGTAACCGGTTGTCTCATCTTATCACTTCCAACCTTGAATCTAACCTGGCCCCCAATGTTACCCAATCAAGCCCACGACTCGTGGAATGTGTCAATCATATATTACACAGGATTATGCAAGATAGTTTCCCGGGCGTGAAAGTACTCGCAATCACTCCGAGGTGATCTCAATTCAAAGCGATACGCAAGCTTGCGTGTGTCACACAAATGAATCAATCAACTATCTGCCAGTCGAGTCGAGCTTCTCATTGGCCTCCAGGTAACACAAAGCTAATTTGTGTAGGAAAAAAAACTTTCTTTTACTCGGTTGCGCTGCTGCGCGTTGATGGATGGCACTGGAAAAGTAAAGTCAGCGCGTAACCACTTCGCATCCATAATCAGTTTCGCTTTCTTCCCGCTCGGTGTCTGACCTCTCCTCGGTGTGGTGGAGGTGGCTGTTGTATTCAGAGATACGTCACAAACAGCCCTATCGAGAGAGGGGATGCAAAGAAGCTGCGATGGAGGCTCATTTTCCCACAATCATCACCACAACCGTCATCTTCGATTACACCCAGAGGACCTCAGAGGGAGGTCTCGTTTTGCGTATAGCGCGCTCGCGTACTCCGAATGCCCCCTTGAACTGCGGGTTGTTTTTGTTATGCACCGCTATCCAAGTGTTTATACCGCGCTGTTGTCCCCCCTAATTGTCACCGAATATGGGGTTCCATTCACGCTTCTTGATGACCATGTTAGGGCACTGAGACCACCGGGGTACCAGTGTGTGTGTTTGGCGTGGTGTTTAAGACGATCACTTTTTTTTTGGAAGCTGGTAGTGGATGAATTATTAGTCACGTTGTGCATTGGAGCGACGTCGCCTCTTTTGGATCTCATACGCAATTAGCGATTATAAAAGTAAAACAATAATTATGAATAACAATCGTTCGGTAGTTAATATAGAAATAATTTCAATGAAAAACTATTGGCTTACAAGACAGCTTCAATTATAACGTTGAGTGTACACATTAGTTCGATCCCTGTTTTCGGATGGTGGTCTTTCTGCTCCCGGTGACCTATGGGTTTCATACAATTTTGATTTTTACTGTACTGCATTTGAAGTGTTCAATTTTATGTTCGAAAAGTAATATTACCAGGGAGTTACAATTTCCTGTTGTAATAGAGATAGAAATATGTAGGTGAAGTACATCCAATTTGTGCCAAAGTTAATGGCAACAAATGCTTCACCTCAAAGATCATGTAGGCATGAATTTCACTTTCCAATGATGATGCTTATGTTTTCTTCAATGACGAGTAATTCCTGCGTAATAAGTTTCAATTGTCAGGTTTACATTCATAGATGTTAGGATTATTGTAAGACCATTGTTTCAATGTCCCTTCTTATAGACCATTGCTCAAACTTTTCTTCGTACATGTACAATTATCTTTAGCGCGGGTCCACTTTTTTGTTCCAAAATTTCATTTCCTTGATTCATCTACTTGAGAACCATTTTTTATTTTTTTTTTAATTCGTTTATTTTTACAGGCTCAGTTACTTAAGTTTAAAGGAGCCGAATTCTTAAATATATTTTTAAAACTATATATATATAGAAACAATTTTCTTACATCTATGGTTAGTAAGGTGGAAAACTGATTACTCGCGGTGTACTCGAGTTTAGAAGGGTGACATATTTTTAGGAGAAGGATGGGATATAAGGAAATTGTAACAATGTTGATGAGCACTCAATTCCTAAATCTATTCGTATATCTATAGTGTATTTGCGATTCAACTTATTCTACTATTTATAGCAAGGGGAAGAATTACCCGCAAAGGAAGGAAAGGAGGGTATAAGGATGTAGGGGCAATCACACACGAAGATCTATAGCTTTAAGGAAAACATATATATGGGACATGTAATCAAGGTCTAACCGAGCCAACACATCTCTCACCGGCACATTGGGCTGTCTTCCTCGGGCCCGAAGGGAGTTTTCTAAATTCGATCTGGCGACCAGATACACCTCGCATGACCAAACAACGTGCTCGATGTCGTGATAACCTTGGCCACAAACGCAGAGATTGCTGCTGGCAAGATTGAAACGAAAGAGTAGTGCATCTAACGAACAGTGATTGGACATGAGTCGGGAGAAGGTGCGGATAAAGTCCCGACTCAAGTCTAGACTTTTGAACCACGGTTTGAGGCTAACCTTAGGGATAATCGAGTGAAACCACCGGCCCAATTCATCTTCATTCCACTTGCGTTGCCAGTTAGCGATGGTATTTTTGCGAACTAAAGAATAAAATTCATTGAAGGCGATTTGACGCTGATAAATATCGCCTTCCATTGCACCTACCTTTGCCAATGAGTCAGCCCTCTCATTACTCGGAATTGAGCAATGTGAAGGGACCCAGACAAAGGTAATGACATAACAGCGTCTGGATAAAGCACTCAAAATTTCTCGTATTCTCTCAAGGAAGTACGGCGAGTGCTTTTCCGGCCTCACTGAACGGATAGCTTCGACAGAGCTAAGACTATCCGTTACAATGTAATAGTGTTCAACAGGTCGTGAGGCGACGCTGTCCAGCGCCCAGTGTATTGCTGCCAATTCAGCAATATACACTGAGCAAGGATTCTGAAGACTGTGGGAGGTGCTAAAAAATTCGTTGAACACTCCAAATCCTGTGGACTCATTCATAGAGGACCCATCAGTAAAGTACATATTATCACAATTGATACGCCCATATTTTGCATTGAAGATCGTAGGAACGATCCCCGATCGATGATAATCTGGAATTCCATGGATTTTCTCCTTCATGAACAGATCAAAATGTACAGAGGAATTGATGTAGTCAGGAAAACAAACACGGTTGGGAATATACGAAGAAGGAACAACCTGCATAGAGGTGAATTCATGATATGAATTCATGAATCCAGAATGAAAATTTAGCTCGATCAATTGCTCAAAATTTCCGATCACCAATGGATTCATAACCTTACACCGGATGAGGAACCGAAGAGATAATAAATTGAAGCGATCTTTTAGTGGGAGTAGGCCTGCCAAAACCTCGAGACTCATGGTATGCGTTGAGGGCATACATCCCAACGCAATACGGAGACAAAGATACTGAATTCGCTCGAGTTTAATTAAGTGTGTTTTGGCAGCTGATTGAAAACAGAAACTGCCATACTCCATCACTGAGAGAATAGTTGTTCGATACAACATAATAAGATCTTCGGGATGGGCTCCCCACCAGGTGCCGGTAATTGTACGGAGAAAGTTTATTCTTTGTTGACATTTTTTACTCAGATACCTAATATGGGCCCCCCAAGTACATTTGGAGTCGAACCAGACCCCAAGATACTTGAATGACATAGCATGAGTGATCGGTTTACCCAAAAGTTGAAGCTTTGGTTTTGCTGGTCTATGCTTCCTAGAAAAAACCACCATCTCTGTTTTCTCCGTGGAGAATTCGATCCCTAGCCCAATGGCCCAGGTTGAAAAATTGTTCAAAGTATCTTGTAAGGGTCCTTGCAGGTCGGATTCGTTTGGTCCTACGACAGACACCACTCCATCATCTGCAAGTTGTCTTAGGCTGCAATTTTGTGTAAGGCAATTGTCAATGTCGCTTACGTAGAAGTTGTACAAAAGGGGGCTTAAACATGAGCCCTGGGGGAGGCCCATGTAAGAGACCCGACTTACTGCCGAATCTCCGTGAGAAAAGTTCAAATGTTTCTCACAAAGCAAGTTATATAACATATTATTCAATAGAGGCGGCAGACCCCGAGAGTGTAATTTGTCTGACAAAACCTCTATTGAAACAGCATCAAAGGCCCCCTTTATGTCCAAGAATACTGAAGCCATTTGTTTTTTTCCGGCGTAAGCCATTTGAATTTCTGAAGAAAGCAACGCAAGACAATCATTCGTCCCCTTGCCCCTGCGGAACCCATATTGTGTATCTGAGAGTAGGCCATTCGTTTCAACCCATCGATCAAGGCGAAACAAGATCATTTTCTCCAACAATTTCCGTATACAAGACAGCATTGCTATTGGGCGGTACGAATTGAAGTCGGACGCGGGTTTTCCGGGTTTTTGAATAGCTATAACTCGTACTTGTCTCCAATCATCTGGAACAATATTATGCTCCAGAAACCGATTGAATAAGTTCAACAAGCGATGTTTCGCCACATCAGGAAGATTTTTCAGCAAGTTGAACTTAATTCTATCCGATCCTGGAGCCGAATTGTTACAAGAAAGGAGAGCAAGAGAGAATTCTACCATCGAAAACTCGGAATCAAGATCGCACCTATCTTGTGGTATATCTCGAACAATTTTTTGCACAGGAGCGGAATCAGGACAAACCTTCCGTGCAAAATTCAAAATCCATCGATGTGAATATTCTTCGCTTTCATTCGTTGAAGAGCGATTTCTCATGTTTCGAGCCACTTTCCAAATTTTTTTCATTGACGTTTCTCGTGACAAACCTCCCACGAAATTTCGCCAATAAGCACGTTTTTTCCCTTTGATCAAGTTTTTAAATTGATTTTCAAGGTCCAAATACGTCTGAAAATTTTCAGGGGTTCCACGTTTCCGAAAAGCTTTAAATGCATTCGATTTTTCTACATAAAGCTTGGAACACTGGCTATCCCACCATAGATTGGGAGGCCTTCGACGAATAGTGGAACCTGGGATGGGTTTCGTTTGAGCGCGAACCGCGCTGTCATAGATCAAACGAGAAAGGAAGTTATACTCCTCCAATGGAGGTAAACCATCTCTGGAATTGATGGCTAGAGTAATCGCGTCCGCATATTTTTTTTCCAGTCAATCTGTCTTGTGAGGTAATATGCCATGTTTATAGATTCAGAAGAATTCGACCCAATGGTGATGGAAATTTTGATTGGCAAGTGATCACTACCGTTGGGGTCCTGGATTACATTCCACTTGCAATCTAACGATAGTGAATTCGAGCAAAGCGAGAGGTCAAGAGCACTTGGTTTAGCAGGAGGTTTAGGTACACGTGTTGTTTCCCCAGTATTCAAAACGGTCATATTGAAGCTGTTACAAAGGTCATATATCAACGATGAACGATTGTCGTCGTACTGTTCCCCCCAGGCAGTTCCGTGAGAGTTGAAGTCTCCCAAGATCAATCGTGGCTCAGGAAGAAGTGAGCACATGTCAACAAGTTGCTTGCGGCTAACCGCAGCTCTCGGAGGCCAATACAAGCTGACAATACAGAGGTCTTTTCCTCTGATGTTTGCATGACAAGCAACAGCTTCAATCCTTCCAATAGGTGGAAGGTCAATTCGAAAAAATGAGTGGCACTTATTGATCCCCAATAACACCCCTCCGTATCTGCCATCACGGTCCAAGCGTATAATATTGAAATCATGGAAAGAGAGATCATCTCGCGAAGAAAGCCAAGTTTCGGACAGAGCAAAAACATCACAATTGAACTTATGAATTAAAAATTTGAATGTATCCAATTTAGGGATAAGACTACGACAATTCCACTGTAAAACAGTGATATCTCCGACCTCTCTATCTAAACTAGACATCAAGAGAGATAATCATTGCAAGGAGGGGCCATGTTTGCATCAATTGCTGTAAAATTGTCTTTAACACTGGAAGCATTGAGATGACAATGGTTCTGATGGAGTCGGAAACGTTAAAACACGTGAAGATTTGATCCACAAGGTCAGTCAACTTTATAAATCCCGATTGGGAAGTTGAGCTGGACGGAAAAATAGGGACAGTTGGGGTTTTTGATGTCCCCTCGAGTGCTGGGTCGTTCGAAGGTGAACTATTCCCACGGAAGCCAGGAGGAACCTGATTGTGCTTGTCCGCTGCACTCGATTTTTTAGGCAAGCTAACTGGGGGTATCACCGGAGGGTCTTGTCCTTGAACTTAGGGAGTGGTCACATTTTTGCGCCGGGGATTCCCTTTGAAAATAAACGGTGTGCCCCCGCTAGCTGTGTCCGCTTCCATTTCATCAACTGGCAACGTGGAAAAGGTATTGTGTGTTGAGATTGGTTGTTGTTGTTGTTGGGCCAGTGGAGAAGCGCCCTTTAAAATTTCCGCAAAAGTGCGCTTCGAGCGTTCGTTTAAAGAGCGCTTCTGTTTCTCCCAGCGACTCTTGTAAGTTTCACAAGCTGAGAGCGCGTGTGGGGATCCTCCGCAATATGGACACTTATGCTCAGTCGCACTGCAGGATTTCCCCTCATGCTCTCCGCAAGTGGCACAGCGCTCCTTGTTGGCACAATAATCCGAAGTGTGACCAACTGACTTGCATTTGTTGCAAGTCATGGGCTTTGGCACGAAGAGTCGCACAGGTAGTCTCAATTTGTCCACCATAACGTAGTCAGGGAGGGCGGCACCAGCAAAGGTGACTCGAAACGAGTCTGACGGCGTAAATTTAGTTTGGTCCCCATCATGGGAGAGTTTCCCGAGTTGGCGACAGTCCAAGATCTTTACTTCCATTGAGGGAAGCTTCTTGAACTTGCCTTTTCCTTCTTTTTTTATTTGTTCGCTCGTCAGACCCGTTTCAGTTATCACCCCCTCAATTTCTACGTTATGGGAGGGTATAAATGTTCTATATTCGAGAGTGAAGTGTTGGTCAGCAACAATCTCGTTTGCGTGTTTCCGTTCATTCACGACAACCCGCAATTTGTTCGGTCTAACCCTGCGAATTTCAGATACAGAAGTGTATCTGGCCAGATCTTTCATGATCTGAATCACGTTAAGGTTTTTTCCTTTTGGTTTTGGCCGGAGGAAAACAACCCACGGGCCAGTTCCAGGTGCATCTTCTGGATAAACTCTGACACGTGGAGCGGAGACAATAGAGGGAGAAGACGAGGACGAGGATTGGGTTGGATCGGAAACATCAGAAGGGGGAAGCGAAATCGATGATGGGAGAGGGGGAGTGGAAGTAACAGTGGGTTCAGAAGGGAGGCTTGCTATTTTCTTAGAGGGGGGCTTGGAAGGATGAGCAGATTCGTCCCCAGAAGAATTATCTTCTTTTTGAGGGACTCGTTTATGTTTTTTCCCAGATCTTGAATGGGATTCATTATCGGAGATCTCCATCTCTGGAGATCCTCCACTATTCTCCATTTTACAAAATTTTTTGTCTTATTTCTAATCTATTATTGATTTTAACAATAATCTCAAAAAAAAAATAACAAAACAAACAAACAAAAAATTATGATGATAATATTAAGCAATGAACATATGAGTTGAACAATAATATTAATATTAAATATGTGTACCTTAATATAAAAGTTGTTCCGATACTGCGCTCTACTGCCCTAACCAGGGAGAGACAGAGGCTACGCGCTATGGATCAACACAATAGCGCAAGAATAGCTCACACGGTCACGTGATGATAATTCCCGTTAACGACAGCCACACGATGGCGATCCCGTTATGCCAATGTTCAACAGCCGCCAAGGGCTGCAAGCTGCTGCTTCCTTTGTTCCACTTCACAAAAGGTCAATTTGAAAGCGGACAGCAATGACCTTCACTCGTACACTATACCACAATAGTAAAAGTGGCAACGCACAATAACGACACTGAACTTTACTCGTCAAGAGTTGGATAGCGAATGAGTTGTCGGTCTTGAATACACATTTATTTTTGAGCTTGAAGCGAAGATCCCAATGGAGAAACTATTCATTCATCCTTCATATATATTTTTAAGTTTTTTTATACATATAGAAAGTAGGAGCCATTTCGACCTACGTCAACTATGCGGTCGTTTCTCGGACACAACCCTCCCACAACTTTTTTTTTTATAAATTTTTCATCTCTAACAATTTGTCTTCGCATTGGGATTTTAAACATTTTTGGTGGTAACTGTGGCAAAGTTCATTATCACTAGTTTACTCTACCGAACCCTTGGAACGTTTTCGCAATAATCGGTATGCCTCATGAATAACGTTAACCGGTGGTTCTTCACAGTGCCACTCTGGTGAATCAGAGTGCCTCGAGTCGGCTCGAGGTAACAATTTTGGGTGAAACTAGTTATTCGTTGAATTTTTCCAAATGAAGAAAACAAAAATCGAAATGCGGCGATCCGTGTCGAGCTAACGCGCTAACCCTCCATCCATGTCAGTCAATGACCACAATTATTTATCTCCTAATACACTCCGCTCAGTTAAGGCATTCAGTTCACTAGTTCACTGCACCGCCACTTACCTGACAGGTTGTCATAAATGGTGGTGGTAATGGGAGAAAAAAAAACGAGCTGTGGTTGCAAGATATGTTTCACCGCGAAGAAGCGACAATGTAATCGGCTTAGTGAGAAGGAATAATTCTGCTGCTGTTCGCATTAGTTCGTCACGGGTTGCCGACTTTTTTTGGTTCTTCAACTTTCGTTTCTTATGGGGGGGCATTTTTTTTAAATTCTCATATTGCAATTAATATAACTCTAACATTGGATCATGGAGCCAGTTGGAACTAAAACTATGTATTCTTCGTTTTTTCATCAGATCGATTTCAGTTACTGTGCGTTGACCCGTTTGAACACGAATGAGCACGTCACGGTCAAGGACATTATCTGGAAGCCTAAATCAACGAAGAAAGTAAGAAAACCAGGAAATTGAGGCATCGAATTTTATATGAATCATAACGATTGATTTTCCTGATTAAAATCGATGGTAATTTCAAATATGAAATGATGATTACTGACTGTCGTTTCTTATTTTTTGTACTGAATTTATTTTCAACTGGCTTGACAACGTGAACCATCAATGAGCCGTGTTTATGAAGAGGGAAAAGCCAGAACGTGAATCGAACCCGAACCCCTGGTATGATAATGTGTGACGCTAACAACTCGGCCACGTGAGCACTATCATGAATAAATCCAGCTAGATTATACAGCTATTATACTCTTCTCACAAGGGTAACTCATGCACTGCCCGATTATACATGGTTGACGTAAGCGCCAATATGACCAAAATCCACTTTTTTACTGATTCACAATCTTCACCATGTTATATGTACATACGCCAAACATGTAAGTATGTGTGGGATATAGCATTAGTCATATATTTTGGAAGGACAAAATCATTGGAAATTCTAGATTGGAATTTTGTTGAAGCGAATTATCTGTTGCACAGCTTTGGCTCAACTGCTGAAAAGCTTTGTATTCCCTCTCCTCGATAGAAGGGAAAATCGGGAGAGAGCAGCTATGCTGAGAGCGTATCTTGCATGTTTGATACGTGCGCGACAAACTGGATTCATTCTCTGGATTATTGTTGACTCGAGTGGTTGATTTTCTGAAGTAAGAAAATATTTAGTTTACGACAGTATGGTATGGTTTTTCGAAAACAATGGAGAATTACAGCCATTTGTATGGAATAATGACGTCGCTCCAAACAGATGGCAATTGGTTTGAAAAAGGTCAGAGTTAACCATATCTTCATATTGTTTTTTTGCATATGAAATGAACCTACAGTCCTGAATTCTTTTTGAATCGAATTCCGCAGATTCCGGAGAAATGGCTGAAACAAATTCCTTATACTTAGGACTTATACTTTCATTATTTTTCACCAAGGTCGCTTCGAACCAGATCAACACATGCCATGCATTGAACATCGAACCGGAACGACAAGTTGACACGCTTCTTGACACAGGGTTGGCATGTCCGTATCACTTTCAGTTTCTACTTCGGAACCAGTATAACGGCTGCATCTAATCTAGGGCATCTCTCCCGGACATTGCAGACACTTTCTTCCAAATCCTTTTCCTTCCTGTCATCACTGGGACTGACAAACTTCGGAGAAAATCTAACATTTTTACCCTTATCAGGTTAGTGAGGTAAGAACAGTAACATAAAGGGTGTGTCACATCAAATTGCATCACGGAAAAAACGCTGTAGAAATTCGCCCAGTAGACCGATCCTTTTGAAAATTTTAGACAGTAAAATGAAAACTATTAAACAACTTTTGGCATTTTCCATTTTTCATACTTCGAGCCCAAGCCCGTATGCTCGTACCTTCCTCTTTACCCCGTCCATAAGGTTCTGTACAACGTCAGGTTGTAGTTTTTTTTGAACAGAAATCCATTTTCTCTTGAAGTCCGCCTCCGATTTGACAACTTTTGGGTTCTTCCGGAGGGCCTGCTTCATAATCGCCCAATATTTCTCTATTGGGCGAAGCTCCGGCGCGTTGAATAGTGGCACGAAGCGAGATCCGGCCAGAAGATGGTCGGGCTCTCGTGCTGCTTCAATAGTGGTGGTAAGCGCTTCTGTAGGCACTCCTTAAGGTAAACCTGCCCGTTTACCGTGCCGGTCATCACGAAGGGGGCGCTCCGCTTTCCGCAAGAGCAGATCGCTTGCCACACCATGTACTTTTTGGGAAACTTGGATAGTTTCTGTATGCGAATCTCCTCCGGAACGCAGAATTTGTCCTCTGCGGAGAAGAACAACAGGCCCAGCAGCTGACGAAAGTCCGCTTTGACGTAGGTTTCGTCGTCCATTACCAGGCAATGCGGCTTCGTCAGCATTTCGGTGTACAGCTTCCGGGCTCGCGTCTTCCCCACCATGTTTTGCCTTTCGTCGCGGTTAGGAGCCTTCTGAACCTTGTATGTACGCAGGTCCTCCCGCTGCTTAGTCCGCTGGACGAATGAACTTGATAAATTCAGCTTATTGGCGACATCCCGGACCAAACTTCTCGGATCACGTCTAAACTGCTTAACTACGCGCTTGTGATCTTTTTCACTGACGGAGCATCCATTTTTGCCGTTCTTCACCTTCCGGTCGATGGTTAGGTTCTCGAAGTATCGTTTTAGTACTCTGCTGACCGTGGATTGGACGATTCCCAGCATCTTACCGATGTCCCGATGTGACAACTCCGGATTCTCGAAATGAGTGCACAGGATTAATTCACGACGCTCTTTTTCGTTCGACGACATTTTTCCAAATTTACGAAAAATTGACAGTGAAGCATGGCCAACGTGATCTATACACTCTTATCTGATTTTAAAGCGAAAGCTGAAGATATAATTCCTAAAAATTAAATTTCTACAGCGTTTTTTCCGTGATGCAATTTGATGTGACACACCCTTTAGTAACCAAGTTTTACGTCAAGATTGCGAATAAACGTTCAACATTGTTCGCATAAACTGAAGTAATGCGTTTTTCAATTGAATTAAAATAACAAAAGCTTCTAAAACCATCCCACTTTCAACCATTAGTATTTATCAAATGGACAGATTATCTTATATAAATTGTTCACAATTTATTGTGGTTACGTCAACCTTGCATATATGGGCAGTGCACTAATGTCACTGAAACTGGTTGCAGAATATCTCTTCCAATCAATTTTCCAGATAAATCATGCAGAATAAATAATTTGAAATAGACATAGTGATCGGCAAACGATCACTTCCATCTGGATCATAGATAAACTCACAATTACAATATATAGGCAATTACAATGATAAAGATACAATGACAATGATAAAGAGGAAGAGCAAAGCGATAAATCTAAGCGATTTGCGTGGGCTGATGATGGAGCAATTGTTGTTATATCACCTGTTCTCAAAATGGTCATGTTGAAGTCATCACATCTATATATATAAAAATGGAGTGATGTCTGTCTGTCTGTCTGATTCTTATAGACTCGGAAACTACTGAACCGATCGACATGAAAATTGGTATGTAGGGGTTTTTGGGGCCGGGGAAGGTTTTCGTGATATTTTGAGACCCCTCCCCCCTCTCTAAGGGGGGGCTGCCATACAAATGAAACACAAATTTCTGCATTACTCGGAAATTAACCAAGCAAACGAAACCAAAGTTGGCATGTGAAAGTTTTAGGGTGCAATAAATGTTTCTATGATGGTTAGACAGTCCTTCCCCCACTCAAAGGGGGGGCTGCCATACAAATGAAACACAAATTTCTGCATTACTCGAGAATTAATCAAGCAAATGAAACCAAATTTGGCATGTGGAGGTTTTAGGATGCAATAAATGTTTCTATGGTGATAAGATACTCCTTCCCCCTCTCTTAGAGGGGGCTGCCATACAAATGAAACACAATTTTTTGCATTACTCGGAAATTAATCAATCAAACGAAACCAAAGTTGTCATGTGAAAGTTTTAGGGTGCAATAAATGTTTCTATGATGGTTAGACAGTCCTTCCCCCACTCAAAGGGGGGGCTGCCATACAAACGAAACACAAATTTCTGCATTACTCGAGAATTAATCAAGCAAATGAAACCAAATTTGGCATGTGGAGGTTTTAGGATGCAATAAATATTTCTATGGTGTTAAGATACTCCTTCCCCCTCTCTTAGAGGGGGCTGCCGTACAAATGAAACACAAATTTTTGCATTACCCGAGAATTAATCAAGCAAATTAAACCAAATTAGGCATATGGAAACTTTAGGGTGCAATGAATGTTTCTATGGTGGTTAGATACCCCTCCCCCTCTCTTAGGGGTGGCTGCCATACAAATAAAACACAAATTTCTGCATTACTCGAGAATTAATCAAGTAAATGGGCGGGACGAAGTTTGCCGGGTTAGCTAGTATATCATAAATAGAATAAGCTCTTCGATCATCAAAAGACTCACCCCAGCCAATGCCATTGAAATCTCCCAAAATAAGATTGGGTTACGGCAATAGTTCAATTATATCCTCAAGATTTCGATAATTGGCGGAATATAATGCACTAATCTCTACCCTTGACACATGCAAGAATTTCAATTCCTGTGACTAAAGACAGGGGAATCTCCTCCTTCTCTCTCCTCCATAGGAATCATCACGATCTAAACGATGTTGAACACATCGTCCGAACACAGCCATGTCTCAGATAAAGCAAACGCATCACAATTCAAAAAAGGGAACAATGAATCTGATATTCCGAAAAAAAAACAAAGGTCCATTCAACAATTGAAGAAAACAAAATACCTCCTGAAAAAGATTGGGGTTCAGGAACCGATTGAGAAGCAAATTTAGAATGACTTGACCATTCAGGGAAGTGAATGTCATAGATAGAGGATCCCCTACCAGGAGGGTTATTCCTGAAAGGAGCAGGAGAATGAAAAGAACCTCCTGGTTGGATAGAGATCAATACTATTTTTTTTGACGTAGGACTACGTCTAACCGGAAGATATAGGGGGTGAAATGGAAATCTAGGCACTGAACAAGTAGGAAAAAATGCAAGATTTGGAACGCTTATAACTCGAGCATTTCTCAATAGATCGCAAAGGTTTTTGCATCAATTGATAGGAAATATATCTACGCATCTATCATAACGAATAACATTTCATTTTTCTTGAGATAAATAATTGAATAATTGTGAAATATCAAGCATTGTCAAAATGCACTATGTGCCCATTTTTGATTGGTCCATTTTGTGCTCCTCAAATCGTACCGACCAAAACGGGCAACCAGAGCAGCAGCGAAATAGAATGAAGCACGATTGGAAAGGAAAAAGAAAAAAATTAACGAAACATTGGTCGCAGTCTCACACATGCGTAATTCTCGAGCCAGCCAGTCAGCTTAAAAATCCACGCTCCGCTGCCGTAACGATCATTCTTTGTGTGGACACCGACTGGACAACATCGTTGCTGGACGAGCTGGACGGCGAGGGATCGAGTGCCTTTCTCAAGGCAAGAGGGCGGAGGTGGTAGCGCTGGAGTAGAATAGAGTAGAGTTTTCAAAGGGCCTTTCTCAAGGCTAGAGACGAATGAACTGCAAAAGTTTAAAGTCTCTATAATACAATACCTTCCTTCCTTCCGTAACGATCATTCTCATTCAAACCGTACACCACATCGGTTCGCATCACAACACATCAACAAACCAACCCAAGCAGCCATGTCTGGACATGGTAAAGGAGGAAAAGTGAAGGGGAAGGCAAAATACCGCTCGAATCGTGTTGATCTGGAGTTCCCCGCAAAGGTAGCTAGGCCGAGCGCGTTAGTACCAGTGCACCAGTCCACCTAACCGGCGTTATATAGTTTCGGCCGCCGAAGTGATCGAGTTGGCTGGTAAAGCAGCTCGCGACGATAAGAAAAACCGCATTCAGAACAGAACACATCAAGACAACAACAGGCAGTTGCAGCGAGTGACGAGTGGCAAACGCAATCGCAAAACGGCATCAGGTAGCAGAAGAAAAAAAGTTTGTTCTTTATACAAACTGCTTTGGTGACAAATCCAGAACAAGGCGGCATCGAGGGCGTTCGAAATGGTTTTTTTTTAAAACCAAGATTTCTAAGTTTTCTAAATTGGAACCATTCCATAAATCAAGGCGCTTTTCAGGGCCATTAAACCTTCCAAAAAAGAGTTTAGGAAATACAGTTCAATGCTTTCGAAAACAATATCCAAAATAATAATAAAACACAAATTGATTTTTTCATAATTTGCTCGCCAAGATATGATGAGTATGTGAATTTGGCAGTTGTTCTGAGCTTATTGATTTTCACCAATTCTTAAATTGCTTCTAGATTGAAAGTACAGTAATTTACACTTATCTCGACATTTAGCTAATTGGACGGACCTGTAATGCGACATATTTAGTTGGACATTTTTGTAAACATAGAGTTCGGGGTCCAAACTATGACCCCACATGGAAAGTCGACACTGTACCACTGCCATCGCAAATGTTCAATTGCAGGTTAAAATTACCTCCAATCCGATACTGAGTGGTGGTAATGCGACGTGCCATTGAATGTAATTTACTGTAAAATATGTCACAAGCTGGATGGGAAGAAATTTTCCAACTGTGAAAGCTGTGGCGAGTGGCAAACGTAATAGCTAAACAGGAAGGTTTAACCGAACAAGATGGGAATATCGAGTGATAACAAAAACACAACACCAAAGGTTCTTTTCAGAACCATCAATATATTCATAAAGAGTAAACAGTAAACTAATCCATTTTTCAGGTAGATAGGTAGGTATTCACGTAGGAGAATAAAATAAAACAATATATTTAAAATATATATTTAACAAAAGCTGTCCCCTTTGTATAGTCCTACGTCACTCCGGTTATGTCCCCGACATTACCCACCCGTCTTTTTTTGAAGGCTTGAATGAGGAAGTAATTTTTCTCTTTTTGACTCTTCCCGTGATTATTGGATCAAAAGCAGTATTCAATTGATCATCCTCTGATAAAACATGGGAAGAATTTTCTTAATCCTCCTGAGGTACCTGAGAAGAAGTATTATAAGCGAAGGATCGAATAGAAAGACCCTTAAGCGACTGCTTGAGTTTAATCGAACGGGATATGTATTTTGGACAGTCCTTAACTGTGTGAAGAACACTTCCACAAAGTGTGCATGTATCAGCACCCTTGTTGCAAGTGATTTCATCATGCTTGACTCCACATTCAGAACTTTCAATTCTATTGCAACATAAGGTTTGTTGTGTGACGTAACCGTTTGCAATTAGAGTAAATAACTGAATTGGGAGACGAAGCTACACCAAAAATTAATTTTTAGCACAAGTTTTGGCATCCCGATTTATTACATTAAATGAGCCTAAACATAACAGAAAATGTGCTGCTGGTAAAATAATGCTTTTGAATCCGGACGCTTTTTAATCCGGACCCTTTTAATTATATTCTATACTACCTGACCCGGCAAACTTCGTTCCGCCCAAAATTGTTTTTTGTTATCAATACCTTCAAAAATTCATCCCCCTTAGAGAAGGGGGTGGAGAGTCTAACCATCATAGAAACATTTATTGCACCATAAAACCTCAATATGGCAAATTTGGTTTCATTTGTATGGCAGCAAACCACCCCCCTCCCCCACGGATCATAAAGAGTATGTTAAAAGCTGCAGTATGAAAGAAAAGATGGAGTATGAGGCAACGATTTTCGATCTGGGTGACCGTAAAACTCTTCGGTATACAGGACGGACTCAATTATACACAGTATCCGATTTCGTTTTTAACGGTTTCATTTAGCTTGACCCGTTTCTATGTACGTGGGTAACTTGCGCCATGTTTTTTTTTCAAAACCCCATCAATATAGGTATAAAACGAAAGAGATTGACTCGAACACAGTTATTTATGAAAAATGCAAATCCAAAATTTTAAAGAAATTATTGAAAGGTTTCATTGTAGAGAAATATATTTTAATGATATAGAAAAATCGACTGTATTGAGAGATAGAAATAAATTTGGTCTACAAAGTTTCTTAGAATAACTGAAGCTGCAACATTGTCGAACTATGTTTCCCTCTATCTATAAAGATAAGAAAGTTAGATTTTTTATTTCACCTAAAATTTTGGTCACCTTATTTTCGACAACATGAAAATGAGCGCTCAATAATATGCAGAGTTGCCAATCCTTCCAGTTTTTTTCTGTGTATTGCCAGTTTTTATTAAGCATGCCAGCAAAATAACCAAAAGTAAAAAATCTTCAGCTTTTCTGAAGCGTCATACGAATGAAACACAAATTTCTGCAATACTCGAGAATTAATCAAGCAAATGAAACCAAATTTGGCATGTGGAGGTTTTAGAGTTCAATAAATGTTTCTATGGTGGTTAGACTCTTCACCCCCTCTCTAAGGGGAAGCTGCCACACAAATGATACTCAAATTTCTCAAAATTACTCGAGAAATAATCAAGCAAATGGAACCAAATTTTGCATGTGGAGGTTTTAGGGGGCAATAAATGATTCTATGGTGGTTAGATACTCTTTCCCCCTCTCTTAGGTGGGGCTGCCATACAAATGAAACACAAATTTCTGCATAACTCGAGAATTAATCAAGCAAATGAAACCAAATTTGGCATGTGGAGGTTTTAGGGTGCATTAAATGTTTTTACGGTGGTTAGACACTCCACCCTCCTCCCTAAGGGGGAGCTGCCATACAAAATTCAACGGGGTCGATTAGAAGATCAATCAATGAACAGTTCTGCGATTGGACCCATGAACTTGCTCATAGTAGGAAAGCGTGAATGTTTGAAGGTATTGATAACAAAAAACAAATTTTGGGCGGGACGAAGTTAGCCAGGTCAGCTAGTGATCAATAAATGTTTGTCCGTATGTAAAATTTCAGACAACGCCGTAGTTGAATTGAAGATAATTTCGATTCGATAAGCTTTTACATTGCTTTTTTGGAGTAAATATTGTCACTAGAACAGAACAACAATAATTTAGGTTTTCCCAAATTGAGAATAATTATTCCAACATTTCTGATTCTACCGCATCCCTCAGCAACCGTTGTCCGATTATTTTCAGAATACAATTTGAGCAAAACAAAACTAAAAAATACAACAGGAACAAACACTTTGGGAGGAATTCTAGCATTCAATAATTACAGACATGGATAATAACAGTCAGGACTAGTTAGAATGACAAAAAAAAACAAAAGAAAAGTATAATGTTAAATTGTATAATTACGGAACATACTTAATCACGCCACCAGAGCGTTATTTTCATTGTGAATGTTTTTTCGCAATAATATTAATTCTGAGGTTAATGAGGTTAAGGTGAAGGTGGAAGCTAGCCATAAATGGCTGCCACAATGACGCTTATTTCTTTCATCTCCCTCCCTCACCTCTCGCCCGAAAATCAATAATTTTGCGAAACAGTGTGAAGAAAATGATCGTTTTCGCACACTTCCCATCAAGTAACATCAACCAAACTCTAATCGATTACTCACAAGATATTAAATTTTCATCTGCTTTCGCACCGTATAGTGAAGAACGTCGGAAAACTCGAGCAAGTGCTCTGAAAGTTAAATTTTCGTTTTTCAATCTTCTGCAATGGTTTTGTTTGTATTGGTGAAGCATCGTTATTTTTTCGACACTGATGCCAAACAACATCATCGAAACAGCTATAAAAACCACTCAATAAAATGTTATTCCGGAGTCATAGCGTCCCATGTCATGAAAATCAATAGAATAAAATTGTGTTGATATCAATACAATTATTATTTTTACGTTGAATGGGTCTATAATGTAAGTTTTAGCAACTTTAACATTGGGTAAGAAAATTGACTTGCAGAGCTCGGAACACTGCCACGGCTGCCTATGCTTTCAAAAACAGTAAACGGAAAAGTATTAAATTCAATCTAAATGCCTCGGCCAACGAAGAGAAGGGTTAAGGCTCTCGAACGTGAATATGTGAAGCACCTTCACATTTGAAGGACGTCAGGCGGCAGAGGTACAAGATATTGAGGAATCGCGCCAACGCGAAAATAACTCAAGCTAAACGACAGTATCTAAATCGTTTTTTAGACAGCAGAATACCTTCGAAAACCTTATGGCAGCGGGTAAAGAGTCTTGGAGTAGGCAAAGATAAACAGTCGCGACCTTGTGCGTTTGATCCAGATGATGTAAATCGTACATTCGCTGCAAATTTTACGAGAAATACTCATCGAGAAGCTGTACCTTTAAGACTAGCACCACCATCGTTGTACAGTTTCTCATTTCGACCTGTGCGCTACTGGGAAGTCGTGAACGCCATCTAGGACATCAAATCGAACGCCGTGGGAATGGACGGTTTACCGATTAACTTCTTCAAGATCATACTACCATTAGTTGTGCAACAAATTACGCATTTATTTAACATGTTTATCAGTAGTTCCACCTTCCCTTATCCCTGGAAACATGCGAAGGTTTTGCCACTGAAGAAAAAAGCGCATTTGAACGATATCTTCAATCTACGACCTATTAGCATCCTTTGTGCATTGTCAAAGGCTTTCGAGAAGCTCCTCAAACACCAAATGACCAGCTATATAGAGGAAAATGATTTACTAACTGACTGTCAGGCCGGTTTTCGTAAAGGACAGAGCATCAAAACCGCAGTTCTTCGAGTGTACGACGATTTAGGAACCATTGTTGATAAAAAAGGTGCTGGCATACTATTACTGCTCGACTTTTCTAAGGCTTTCGATACTATTCCACATAGCAAATTGCTTGGCAAATTAGCTTCTCAGTTTAACTTCTCTTCTACTGCCGTAAACCTGTTGAAATCGTACCTGCGTGGGAGAAGACAGACAGTTTTCTGTGGTGACCGCTGTTCAAGCAGTGTCGAAGTGTCGTCAGGAGTACCTCAGGGCTCAGTTCTCGGTCCTCTGCTTTTCTGCTGCCATATCAACGACCTACCGACGGTGCTTACATACTGTTCCATCCAGATTTACGCCGACGATGTACAACTATACGTTGGTAGGCTTGGTCCATGTACTCGGGATTTAATCAGGATGATGAATGCTGATCTTGAACGGGTTTCGAATTGGTCGCGACGGAATGAACTCCAAGTGAATCCTGCTAAGAGCAAAGCACTTTTCATAACAAGCCGACGTCGTAGAGCTGGAAGCTTTATTTCCCCAGAATCTGAACTAAAACTGGACGGGCAGAGCATAGAATTGTCGGAAAGTGTCAACAACCTAGGATTTATCTTCCAACATGATCTCCAATGGGACGAACTCATAATTCAACAATGTGGAAAGATCTATGCTAGTCTTCGAATGCTTTACTGCTGTACCCGCACTGCCCCGACCGCCACCAGACTGAAACTGTTTAAATCACTGATCCTGCCGCATTTTTTGTTTGGCGACGTCCTCCACGTCCGCCCCAGCGCAACATCTTTCAACCGGCTGCGTGTCGCATTAAACTGCTGTGTGAGATATGTATATGGGCTGAACCGCCTTGATCACGTGAGTCACCTGCAACAGCACCTCATTGGGTGCTCTTTACAAAACTTTTACGCGCACCGATCCTGTGTTTTTTTATGGAATCTATTGAAGACAAAGTCTCCTGGCATACTTTATCGGAAACTTATCCAAACTCGTGGACGCCGCTTGCAGAACCTGGTAATACCTGCCAACAACACCGCATGCTATGCTAATTCATTGTTCGTTCGAGGTGTGGTAAACTGGATTTCATTACCCCCCGCTGTGAAGCGTTCCCCTTCGGAAGCAATCTTCAAGAGTGGCTGCATAAATTTTTGGAATCGAGTAAATTGAATTTTATTATAACGATAGTAAAGAATAGGATAGATTATAATTATGTCTGTGCCAATTTTAAAACCGGAGGTAGCAAATTATTCATAAGATTCATATCTTACGCTACTAGACAATAAACAAACAAACAAACAATACGATCAACGAAGGAAAATATTAAGGAATTATCAACATCAAGTTACTGTGCGGAAGAACTTGTTAATACCAAAAGTGCCCCAATTCGTATGTGTTATAAATTTGCTCATGTTACGCTCGCGTATAATCAGAATCATATGCAAATGCACCTTCTATATATATTTATATTTGCAATTGTTCATCGGAACATATCGTTCATACATTTTACATTAGTATTGAATTGTTATTTGTTTTTTTTTTCAAATGTATTCAAAGACTCGTGTCAATGAAGCGCCACACAGTCTGATAAGTGAATTGATCTATTTACGTGTGCTTTACTCATCTCTCACAAACACTATTACCCCATTTTTACACGAGGGTTTACCTATACTACTACAATGGCTAGCTTCCACCTTCACCTTAATGAAGGATGGAATCCCCATCTAGTGCTCCCGTGACCGAGTGGTTAGCATCCCACACTATCATGCCGGGGGTTCGGGTTCGATTCCCGTTCTGGCCGGGGGATTTTTCGACAAAGAAAATTCTTTCGGCTTACACTGTGGTCACGCGTATTCTAGAGCTTGCCACTCCAGAGTACATTCAAGGTGTGTTATTCGGCATAGAAATCTCAACCAAGTACTACTAATAAAAATGACAGAAGTATTCTACGTTGAGAAGGCAAAAGTTCAACTGGAACGTTAGTGCCATTCAAGAAGAAGAATCCCCATCTAACGAAGATGAAAAACCCCAAGTCGCAGATGTGACGCAACCCGATTCGGACGCCGACCCGCCGTCAGAAGCGGCGGCCTCTCGCAAGTTAACCCTGTTTCCACCGATTGCCTCGGTTACATATCATCGTTAGGTGAGGATTTCACCCCCATTACATTGGCCTTAAAAAAATTTCATTACGAAAAAATAATGAAAATATCGCTCTAGTGGCGTTAATACATAAGTATCAATACAACATACTGACTAGGGATTGTTAACCGGTTTTACCGTTACCGGTTTAACCGGTAATACCGGGTCATTTTCCATTACCGAATTACCGGTACTTTTACAATCAAGAACCGGTAATTTCGGTAATTTTTATTTGAACACCATAAATAATATTTGCCTTTATGCCGCTTTGAAATATTGCTCGAGAATCAAATAAGATCGAAAAAACGCAACTGGCAGTGTTGCGCTGGTTCTACGACCTCCGAACTTCAGTTCAAAAATCGCTGCTAGATCTGAAAACGAAACACAAGATAAGCTTCAGCGATGAAGAGCTGACGGCGATAAAGGAATTGGTTGATGCCCTCGAACCAGTTCTGGTCGTTGTTCAACTGCTATTGCGGAAGAAATGCACCCGTTATGAAGCTGACATAAGATTGCAATTTATGCTAGAACAGCTATCGGAGTAACCATCAAAAATTTCGAAGCAGCTGCTTGAAACCCTGATTGGAAGGATTGCAGAAGGACATTTCGTGTATGCAGATTTGTTCCCGTATATGAATAATCATTCTGCTCGTGGTCGTGATACAATTATGGAGACTTCGGCGTTTTCTATCAAACGTCGCGAACTGCATTGATCAAGCAAGCATTTGAAATTGTTCCTGACTTGATTAACTTTGATGATGATGATGATGATGATGATGATGATATTGATTCAGTAGCTGGACAACAGGAGGAAAAAAATCCACTGGACGATGGGAAACCTGCAGAACAGTTGAGTATCAAGGAGCATTCAACTTGAACGACGATTGCAACAGTCAAAGGTATCAACGTCTAGCCCAATATGAATGTCTATAAAATGAAAACCCTCGAACAAGAGTTTTCGTACAGAGGGCATCAGAGGCAAATACATGACAATGGTATTCGATAATTTAATTGGACATAATTGGACTCTGAACGGGCGTTTTCCTTTTCTAGAAACTTTGTTAATGAGATCCGATCTACGACAATATTAACGATCTCCGTCTCTTTAAGTATTACTTTAACCAGCAAAAACTTGCAGAATGTTTTGACGTGGGACTACGTCTAACCGGAATATATGGGGGGTAAAATGAAAACCTAAACACAGAACATGCAGGAAAAAATGAAAGATTCCGAATGCTTATAAATCGTACATTTCTTACTGGACCGGAAAGATGTTCGCATCATCTGATAGGGAATATTTTTACGCTTCTATCGCAATTAATAAAATGTTATTTTTCATTAGATAAACAACTGAATAACTGTAAAATGTTAAGCGTTATCTAAACGCCCTAACTGCCTCGTTTTGATTGGCCTGATTTACGGTTTCCCCATCACATCCAACCATCATAACCAAGCAGCCTTGGGGAAATCGGCATCGCAAATACATGAAAGTATGGGGATTTTTGTTCTCACCGAAATGTGTTCCCCAACACAGACTTCAAAACCAAGCACGCTGGAGAAATCGGCATTGCAAATACATGTAACTCGGGGGCATTTTTGTTCCAACTGAAATGTGTTTCCCTAATACTTTGAATCAGTGCCAAAAATATTCACCTTCACGACATTCAAATACGGCGAATTTCAGTTTGCCTTGTATTGATAACCTACTGCTCAAGCGAGAGTCGATAAATATGGAACAACAATATCAATAAACACCAGTGAAATGAACAGCAAACATCAGCTTGCCATGAAGTTCATTTTTCATTTGCATCTTCATTTTGGTCATGATATTCGTAACGTCGAAATTGAAGATCATTGCGTATTAGTGAAAATCAAAGCATGAAATTCAACGTCAACCAATTAAGAGTAAAATAGATGACACAAAATTCTTGTTTTTTGCGACTTCGGCAATGGAATGTATAGCATAACTCTTGCTATGTTTTATTAATCTACTCCCGATTGGCCGAAAATGTCATACACCGCCAATTAGATGGGCAAAGGGTGACAATAATAGACGAGCGGAAAACGAACATAAATGATACAAAACCCCTACGGTATGGGTATTGGAAAAAAGGGCTTCAACAGCCGAAGTCGAATATCGTATTCCGATGTCATTTTAGAAAAGAAGATGATGGCTTCCGGTTCATTGGAAACATTGAGCGAAATGGTAGTAGTTAAAAATCATAGAAAGCGGAAACAGAAACGGAAACGGGCCGTCCCTCTCATGCTAAAGGTAACGCGATCAATTCTCACCCTCGACATTCTTCCAAAAATGGAAGTAAAGTGTTGAAAGTCACTACAATACAGTATAAAAACTGAACGGAATGCTCAACGCCGTTCAACGCTAAACCTCACTCAGCCGCACAACGGTCAACGCTCAACGAAAACTAATGTTGCCTTTTCCGGATTCCTTGTTCTTTCTTTTTTTTTTTTGAATAAACATAAAATACGATTTCAATAAAAATTCACTGCAAGTGATGAAGATCAACTTAACGTTCGTGATAACACCTGAAATTATTGACAGTAATAAAAGTGCCTGAATGCAGGCTTTGCGAAATTCCCTCATACTGTTTTCGTTCATCATACCAGACAAAGTTCACGCGTCTCGACTCTTGTGCTATACTCATTATAACAGATATGGTGTTGAGTGTCAACAGAAGAGAATTCATCCGACACTGAGAAAAAGCTAATTCATTCGTGAATAAATTTTGATAGTTTGTGGCACTGCTTTAAATACATGGGCGGTGGGGAAATATGCATTGCAAATACATTCAAGTCGGGGGTATTTTTGTTCCGACTGAAATGTGTTTCCCTTACACAGACTTCAAATCCATGGAGCGTGGGGAAATTGCAAATTCATGCAAGTCGAGCGGCATTTTTGTTTCGACTGAAATATGTTTCCCTAATACAGACTTCAAATCCATGGAGCGTGGGGAAATTGGCATTGCAAATTCATGTAAATCGGGCGCATTTTCGTTCCGACTGAAATGTGGTTCCCTAACACCTCTAACTAATTCCCCTAACTTCAAATCCATGGAGCGTGGGGAAATTGGCATTAGAAATACATGGAAGTCGGGGGCATTTTTGTTCCGACTGAAATGTGTTTACCTAATACAGACTTCTAAACCAAGGTGTCATCATATCAAACGTAAGGGACTGTCATTAAATTTACTTGTAACGAAGAACATAATCATGAAACATGTACCGTAGGAATAATATTTAATTTAAGAAAACATTGTATCATTAATATATAAGTATGTAGCCTACATTTGTTTGACGAAAATGAATAAATAAATCTATCCCAATTTATGAATTGACCTTACATGGCATTATACAATCTTTTTACTCACAAAGCAAATATATTGGATTCAATTGAATTCGCAAATTGTTTCATTCAATCAAAAATTTAAACAAATGATTGCTAAGCTAAGGTAGTCCCAGGTCAGCCTTGCGGTTATATCATAGATATAACCCACTCATTTTTTTGTAAACTAATCATTATAAATAAAAGCCGTTTCTACAAGAAAATGGTTTATTTTGAAGTATGTTTTTTTTACCGGTAATTTACCGGTTTTACCGGTAATGAAATTTCATTACCGAAAAACCGGTTATTGAAATTTTGGCACGGTAATGCAATCCCTAAAACTGACACTGTCACTGTATATTCTTATTTTTATTGCTGATACAGGTCGGACTCGATTATCCGGAGTATTGATTATTTTTCACTCCGGATAATCGAATCCTCCGGATAATCGAGTCAAAACAATTTTTGACGTAGGACTACGTCTAACCGGAAGATATAGGGGGTGAAATGGAAATCTAGGCACTGAACAAGTAGGAAAAAATGCAAGATTTGGAACGCTTATAACTCGAGCATTTCTCAATAGATCGCAAAGGTTTTTGCATCAATTAATAGGAAATATATCCACGCATCTATCATAACGAATAACATTTCATTTTTCTTGAGATAAATAATTGAATAATTGTGAAATATCAAGCATTCTCAAATCGTACCGACCAAAACGGGCAACCAGAGCAGCAGCGAAATACAATGAAGGAAAGGAAAAAGAAAAAACAGGAAGTGGGTTATATCTATGGTATAAAAGCAAAGGTGACGTAGGACTATCGTTGATTTAGTGATCATTTGTTTGAAGTTGAATCTGAATCCATTCTGAATGAAAGAATAAATGAATAGTTGGGGGACTTCGAAAACGAGAGCGTTACGTTGGAGGTACAAGGTTTTATGCATCCAATATTGGATATGAAAATATCCTACTGATGGGGAAGAATAATCTTCAGAAGCTTTCCTGCTAATTGCACTTGATTGAAAAATAACAGAACCAAATGTATTTGGTCGCAGAAAAACAAAAAAAAACATTAAAATAAACTCTTCCGCTTGAATGTAATTTTCAATCCCAAGGGGAACTGACAGATTGTTTTGCAGTAACGATGACATCTTTCTGGATTCTTCTCGATTCTTCTCGAAGTCCACCACCAGTGGTTAACGTTAACTTGATAACCACCTGTTAATTGCACTTGATTGAAAAATCACAAAACCAAATGTATTTAGTCGCAGTGTTATATGGTTAGAAAACATTTAAATAAACTTTTTCGCATGAATGTATTTTTCAATTCCCATGGGAACTGGCAGATTATTTTTCAGCAACGATAATATTCTTCCGGAATCTTCTCGATGCTGGATGGCATTTAAACGAAAGAAGTTCCGTACGTATATATGTGTGTGTGTATGTGTATGGCCAGGTAATGAATCTCTTGATCCCTCACCATCCAGCTCGTCCAGCTCGTTCAACTCGTTCAGTAACGATGTTGTCTTGTCGATGTCCTCACGAAAAATGAATGCGTTTCAGGAAGGAAGGTATTGTATTATAGAGACTTCAAACTTTTTGCAGTTCATTCGTCTCTAGCCTTGAGAAAAGCCCTTTGAAAACTCTACTCTACTTTACTCCAGCGCTACCACCTTCGCCCTCTTGCCTTGAGAAAGGCACTCGATCCCTCGCCGTCCAGCCCGTCCAGCAACGATGTTGTCCAGTCGGTGAAAGAATGATGTTGTCCAAAGAATGAATGCGTTTCACCACCAGAATATCGCTTATGTATGCTTTTTGTCCGTGATTGAATCGAGAGAAGGTGTGGTTTACGATGGCAATTTGGAAGGCAAACTAGAGAGGAATGAACTCTCTGAGTTTGAAACTTTCGGAGAATGAGCAATAATCAATTGAAAATTATATAATTTTCGCGATGCGAAACATTTTCCGTTGAGCGCGCATACAATATTGGATACGAAAATTTTCTACTGATGGGGAAGAATAATTTCAAAAGCTTTCCTGTTAATTGCCATTGATTGAAAAATCACAAAACCAAATGTATTTGGTTGCAGTGTCATATGGATAGAAAACATTAGAATAAACTCTTTCGCATCAATGTATTTTTCAATTCCCAGGGGAACTGGCAGATTATTTTTCAGCAACGATTAGATTTTTCCCGATTTTCCTCGATACTCGAAGCCCACCATTGGTTAATGTCACTCGATAACCACCTGTTAATGGCACTTAATTGAAAAATATTTGGTCGCAGTGTTACATGGATAAAAAACATTAAAATGAACTCTTTCGCATGAATGTATTTTTCAGTACCCAGGGGAACTGGCAGCTTATTTTGCTGAATGGCATCCAAACGAAGAGTTCCGCGCGTGTATGTGTGTGTGTGGCGGCTGCTCCGATCTCTTCCCGGGGAACCATTTGCGGCGTCACTCTCCTCCTGATGGATTCCCTTCTGGCCTAAGGTGCACAAACAGGCTCTTGGTGACACCGTTCATTCGCGCTTTCATGATAAACGAAGAGCTTCACCACAACAGCGACAACATGCTCCAATCGCTGTTCAATTAGAACTGAGTGGATTTCCGAGTGGCGCTCGCTTATATACCGATTGGTGTATTCAATAGCCTGTTTTGAAATCAATTTTAAGACTATTGAAACAAGTTTTTGGATCAGAAAGTAACAAGTATAGAACGCGTAGACATTTTATCTTTCGAATGAAGTGTTTATCATACCATTTCGTTCAGTTGTTTAGGAGCTATTAACATTCAAAATCTCGGTCTCCGGCGTAACGCTTTCGTTTTCGAAACTTTGATTTTACACCCCGGTATAGAAATGAAAGACGTAGTCCTACGTCAAAAATGAACGAAACATTGGTCGCAGTCTCACACATGCGTAATTCTCGAGCCAGCCAGTCAGCTTAAAAATCCCCGCTCCGCTGCCGTAACGATCATTCTCATTCAAACCGTACACCACATCGGTTCGCATCACAACACATCAACAAACCAACCCAAGCAGCCATGGTAAAGGAGGAAAAGTGAAGGGAAAGGCAAAATCCCGCTCGAACCGTGTTGATCTGGAGTTCCCCGCAAGGGTAGCTAGGCCGAGCGCGTTAGTACCAGTGCACCAGTCCACCTAGCCGGCGTTATATAGTTTCGGCCGCCGAAGTGATCGAGTTAGCTGGCAAAGCTGCTCGCGACGATAAGAAAACACGCATTAGGAACAGAACACATTCGGTTCGGTGGACATCAAGACAACAGGCAGTTGCAGCGAGTGGCGAGTGGCAAACGCAATCGCAAAATGGCATCAGGTAGCAGAAGAAAAAAGTTTGTTCTTCATACAAACTACTTTGGTGGCAAATCCAGAACAAGGCGGCATCGAGGGCGTTCGAAATGGTTTTTTTCAAAACCACGAGTACTAAGTTTTCTAAATCGGAACCATTCCATAAAACAAGGCGCTTTTCAGGGCCATTAAACCTTCCAAAAAAAAATTTAGGAAATACAGTTCAATGCTTTCTAAAACATTATCCAAAATAATTATAAAACACAAATTGATTTTTTCATAATTTGTTTGTCAGGATATGATGAGTATGTGAATTTGGCAGTTGTTCTGAGCTTATTGATTTTCATCAATTCTTAAATTGCTTCTAGATTGAAAGTACAGTAATTTACACTTATCTCGACATTTAGCTAATTGGACGGACCTGTAATGTGACATATTTAGTTGGACATTTTTGTAAACATAGAGTTCGGGGTCCAAATTATGACCCCACATTGAAAGTCGACACTGTACCGCTGTCATCGCAAATGTTCAATTGCAGGTTAAAATTACCTCCAATCCGATACTGAGTGGTGGTAATGCGATATGCCATTGAATGTAATTTACTGTAAAATATGTCACAAGCTGGATGAGAAGAAATTTTCCAACTGTGAAAGCTGTGGCGAGTGGCAAATGCAATCGCTAAACAGAAAGGTTTAGCCGAACAAGATGGGGATATCGAGTGATAACAAAACAATAAACTCTTTAGATTAAAGATAATTTTGTGATCCTGAAAAGGACCCTTTTTAGCCTGCATGTGAATCCAACGAGCGAACAAATCGTAATGACTGTATTTTTCTTCTTCTTTCTTTGTTTTTAAGAGGCTTTAAACTTTGCAGTTCATTCGCCTCTAGCCCAGTGAAGAGCCACAAAAAAACCAGCCCAGAGGGGACTGGCGAAAGGGAAACCAACAAAATCACTCATCAGATCTGTCCGCTCGACTCTCGGTTAAAGAAGAAGGTAGGAAGGGATCCTATGCTTCATAAGATATTTAATATATGCTGTAAAGAAAAGTAAAAATTTACTGATCCGAGGACCAAAGCATTAACGAAGCACAAGTGACCCAGCGAAAGGCGTGTTCCAAAGCCAAAAAACAAAACGGCCCTTCTCAGGAGGATAGGAAGGAAAGGAGTGGAAAGGATTTGGGTGGGATTAGAGGAGTGGGAGGGGGTGGGAGTGGTATGGGAAGGAAAGAGGGGAGGAGTGGGTGTGGGGTGGGGTGAAATGAAATGAAATACAGTTTTAATAGATAATAAAATATAGTGTTTTTGAATTTAATGGTATATAGTAGAGCTGAAAAATGGAGAGGTTTATTTAATGAATTTATCCTCCTTGGTGAGTGTGGCTGTAGGAATAGGAAGTTGATTAAAGTATAATGTAATGGATAGAAGATAGATGTGGGTATGAAAGTATATATTATATTATTTGTTATTTATTATTATTGAATGCGTGTATATACATGTATGAATACCTTCCTTCCGACCCGTACATACATGTGTATACACACATAAACACGCATACATGACTGTGAAGTGGCGAACTTTAATAAGCAATTTCCAAGGTATTTAGTATTTCGGTTTAGATTTTACCAAAGAAGTCGGTTTCTTTCAGAAACGCAATTAAATTGGTTTCTTGGGTCTCGTCTCTACTGAGGATATCTCGGAGACTCTGACCTATGTTGTGTCGGACTCGAGCATCTTTGGTATGTTGACATTCAAGTAAAAGGTGGCTAACGGAAACCGGAGCTTCGTTGCAAGCACATTGGGGTTTTTCGGCTCTGCAGAACAAGTGTGAGTGGGTGAAGTTAGTGTGCCCAATTCGAAGACGGGTAAGGACTTGCCTTTCCCTACTATTGAGGCGGTCATCCCAAGGGAGAGTGGAATTTTTAATTTTATGAAGATGAGTGGGACGGCTGTTTATCCAGCCTATGTCCCAGCTTTCACGGACTTGCTGTTTTACCCAGCGGACAATGTCAGATGGAGGACAGGGCATGTCTGGGGGATCTATTTTGCTGCCCTTGCCGGCCAGTATGTCGGCGGCTGTGTTTCCGCGGATTCCTGAGTGACCAGGAACCCAGCAGAAGGAGATGTTTTTATTTGAAGCAGCCTCTTCTGTTTGCTTAATCCATGGGTGTTTGCTGTTTCCACTTAGAAGATCGTGGAGACAGCTAGCTGAGTCTGAGAATATTGTGGTAGGAAGAAACTCATGGGTGCATTCTTGGGTAGCTATTAAAAGGGCGAAAGCTTCCGCACTGAAGATGGAGCATTGCGGTGGAAGAGAAAAGCTACCAGTGTATCTACTCTCAAAGATTCCACATCCAACTCCATCGGCACTGACTGAACCATCTGTGTATACCTGGTGGTTGATTTGAAAATTGGATGCAACGAGGTTATTGAAGCAGGCTTTGACTTTTGGAGAAGGGTCTCCCGCTCGAACTGTCTTGAGAAGTTCAAGGTTAATGTTCGGCGGTTTGACGTTCCAATTTCTTCCCGTCGCAGATGAACGTTCACATATATCGGGAAGATCTTTGTTCGTGAGATTTTTGAACCATGTTTTAGCTCTATGTATTAATGGGACATTGTGGTCGCTTTCGGGGAGTGACAAGTGACGGATGGCTTTATTGGTGATGGCTTTTGTTACCAGGTGGGTGAAGGGAAGTTGCCCACTTTCTGCCATTACAGCAAGAGTAGGACTGGTGGGAAAAGCGCCAATTGCGAGCCTAATTGCTTTATTGTAAATTGGTTGAATGGTGTTTAACACCTTGTCCCCTCCACGGCTGAAGGTACCTATTCCGTAAAGGATTTGTGGGACCAACCAAACATTTACAACATTTAGCAGCGTCTTTCTATGGCCAGAGGCTAGGTTGCCTGCGATAGCCTTGATGATGTTCAATTTCTTTCTGGTGGCTATTTTGGTCTTTTGGGAATGTGATAGGAAGTTGAGTTTCTTGTCGAAAGTAACCCCTAGTATTTTCAATGTCCTCATTGTAGGGATCGGGATTTTGTTGAGCTGAAGATAGGTTCTCCTTCTGAGAGCTTTTCCGATATGTATGTGTTTGGATTTCTCCGGGGAAAGTTTGAAACCTGTTTTTAGAGCCCAGTTTTGGATGGAGTCTAAGGTTTTTTGAAGCCTCTTTCTCTGAATTAAGCCGAAGCAGCTCGTAGAGATAAGAGTGATGTCATCTGCATAGACTATGACCTTTATATGGTCCGGGATAATCTCGAATAGAGATTGCATGGCAATGTTGAAGAGGGTTGGTGAAAGTGCTGAGCCTTGTGGGAAGCCGTTTTCTGGGATTTTTAGAGAAGATTGGTGGTTGTTAATAACGGTTTTGAAAGACCGGTTTTCTAGAAAACTTTTAATGAAGAGACCTAATCTCCCACGAATCCCCCAGTCGAAAAGGCTTTTCAGCACTGGGTACCTCCATGCCCGATCGAAGGCCTTGGATAAATCCAGGGAAACAATATCAATGTGGTGTAATTTTTCAGTTGCGTCGTCTAGGATTTTTTCGATTGCTACAAGGCAATCTTCTGTACCTTTTCCCGCACGGAATGCGAATTGTCTGGGCTCAATCAGCTTATTTGACTCTAGAAAAGTCGTTAAGCGTCGATTGATCATTTTTTCCAAGACTTTCCCAACACAACTTAGGAGAGTGATGGGGCGGAAATTGTCAAGAAGATGATTGTTCATGTCTGGTTTCGGGATACAGATCATTAAACCCTCTTTCCAGCAACTGGGGAGGGTTCCACTGTCCCAGACTTTGTTGAGGAGCTTCAGAAGTGCTTTTTTCCCGAGATGGGGTAGATTCTTAAGCATAGGGTAGCTGATGTCATCAGGTCCTGTGGATCCTTGTTTGACTTTGTTCAGTACCCAATCGAGCTCTTTGAGGGAGAGGTTTTTGTTGAAGTCGAATTCCACATCGGTATGAAAATCGATGGGAATTCTTTCGCATTCCGTTTTGTGGGTTAGAAAGGTTTGGTCGTAGTTTTGATTGGAGGAGGCGGAAGCAAAGAAATCTCCAAACGCCTCAGCGATGATTTTCCGGTCATTGGTGTATTGACCGTTAATTAGGAGATTATATTCTTTGCTTCTTTTCTTTCCATGAAGCCTGCCAATCTTACTCCATAAATCCTTTGTTGACGCGTTGGGATTAATTTCGCTGACGAATTTAACCCAACTGTTGTGCTTGGCTGTGTTGATAGCAGTCTTAGCTTCTTTGCGAGCCCTTTGGAACTCTGCAAGCAGAGTGGGTTTCAGTGGGCTGTCCGGATGGGCCTTTCTTAATTTGCGTAGGGCCTTACGTCGACCTTTGATCGCTGCCTTCAGCTCAGGCGACCACCATGGGACACATTTCCTGCCAGGGATGCCACTGGTTCTGGGGATGTGCACCATTGCAACTTCTAGGACAACTTTGGAGAATTCCTCGGCTGTCCAATCTCGTTTAGCGGAGAGGCGGTTTTCAATGTCAAACTGATAGCCAGCCCAGTCAGCGTATTCAAATTTCCATCTTGGCCTTGTTGAAAACTCTGGAGAAGTTTGGCCGAAGGAAGTGAAGATTGGAAAATGATCGCTTCCGCAAGTATCATCGTGGATGTTCCAAGAAAGTTTTGAAGATAGTTTGTCTGATACTATAGTGAGATCGATGGCTGAAGTAGTACCAGAATAATGGGTTCTGGTGTGTTGGCCGTTGTTAAGAAGGAGAAGAGAATGGTCGGATATGAAATCCTCAATGATGGATCCTTTTCGATCGAGGTATGCACCTCCCCAGGCGTATGAGTGGGCGTTGAAATCACCCATAAGCATGATTGGGGCGGGAAGTTGGGCGAACAGATGGTCCAGTTGGCCGCGTAGAGTGTTCGGATCGGAATCATAAGTGATGTAGATGCTAACGACGGTGATTGGAAAGGGGTGTTTAATGCGCACTACCACTGCCTGAAGATCAGTGGTAATGGGAAGAAGATCATGTGGAGTGCCATCTTTGATTGCGATTGCAACTCCGTTTTTTGAGGGGTTGGGACCCTCTTTGAAATATGTGATATATTTTGAGATGAAGTGTTTATCGAAGTTGTTTGGAGTCATAGTTTCTTGAAGGGCTATGACTGTGGGATTAGAGTTTGAAATAAGCATTTTCAGTTCTAGAATATTTCGTCGGATACTTCTGATGTTCCATTGTATCCCGAATTTCTGTGTTGGAGTGAATGTGTTGGTGTTTTTGACTCTAATTCCTAAGTCTTAAATGTGTGTATGTTTGAACTATTCAAGGAGAATTAGTTCGATGGTCCTTTACCCTTGGAAAGAGAAGCTTTCTTCGAGGTATTGATGTCGTTCTTGTTTGGTGTAGAGGTATTTGGAGAGTTTGTTGTGTGTGTGTTGTTTTTTGTGGAATGTGCCTTGTTGTTGTTGTTTTTTGTTTGATGTGTGTTGTTGTTTCTTGTTGGTGTGGTAAAGTTGTTATTTGTTGGTGATGTAGTTCTTAGATCGTTTTTTGTTCTTTTCTTGTCTTTGTTAGTTTGGGTTTCATCTTCAGATTTTGGATCTGAATCTGAGGATGAACCTTTCGAAATTTTTCTTTTGTTTTTTTTCAGGCCTTCAGAAGTATCCATTGAAATTACCGATTCACTATCGGATTCGGTTGTTGAACTTTCAGTAGACGATTCTGTCATGGTTGTGTCTATGATTGAGGGGGTGCTTTCGCGACTAGAAGCGGCCGAAACGGCCGAGGCGCAGCTGCATTTGCACTTGCAGCCAGCTACTGGTTCCCGAATGTTGAGCCTGTCTTGCAAGACGCTCGAATAAGTTGGACCATTTTGGGTGTTGGAAATGATTTTTGCTTCTTTGTAAGAGATACCACGATCGATTCTTATTTTTGTTATTTCATTTTCCTTTAGCCATACGGGGCACTTCCTGCTGGAAGAGGAGTGGTTCCCTTGACAATTAATGCATAGTGCTGGTGTATTACACAATTTAAAATCAAAATCTTTGGGGTGCTCTTTGCTGCAATTTCTGCAAAGCGGATTCTCACGCTTGCATCTTTTGCTGGTGTGTCCGAAGTTGAAATATTTGAAGCACTGCATTGGATTCGGATAGTAATTCCGAGTCCCAGCGCGAATGAAACCGAAATAAATGAATTCGGGAACAACAGTTCCACGAAGCGTTATGATTAGTGTAGCTGTGGGGATAATTTCTTCTCCTACCTTTCTGCTGATTCGCTTGACATCGATCACTTTCTGATCGGAAAGCTCTTTCAGCAATTCGGTTTCGGTGATATTAATCACGTCTCTGCATGTAACCACGCATTTGCGTTGGTTTAGGGTGGGGTGGAAAATAATCTCTACAGGTGTGTTGTCAATAAGTCAATAAGTCAATAACAATAATTTGGAGAAGCTTACCTACTGATTCCTCGTCCCTGGTGGTAAGAATATATTGAAGGTTCTTTTTTTCGTCTCTCTGTGGTTTGGCACTGTTGAAGTTATTGAAATTTTTGATTGCCGACGTTATAGTCTTGCTGACTACGAAGGGGTTGGATGGGAGAGCCTTGTCTCCTGTAGCCCTCAAGAGCAGTATCTGCAGGTTGCCATTCGATGGGTCCGCCCAAAGTGGAGCGGTGGCTTCGGTTGGCTTACCTTCATAGAAGTTTGTAGCCCGGCCTCTCGGAGGCCCTGAGCTACTGGAAGCCATGTTGATTGTCGGCTACACCTTAGGTGTAGCCGGAAAAAAGATTTTTCTTTTGCAGAGCACTTTATGAAAAAATTGAATATTGGGCTAATCACTTGCGGATATGTACCAAGAAATTCACACTATTTTTTTGAAAGCACTTATAAGAACCACCAATGTGCTCGAAAGAACGCGAGCGATTCACTATAAAATTTTCGTTTTAGAATTTTTCTTCACTTCACCGTCAGTATGCGGATATATTTTTAAAATATTATTAATAATTATCACTACCAAAAACTAGTCACTATCACACAGCTTATGCCTTTCGAACGGCTTCCGCCGATCCAGAAAGGGGTGTGATGCCGAAAAAGCGCGCGCTTTTCCCGGCGAACCGGTGAGCACCGCCACCGCAGTGAACGTTTGTTGATATCCTCTTCTGCTATCCTCGGGTTGCGATGCTGAAAATCAATTTGTATTTAGGACTAATCAAGCCTTCAGAAAGGCTGCTCTAAGCATTTGATTAGTTGTGCGAGAAAACTCCTATTTTTCCGTACTCTTTTACAAGGGCGCTAAAAACACGACCGAATCGGTTGAATGTCAGTAGCACCTTGCTGTATTTTTTTGCCATCGCTCCCTTTTAACGCTCATTCGTTCGTCTCGTTGGACTCGCCCCTCTGGCTGAGTCTGCCGATTTGTCTCTATCCTGTGAGTGTGTACCGCTAGAGTATAAAACACGCGGACCCCAAAAAAATATCTTATTTTCTTTCAAACCGTAAACCCGTGTGGTTGTACGGCATCGGCATCGTGGACGTAACAAAGGAGGACAAGTTAAGGGAAAGGCAAAGTCTCACTCGAACCGTGCAGGTCTCCAGTTCCCTGTTGGTCGCATTCACTGATTGCTCCGCAAGGGTAACTAGGCCGAACGGATTGGTGCCGGAGCACCAGTACACCTAACAGTGATTATAGAGTTTCGGCCGTCGGAGTGCTCGAGTTGGCTTGCAAAGCTGCTCACGACAACCAGAAAACCCGCATCAAGAACAGAGCAGCTTCGGTTCGGCGCTCATCAAGGCAACAATTAGTTTCAGCGAGTAGCAAACGCAATCGCAAAACGGCAGAAGGTAGAAGAAGGAAAAAGTTTGTCTATACAGACTGCTTTGGTGACAAAAGCAGCCACCATAAACCACGGCGCTATTCAGGGCCATTAAACCTTACAAAAAAGAGTTTACGAAATACAGTTTAATGCTTTCTAAAACAATATCCAAAATTATAATAAAACACAAATTGATTTTTTCATAATTTGTTTGCCAAGATATGATGAGTATGAGAATTTGGCAGTTGTGCTGAGCTTATTGATGGTTGGGGACTTTCCCGATTATTCAATTTTCACCAATTCTTAATTTGCTTCTAGATTGAAAGTATAGTAATTTATAATCAGCTCGACATTTAGCTAATTGGATGGATCTGGAATGCGACATTTTTGTGAACATAGAGTTCGGGGTCCAAATTATGACCCCACATTGAAAGTCGACACTGTACCACTGTCATCGGAAATGTTCAATTACAGGTTAAAATCGCCTCCAATGCGACACTGAGTGTTTCTCCGGCACGTCGCATTAAATGTAATTTACTGAACAACATGTCACAAGCTGGATGGGAAGAAATTTTCCAACTGTGAAAGCTGTGGCGTGTGGCAAACGCAATAGCTAAACAGGAAGGTTTAACCGAACAAGATGGGGATATCGAGTGATAACAAAAACACAACACCAAAGGTTCTTTTCAGAACCATCAACATGTCCATAAAGAGTAAACAGTAAACTAATCCATTTTTCAGGTAGATAGGTAGGTATTCACGTAGGAGAAGCAAATAAAACAATATATTTAAAATATATATTTAACAAAAGCTGTCCCCTTTGTATAGTCCTACGTCACTCCGGTTATGTCCCCGACATTACCCACCCATCTTTTTTTCTTCATTTGTTATTTTTGCATGTATTTTTCGTTTTTTGAAAATAAAAGAAGAATTTTATTTTCAAAAAATATATATATTCATCCCCTTAAAGTCAGAAGACACCTTTCTCACATGAGAAAATTTATTTTATCCAGGTTCTCTCAGGAGGTGATAGACGATCATATTTGATGATGAAAAAAATCCTCCTACGCATATTCTCGAATTTCAACAAAGACAGAGTTACAGAACTTTTTTTTGTTTCGGACTCTGTTGCTTCAAACTGGCTCTACATTAAAAAGTCACAGGAGGGTTGTGTCTGAGACACGACCGCATAGTTGACGTAGGATTCCGTTAGGCTATATGTTGATTTTGGATATGTTTGAAGAATTACATCGTTAAACTCTTTAATAATGATTTGGTGGCCTCCTGAAAAGGGCCGTTTTGTTTGGTTGTTGGGTATTGTTTGTTCACTCCACCAATGTTTACCGAGTGATGATGACAGAAGGATGATAAACAGTCGTTGGATGGTACGTAACAGATAAAAGATACCGAAGTGGAGCGAGATATGATGAAAACCGCCCTCTGTGTCCCTAGACGAGATGCGTCCTGTGTTATGTATGGATGAAATAAAGAAAAAAAACTCACCAATTTAATATAAGATAGCTATCAATACCGAATACAATTATCAGTTTTTCTCATCAGTAAAATATGTTACTTTAATATAGAGAAAACATATTTGAAATGTAAAAGGCAATTTTCTTTTATAATTTTTACTTTATGAGTGTTTATTCAACCCAATGCGAATTTTAATTGGACTAACAACACCTAATACTATATGTACAGCAATCACTCCTCCTAATGTTTCTCCATTTTTTCAATTTTTCTCGCCGCATAAACTTTCCTTAGATGAAAATAATCATAACAAAAGAGACAGCTTAAACCAAACGACCCGTTCTCGAGCGGGAACACACCATGGTTTTTATTTATGAAAATTTGAATAAATCGTTTCATATATCAAGTCATTTTTAACAAAACTGCTACTAAATACACTTACACTTGTGCTAAATTTCTCGCAATACATGATCGGTCATTGATATGAAATTTCACGAAGCAACCAACATTAAAGTTCCAAATTTAAATTATATTTGCTTGAATTAATCGTATCACTCACCTTACTTGCAATATAAAAATGTCCCCGACTTGCATATATTTGCAATGCTTATTTCCCCCGGGCACCTTGGTTATGATGTTTCTGTAAGGGAATACATTTCGGTAGGAACAAAAGTTCCCCCTACTTTCATGTATTTGCAATGCCGATTTCCCCCAGGCAGCTTGGTTTTGATGTCTTTGTTAGGGAATACAATTCGGTGGGTGCAAAAGCTTCCCCTACTTTTATGTATTTGCAATGCCGAATTCCCCCAGGCAGCTCGGTTTTGATGGCTCTGTTAGGAACTCGCCGCATTTGTCGTCAATTTCGACCAATCTGAAATGGGTATTTCCGTTAGGATAGGGGTTGAGATTTTTCAATTGTTCGATAGTTTGTTTCATGACATATATTATTTTCTTCAATATAAAAAATTGTGATGGAGTGCCGAAATCGATTGACGCAAAAATGTCATCAATCCATCATGAAATGACTGAGCAATAAGCGTTTGAAATTGGACAATTTTCACGATGTGCTCGATTTTCGATTTTCAATTTGTACCCCAATATGTTCCCGAAAGACGTAATCCTACGTCAAAAATACGCTACGGAAGACGATTCTGATGCTTTCATTTGAAAGGTGAGAAAATTTAGTACAGGATATAGTAGTGGAACAACTAAATTAGTGAATTTTAAAAACATTTTGGAAGTGAAACACTTCAAAGTTAATAATTTTAATGTGTTATAATTAATTTTATCCTAAAAATTTTTATTAAACTAGACTGTTTCTATCAATTAAAATGAAGTTCTTTAACCGTTCCACAATTTGTTCTTCGACGCACAACTTCTATCTTTCTTAATTTGGCTGCAATATCGATATAAACAATTCCTGGGTAAAATTCAAGCGAAAATCACGATTTTTACCCCACTGTACATGTAATAGCCACTTAAACTTCATCTTAACGTTGAAAGGTTACATTTCTTCATGAAATAAGCAATATTTGAAATATAAAAAAAATATTTTTTTCCAAACTGAATATAATCGAGTCCAAAATTGTATATAATCGAATCACATATAATTGAGTCTGTATATAATCGAGTCCGACCTGTACTGTTTCGATTAGTCAAATCATTTCATTTGATACCAACATTGAGTGGATTGCGAAAAATACATAGTAGACCATTTTGTGGCGGCGACCTTTTCGAATTTATGTTGTTCATAGTGTAGTATAAAGGGTATGTCACATCCAATTGTATCACGGAAAAAACGCTGTAGAAATTTAATTTTTAGGAATTATATTATCAGCTTTGGTTTTATAATCAGATAAGAGTGTATAGATCACGTTGGCCATGCTTCACTGTCAATTTTACGTAAATTTGGAAAAATGTCGTCGAACGAAAAAGAGCGTCGTGAATTAATCCTGCGCACTCATTTCGAGAATCCGGAGTTGTCACATCGGGACATCGGTAAGATGCTGGGAATCGTCCAATCCACGGTCAGCAGAGTACTAAAACGATACTTCGAGAACCTAACCATCGACCGGAAGGTGAAGAACGGCAAAAATGGATGCTCCGTCAGTGAAAAAGATCACAAGCGCGTAGTTAAGCAGTTTAGACGTGATCCGAGAAGTTTGGTCCGGGATGTCGCCAATAAGCTGAATTTATCAAGTTCATTCGTCCAGCGGACCAAGCAGCGGGAGGGCCTGCGTACATACAAGGTTCAGAAGGCTCCTAACCGCGACGAAAGGCAAAACATGGTGGGGAGGACGCGAGCCCGGAAGCTGTACACCGAAATGCTGACGAAGCCGCATTGCCTGGTAATGGACGACGAAACCTACGTCAAAGCGGACTTTCGTCAGCTGCTGGGCCTGTTGTTCTTCTCCGCAGAGGACAAATTCTGCGTTCCGGAGGAGATTCGCATACAGAAACTATCCAAGTTTCCCAAAAAGTACATGGTGTGGCAAGCGATCTGCTCTTGCGGAAAGCGGAGCGCCCCCTTCGTGATGACCGGCACGGTAAACGGGCAGGATTACCTTAAGGAGTGCCTACAGAAGCGCTTACTACCACTATTGAAGCAGCACGAGGGCCCGACCATCTTCTGGCCGGATCTCGCTTCGTGCCACTATTCAAAGGACGTGTTGGAGTGGTACGAAGCCAACGGGGTCACCTTCGTGCCAAAGGAAATGAACCCGCCCAACGCGCCGGAGCTTCGCCCAATAGAGAAATATTGGGCGATTATGAAGCAGGCCCTCCGGAAGAACCCAAAAGTTGTCAAATCGGAGGCGGACTTCAAGAGAAAATGGATTTCTGTTCAAAAAAAACTACAACCTGACGTTGTACAGAACCTTATGGACGGGGTAAAGAGGAAGGTGCGAGCATACGGGTTTGGGCTCGAAGTATGAATAAAAAGAAAATGCCAAAAGTTGTTTAATAGTTTTTATTTTACTGTCTAAAATTTTCAAAAGGATCGGTCTACTGGGCGAATTTCTACAGCGTTTTTTCCGTGATGCAATTTGATGTGACACACCCTTTATTCTCCAAATCAAGCCATTCAGCCATTTTTTTGCGGCGGTCATCATGAATTTATCAAGATCATGGAATACGCAGTTTTATAATGACAGTAAATTTAAATGTATTTTAGATCAATCATTCAACAGGAACGGGGTCAATTTTCTATTAATGTGGGACAACCCAACAAACATTCAAACATACATAGAAACAGGTCAAGCTGAATGAAATCATTCAAAAAGTAATTAGTTGTTTGGGGACTGCGGCCATCTTGTAATTGGATTTTTCATTACTTGCCATGTTCTACTAGTCGAGAACTTTCTTTTGATACATTTTTCATAAATAACTGTGTTCTACTAGTCAAGCCTTTTCATTTGATCTTCTTCTTCTTGAATGGCGTTAACGTTCCCTGTGGAACGTTTGTCGTCTCAACGTATGCATCGACTAGCGTCATTTATTAATACTTAGTTCAGATTTCTTAAGCCAAATAACACGCCTTGAATGTATTCCGAGGGGCAAGCTCTAGAATACGCGTGACCACAGTGCAAGTCGAAGAAAATTTCTCTGACGAAAAATCCCCCGGCCAGAACGGGAATCGAACCCGAACACCCGGCATGATAATGTGAGACGTTAACCACTCGGCCACGGGTGCGATCCCTTTCATTTGATACTCATATTGATGGATTTCTGAGAAAATATGAAATCCGCCATTTTGTAGTGGCCGCCATCTTGGATTTACATTTTTCATAAATAACTGCATTCTACTAGTCAAGCCCTTTCTTTTGATACCCATATTAGCTATTCAATATAGAATTATTATACGAATTATTCAAAATTCCCGAAAATCAAAAATAAAATACTCCGGATAATCGAGTCCGACCTATATAAACAAAATTAAGAAAAAAAATTTAAAAAAACATTTTTTCCAGTTTTTCTCAAATTCGCATTGTGCATTGTATGGACTTGCAATAAATAATTGAATTACTAAAAAAAACTTTTTTACCAAACGTGTCCCGCTACTTATGACGCACTTGTTAATAAGTTTAACAATAATCAATGAATATTTTTTCATAAAGAAATGCTGCTGACAACATGTATCCGGAATTCAAATGGAAATGGTCACCCTACTGAAAAAATAAAAAAATACGGATCTAATGTTTTGCGATAACGAACAAAACTACCAATTTTCAAGAAAATCTGCGAACCACTATATCATGGAATTTGGCATGGAATGGCTGATAATGTAGCTTGTAGCGGTAAACCCGTCCGATGATTGATCGACTTCATATTTCGGTTTGAAAAATCCTCATGATTTATTTCACTAATTGCCTATTTGCCACTTTCATTTGTATTTCTGTTCCTCAGCACCAAATGGAATACACAAAAACGAACGATTGAAGGCCAACTCCAGGGAACCATATAAGATGAATTCTCATTACTGAAAACCCTCATTTTGGAAATCAGTTACGTACGGATGGGTTATCCAACGACGAACGAGTACAACAAATAAGGCTAAATTGTTTGTTTCTGCTCGAGGCAAACTGGCAAGAGAAATAAACTTCATTGTACAAACTGGATTCCACTGTGGAACAACTGACTTGCACTGGCAGACCACGTAATTTCCACACAAGCGAGTTCTCCTATTTGCTCTCCTTCTTGATCCGATATTGGCAAATACCCGTGGCAATGCAGTCGACGAAATTCAGACAATCAGCCGGATTCTACCGGCGGCGGACAGAGTGCTCGCCAGACAGTGAAGTTACCTGCCATATGGAAAGTCATTAACGAATACACCACGCCGGGTATATCACTTGCTCGTGTTAGTTTTTACTGCAGCACATAAATATCTCATTATAAGCTCGTAGGAACTAATTAAGACTGCCTTTGCACTGGTCGGCGGCAGCGTTTTGAGAAGATATAGATATATCTGCCCTATCAGTGCTTCGAAGAATGACTGCGCCACACTTGGCCGATTCTACCTCACTCAACCGAAAACGATCGTTTTCGTGTATCGTGTGTCTGCTCGGAAATTGGAGAAAGGGAATGATTTTTTTGGAGTTGGGCCGTGGCCCACCGAAGAAGATTTCCAGTGGCTTCAACTGGCGTGCGAAACGAAAGTTTTCCAAAAAAAACCAACCTCACTTCGCAGCGAAATAAAATGTAATCTAATAAAAATGTAAAACTATATCGGTAAAATTATTTGCAACTAATTTGGAACGTTCAAACTGAACTGAAGCGCCACTAATGTTGGTAGCATGCGAACCAAAAATATCTAAACTCCACAGGCGAGAAAACCGCACCGACTTTCAGATTCATCTACTGACACTTGCAAACGTCCGGTAAAAAAGTAATGACTTATTTATGAGCCCCGAAACAAGCGGTGTGCGTTGAAGATGAACGATGCTCGAAATCGGTTAGGTCAATTTTCTCCTGAGTTCGTAATTGGCTGGGTGAAACACTGTCAATGCGATGTTGCTGACTAAAAATAATCGCAATTTATCAAAATAATTTCACCCAGCCCCCCATAAATACAATTAATGAGAGTGGCTTTCATTGAGTCCATTTACCGAGGTTCACCATGCTCAAAAATAATCCAGCGCTGTGGGATACGCACCTGTAGCGGCCATCGGCAATAGTGCCTGCAAATTATCACACTTTTTAATCGCAGTACAAACCAAACCGCAACCACCTGACGGTATTGTCGGCACTGCCGTGCCGTGGATATGCAAACGCCAGACGGAACCTCCGCCGAGTACACCTGTCCTACCTCAAGTCTAGGCATCCGATGAGCGGACACAAGGCGGTGAGTGGAGCAGCAACTACATGCTGATTATCGGTCGATCCGTGCCGTGGAGAACGATTACAAGCTAAGACAGCGTTCACACGTCGAGAAAGCACCTATTTGGGTTTTTTTTCTTTGTGATCAAGGAACGAGAAACTAGGGCATGTCTACAACTAGCACGGATTTCATTCCATCGTTCAACAATTTAAGAATCAATAACAAACCCCTCTGGAGTGGTTCTCATCATCGTGCAGTAAAAATATCCGCCACATGGAGACTTCGTCATTCATTCTTATCTATCTTACATAAACAGCATCCTTCTCCGTCGAATATTTCCCATCCCACATACGGTCGCCATCCGGCTGCAGCATCACCATCATCAGAAGAAAGAAGTGCGAGGAGGGAAAACTGCATCCGCGCGGGGGTAACATTTTTCGTTTCCTTTGCCCACGGCGTTTTTTGTTGTTCGGATGTTCGGATTCATTAGTTTCCTAATTTGGTCTGCTGCTGCTACTATGGCCAATGTCAAGTGCGCCTGCTACACAAACAAAGCCCCCGGGGCTTGTTGTTGCTTTTTCTCGCTTTTCTTATACCCACATTTATGCTCACTCCTGGCACATAGAAGTCTGGCGAATGTTTGTGTAGGTGTTGAACATATCATACCGTTGGAACGAGTCGGAGTAATTAACAGGGTTTACAATCCATGCTGGATTGCGATTACCCTAGTGGTGGTGGTGGTGGTGTTGCGAAGCGGTACAGCGGCTTGTCGATTCTAGACCCTGGAAGACGACATAAAGGACTGTCATCATACCATGTGGATAGAAAAAGCACGATTTAACCCTTTAACGGGTGCCGGCATCTATATTGCCACCAACGATTTTATTTTTTTCTCTTCTTTAACAATAAATTATCACTTCAAACCTTATGTAGTAACTTGTTCTGATGTCTAGCAACATGCCTGATTTTTTTAAGCACGAAAAAATCAAAAACTATTCATTTTTGAGCCATTTTTGTGTTAACAACTCTCGATTTATAGCAGCCACAGCAAATTTCCCGTAAAGTCATTGAAATACAGTCTTTTTGCTTAAGTTTTCAATGCATATGAATTGTTTAGGACCTGTTGAGTCTGATCATGAGTTTTATTAGTTGTTTTTGTTGAATCTAACATCAAAAATTCAATTACAAAAAGATAATTTTCACCATCAAGTGTTTTCCGCTAGACGGGCAGGTGGCATCTATATTGCCACCAACATTTTACGCTAACCGGGCAGGTGGCAACTATATTGCCACCAACATCTAACACTAGCCCTTTTACGGGCAGGTGGCAGCTATATTGCCACCAACATTTTACGCTAGCCGGGCAGGTGGCATCTATATTGCCACCAACATTTTACGCTAGCCGGGCAGGTGGCATCTATATTGCCACCAACTTTTTCAATGTTTCAAACTGTTTGCGTATTGAAAATTATTGTTAGTGTATTTTAGCGTGTAAACATGTTGTTTTTTTCCAGTGTTTTTGTTTTTGTTTATATTTCACCGGAGTAAACATAAAACTGATAATTCGTAGAAACAATTCACAATTTTCGAAATACCAGCAAAACACATTTCGAATACATTTCAAACTATCAAATGGGTAAGTTTTAGTATACAATTTCAATATGTGTAACCTGCTGTGATCACGTAATGGAAAATAACGGTTCTCTGTGTTGAACCATTTTTTCATTACGATATAACTTTAGGTTACACATTTCAGCTGAAGCTATGTCGAGTGACAATGAATCGGATGATGACCTCGAAAAAGAGTTGGAGGAGATTTGTGGATTTTCTCCTGATGTATCTGAGGATGGTTTTGAAACAGATGCGGAATCGTTTGCCGGCAACAATTCGGATGTATCCATAATCGATATTCTTGTGGCAAGTGACAATTCTGATGACTATGATAAGGACAGTGAAACTGAACGGAATACATCTGAAAAAGAATTGTGCGTCTCTGGTCTCCGTAACCGTAAGTTTGGAAATGTTAATTCCTGCGCTGGAAAATGTAAATAGTTTCATAATTCTCTACTTTTTATGCCACATACAGAACCGAACGAATTAGAGGAGACTTTTGGACTGTCCGATAATCTCGATACGTCTGAGGACGAGCTGGAAGATGATTCAGAAGCACTAAAAAGCCGCAAATCGCTTCCAGTTTTCCTCGATAAGCTTTCGCTAAGAAAAAATGATCATGCTAAAGACGTCAGGATGGAAAAAAATGCCTCGACAAATGAACCACAACCGGCTTCTTCCGGTCTCCAGAACCGTAAGTATTTTTAAAAAATCTATTATTCAGCCCGCATTAAAATATTAACACGTTAAGCCCCACGTCAGTCCTTGGGGACTGACACTGAATTTTTCGCCTTTTTTGTGTCGATCTCACCGGACCGACAGTAGACTTTTCGTTCGGAGAGTGCCGGCATTTGGAACGGCAACAACAAAGCTACAAAATGATATGTAGAAAAGTTCACTATTGATTCACTGGGATCGACACGGATCTGACGAAAAGTTCATTGTTGGTCCCCTATTTCAGCCGGGGCTCAACGTGTTAAGTTTCTCGGGTTATCAGGCTATTTCTATAAAAATGTTTGAAGTAAACCATTTAATTTAGTTCTTATTTATTAGGGAAGCTAACTACTGAAGCTGCATCCGAAAAATGTAACATAGACACAGACACAGCGAACGACGATCAACCGGATGATGATTGTTCTGAGATGGACCAATCAGACGAAGAAGAAAATGACTGGAAAAAAACTGATTGGCCTCAGCAACCCAGCGCGAACAATTTTGATAATGTTCGTTTGCAAGCCTCGGATAATTTTCCGCATAACACGAAACCGTCGGTTTATTTTGCAAAATTTTTCGACGACAGTGTAATAGAACTGTTGGTTACACAAACAAACATGTACGCAGCTCAACAGAAAAGTCGAAGTTGGGAGCCGGTGTCTCAAGATCTAATGAAAGCTTTTCTTGGAATTACAATATTGATGGGACTAAAGCCACTGCCTGCTGTTGAGCTGTATTGGTCCACTGACCCCTTCTTCTGGACGGAAGAGATCGCTGCTATTATGCCGTGCAAACGATTTAAGAAAATTATGGAGAACCTACATCTGAATGACAACAGCGCGATGCCTTCGAGGAATTCCGATCAATTTGACAAGTTGTTCAAGGTTCGCCCACTTCTTAACTTATTGAACTCTGCATGCCAGAATGCTGCAAAATGCACATCATCGCAGTCGATTGATGAAGCAATGATTCAATTCAAAGGCCGATCATCAATGAAACAGTATATGCCACTCAAGCCGGTGAAAAGAGGATATAAGGTCTGGGTCAGGGCCGACAGCGAAACAGGATACGTATTCCAATTCGACATTTATTCCGGTAAACGTGACAATAAAGCACCAACTGTCGGTCTGGGGGCACAAGTAGTAAAGCAGTTGACCAAGCAACTAATCCAAAATGGTTTTCAAGGTCATTTCAGTTTTGACAGATTTTTTACCTCCTACGAAATAGTACAATATCTATTTGATCACGGAATTCACGTAACAGCTACAGTCAACTGTAACAGATCAGATCTTCCAGTTTTGATCAAACAACACAAGTCACAATCGAAAATGCGTAAGCATTTCAGGAGAGGTCAATATAAGTGGCGTGTGAAGAAAAACGTCGCTTTTATAATGTGGCAAGACGTCAAAATGGTTACACTATTGACTACAGCATTTCATCCACTTACCGAAAAAGCCACATGTGAAAGAACGCAACATGATGGTACCACTAAAACCCTTCCATGTCCAAAAGCTATTGTGGAGTACATAAATAGGATGGGAGGTGTTGACCGTTTCGATCAAAAGAGAAAAAGCTATGAGGTCGGAAGAAAAAGCAAGAAGTGGTGGATGCGAATTTTCTATTTCTGCATAAATTTGGCTATCACAAATGCACATTTGTTGTACTCTTCTAATAGTCGCATCCGAAACCCTATGTTGCAGTTGCAGTTCAGGTTGAAGCTGGCACGGGATCTCGTAGGTGATTACACATGCCGAAAACGAAGTCTACAAGCCGAGCCGAAATATGCTACAAAGAAACCCAAAATGTCATCAAACTACCAGAAAGAACGAGTTCCAGACAACCTACGCCTTACGGATGTTGGAAGTCATCAGTTGGAGCAGCTACCAGAATACCGCCGCTGCCGCTTGTGCAGTACGAAAACTAGGAATAAGAGATCTAAAATACAATGCACTAAGTGTAAGGTAACGCTCTGTGCAACACCGTGTTTCAGATTGTTCCACGAAGAGCAGAGTCTTTCATAAAGTGCAAACAGTGGCAAAATTATTGTCATGCTTCAAACTGTTTTTTTTATAAAAATAAACAAAGGTGTAATAACTTAATTTTTTTTAGTTTAGGATTTTCCACTAATGATGGATCGCCAAAAATTGAGCTGACCTGACCCTTTTCCTCCTCTTCGAAACGTTTTTTTCTATATTAAATGCATTTAAAAAATCGTATCATCATGGTCCCTCTCTCCCCATTCAGTGTTACCTAATCTATAAATTAAGCCCTTAAGTATAGTTCGTGTTACATGAAGTATGTCACGTATATTACCAACAATTATCCCCTGCTCGTCACGCGTTTTGTATGGAACTCAATATTTATTGTACGTATCATCACAACTTACAATTGGGTGATTGGTTGGAGCTTCACTAGAAGTGGCAGCTATATTGCCACCAACATTTTACGCTAGCCGGGCAGGTGGCATCTATATTGCCACCAACATTTTACGCTAGCCGGGCAGTGGCAACTATATTGCCACCAACATTTTGCGCTAGCCGGGCAGTGGCAGCTATATTGCCACCAATTTTTTCAACTGTTTCAATAGTTAAAATTTTTTTTAATGTTGATATGTGTTATTCCTCATGTAAGGATTATGTTCTCTGAAGCTGGAGTCGATTCGTTAGCTAGTTTCCACGGCCCGTTAAAGGGTTAAGACACCACTCAGCAAACATCAAGTCGTATAACTAACGTATATACAGCATCATATATTGCGTGATTTTTGTGTGGTATATGATGCGCCTAACTGGGATATAAATGCAAAAGTGGAGGTGATATACATTGAAAAGACCGATATTTCTGCGCCTGAATCTAAAAGTGCGTTTATTTCAGAATCAACTACTTTTACTCTAATATGAGGACACCTCTTTGGTTTCACCTGTAGTTCAAAAATTTCTACCTTTTTGAGTGTTGTTTGAGCCCTTTCTGTAGGGTTTGACCAAGCTTTTGGAAAAGAATCACCCTCTATTTCTTTTCCCTGATTCCGTTTTTTGGACCTTGAGAAAACTTATGCTTATTTGGACAGGTGTAGTAGGTTACTCCTGGAGTCCCGCAAGCATGGCAAAATAAAAGTTTTTGCTGTTTGCAGTCTCTCCAAAATTGGCCGTATTTTCTGCAATTCCAGCAAAGTGCATTGGGTTCTTTGAATGTTCTTTTTTCTGCAAACTTTGGTGAATTTGGTTGTGAAAATTTATTCCCAACCGGCTTCCTGTCTATGTCAACAGCGCAAACTTCAATATCATCTGAAGATCTGAGAGAGAGGAGCCAGCTCGCGTTTGTTGTGATCACTCTTATGTCAACGCGAACCAGTCACGGTGAACCAAGGGGAAGTATTTAAATATGTAGAAAATTTTGACATGACATTTTTTGCAAGACACTTTCTGTGAAAATAATTTTGACGTTGAACCACATCTTTCATTTCTATACTGGGGTGTAAGTTCAAAGCTTCGAGAACGAGAGTGTTACATCCGCGTTGATGGAATTGAGCTTCGTTTACTAGTGTAGGGGAGCGTCAAAGAATAACTAAATTTCAGGCGGAATGAACATTGAAATTATGAATGAAAATTAACCTTCACGTATAAAATTAGTTATCTATTTGAATGAAAACCACTTTTGTTTGCAGGTGATGAAAAAATGTCATGCCAAAATTGTTTTTGAAAACAACTTTATATTATAATGAAAAAAGATTGAGTAGTAATGATGAAAATGTATAGCCATATGATTACATAAAAGTCAGAAATACGTGTTTCAAGTAATTGAAAAACATGATGTGAAAATTTTCATTCAAATTTTAACATTTGAAAACTGGCTTCATGTTTTTTAATCTGATAGAGAATAATACTAACGAATTTGGGACTCAATTGATGGTCCCTAATTGGAAATCGCCACCAGACGTCGACATCGTACCACTGTCATCGCGAATTGGAGAAACAGGATTTTAAGCAATACCTCTTTGGCGGTTGAAAGAAATGGCCGCTTCATTCGAAAGATAAAATGGCTATGCGTTATATGTGTGTTACTTATTGATCCAAAAACTTGTTTCCATAGCTCAAAAATTGATTTGAAAGCAAGCTATTGAAATCACAAAAATCTGTATATAAGCAGGTGTCAGCTCGGAAATCCACTCAATTAAAATTGTACAGAGGTTGCAGCATGTTATCGCTGCTCAAGATTGATGTGGCGAAGCTAACTTCGTCCATCAAGAAAAATCTGATGGATAGAGTCACCACCAAGAGCCTGTTTGCGCAAACGGAACGCACTGCTGCGGGGGGTTCGTTCAAGCTTCTCCCTAAAGCCAAAAAAGAGTCCACCGAGAGAAGAATGGTACCGCAAAGAAGGCGACCAAGATTGCGCCAGCATCGAAATAAGAGAAATAAGGGCAGGGCATAGGAGACATCCGCCGAGAAGAATCCGAAAAATTTCATCGCCGCTGGCAAATAATCTGCCACTGCTACCGGGGAGAAGAAAACAATAACAGATAGCTTTTGTTGTGTTTTCAGCAAATCAAATCCAGTTCTTTTCAGAACTCTAAATTGCTTTGAAGCGAAAGAGTTTGTTATTGTTATTGTTATTGTTTATTCTCACAAACTTAAGACATTTGTCTTTTATGTTCAAGATACAATATGGTGATTAATGAAGTGCGTCATTCTCAAAAACATCCCTAATTGACTGACAAAAACATTTCTTATTCACTGGCAAAAATGCTCTAAACAACCTCTATTAAAACTCTTAATTGAAGTCATTGTTTGTAGCTCATGCGGTAAAGCATTCCAATAACTAATACCTCTTACAAAAATCGAATCCGAGTAATGTGACGTTCTGCATCGTTGAATAGCGAATTTTTTCCCTCTTTGCGATCTCAGAGGAACAAGTTTGTTGAATAAGTAAGTTGGTTGTTGTGTTTTTATTAGTCGATATATTAAATGAACAGTCCTCATTTTGGTAAATTTTTCAAATGAGCAACCTAGTAAAGTGTGTTGTAAATGAGTCACGTTTGAATACCGGTTGAGATTATAAACATATCTTATACAGCAGTTCAGTGCAACTTTCAAACGACCTCGGGCATATGCAGAAGCTTGGGAGAGTATGAAATCGCAGGATAAAAAATGAGGGTAAATCAAACTTTTAAATAATGTGAGCTTAGTTGACAAATTTAAAAACTTGGTTTTCAAACCTAGGGATCTTAGGCATCCATAAATTTGTCCGCATTGCTTCAAAATAAACGCATCCCATTCCAGGTTATTTTGAATTTTTACGCCAAGACTAGTTACATTGTCGAAAAATTCAATGCGTCTATCTTTAATGAAAAGAAGAGGTTCAAACCTTCTGCCATTACGATTGATATAAATTGATTGAGTCTTATCAGCATTTAAAGATAGCGAATTTTGCTCAGCCCATGCTGCAATGTTCCTCAAATTTCTATTTATAAGATCCGCTGATTCTTCCTGTGACATTCCGGTGCAATCAAAGTATATTTGAACGTCGTCTGCAAAAATATGGATTTTGCACCCAATGAGTTTACAAGGAAGATCATTTATATATAACGAGAAAAGTACGGGTCCCAAAACAGAACCCTGAGGAACACCGGAGCTAACGTGTAGAGAGTCTGATAGAACATTATCGTGAAAGAGTTTGTCAAATACTGCGATCGAATACATTGTTTTTGTAATTTTTTCGATCATGTGCGATCAACGTAAGATTACATCTTTCGAGTACTTATTAGGGGTACAATGAATCTTGAGAAAGACAATTCATTCCTGCTCGACAGTCGCACAAACGATGTTCACTCAACAGTTTCTCAAACGGGAAGTGGGTGTTGTAAGGAAGGGCAGAGTGATCGCAACGTTTATGTAGACTGATTGTAAGCGACAGATATTTTGTCTATTGGAAATGGTATACAAATTATATCACGATGGTCAAGAATATAGCGGCAAAGACGTCGAGAGACTGTATAACTCTCATATTCACCCAAATCGTTATCACTATCTATTGAAATGCAGACACATTTGGCGCTGCATCTTTTTTAGTCAACGTTTTATTATTTCCATCGAACACAAAAACATTCTCCTCAACATGCACCTGCGAAAAATAAATGTTGACTCTTTTCATTGGGATATTAGTACTCATTTTATGTACTCCACACACGCTGCATTCACATTGCATCGGAGAGTATCAAATCATCGCCCACATTGCAAAAATCGAAGATCGATTGCAGCAACGAATCAACCTGCAACCAGTGAAAATATATATTAGGGTGAGATTTTTTGCTCAAGCCACATCGCCTCACCTGGGACCTCATTTTCGCTATACCGGATCGCAAAAGGCAAACACTAATCGGAACTGCCCAATCGAAATACGAAAAGATGGGTAATGTCGGGGACATAACCGAAGGGACGTTGGACTACGCCAAAAATATAAATATAAAAAAATATATGTTCAGTGCAGATGTGATGTAGACAAACTAAATGCACAAACCATTATAGAAGCAGCGCAAAATAAAACTTCTGAATTAACTTTCAGCCCCAACATTAGCTTGTTGACTGTTTAGTGTCTAGAGCAACTCTGAAAAACTGAACTCATTGGATATCAAATTAGATTTTCAGTATGATCACAGCAAAACTTCATCTCAAATGCATTAAAAACATCATCCCTAAATAAATAATCCACAAATTTGGCTATACACCACCTTTCGCTGAACGGCAACAGTAATCTGAACGGAACCAGTTATTTTTTGGCAGCTTTGTGATAGGAACCGCAGAGAAACGAACCTTCACCTTTTGTTTTCGATGAAAGAAAACAGTTCTCGCCGCTGGAAAAGGCTTTCTTCGCGGCCAGCTTGACTTTTAACTCTGAAAAAATCAACAAATTCGCGAGAATTGAAAAGCAAATGAAAAGCACCGGAAAGCAAATCATAAAAATCAGTTGCTTGTTATTTCGGATATTGTTTATATTGTTTTCGTTTTACCCCCATATATTCCTGTTAGACGTAATACTACGTCAAAAATTTAATCGGAGATAAAAACGTACAAAAGTACTCACAAACAAATATTCACTTCAAGTTTGAACACTTTTCTCAAAAATGAATGACAACAACTTGCTTGATTGAAATTGTCCGATTTGAATTTTCTTGATGAAAATGTGTGAAAAGAATAAAAAGAAAACAAACTATCTGTCATTCAGCTGGCTCCTCTCTCTCAGCTGAAGATGACGAACCGGAATCCGAGGTTACATCAACCTGCCTAATGTTCTTCTTTACTGGCACCAAAGTATTGGCATATATTCGACCACTGTCTTTGTCTAGTCGCTGACACAGCATGCTCAGATGAGCAATGTTCTTAATTTTGAAAAATGATAATTTGGTTTTATATGACCTACGCATGTTGTTTTTCAACACCTTTAATCTTTTCCGTTCTGAATACTGTTTTGTCATTCTTTCAAACATTCCTTCAATTTCCGAACAAAACGCTACAAAAGCCTCACCCTTTTTTCTGTTTTCTGTCCTTAATTTCCTGCACAATTTTCCTGTCTTTATTAGGATCTCCGAATCGAATTATTAATTGTTTAGAAAATTTATTCCATGTTAAATATTTTCTTTTGTAGGTGAAATACCATCGACGCGCTTCGCCTGAGAACAAAATGTATGCCTGATCCAGGAAACAGTCATCTGGAATTCTTTCGGCAGTCATCAGTTCATTCACTTGGAAGACGAAGTCGGAATCTTCCATTCCCTGAGGATCACCACTGAACTGGATACCCCATTTATCCAAACGGAAATGGCGAAATTTATGATTTCTTCGATAAGATTTTTCGTCCTTGTCCGGCAGACTATCTAACGAGGACGTAGAGGAGGAGCTCGTTGAAAGCAAACTGCTTAAAGAGTCCAATGAAGAGCTCTCTGAGTCCGAAGACGAACTCTCGGGTAATTTCTTCTTTTTATGTTTCTTTTCCTGCTTGTTTCGTTTCTTATCCTCTTTTTCAGATTTCACATTCCTCTTATTTTCATCGCTTCCTGCTGCACCTGATTTTTCCGCTACCTTACTATTCTCTGTATGGCCTCTTACCTCTTTCCTGTCTACCGATTCCTGATCATGTTTTTTTTTTATTTTACCTTCTGGTCCTTGCTGTGATCTTCAGAAGTTTCATCAGCTGTTTTAATGGGAGGAATTTTCCTAACTTTCATGCTTTCTTTTATTCCTTTTGCAAAGCTACTCTCAAATTGTAAGCTTTGATCCAACAACGTGATATTTTCTTCTGCCTTTACTTTACTTTCCGGCGATTTCGATTCCCCGTTTTCTTCTCTATCACTCAAGTTCATCAACCTTCTCGCTTGCGTTTTATACGTCTCTATTAATTTCGAAATTCGTATTAGCGTCTCAAATTTCTGATCTTCTTGTGCCAAATCTATAGTTTCCGTTCTATTAATTCTTTCTCACCAATGACGCAATTGCGAAATCCATTTCACCTGAACATTTTCTTTCAAACCTGCTTCGATTTTCTTCAATTTCCTATTTACCAAAGGTAATTCCTCTCCCATATTACATTCTATGGTGACCGGAATAAATCGCCACAGTAAACAACTGCAACAGAAACAACCGCTTAGAAAAAGTGTAGTAGGCTAGAAATATTTGGCGCGGGAAAAACATCATGTGCCTCACATTTCTATTATAAATTTATTCTCTTGTTCTCGTTTTTCGAAATTTATTCTGAGGACAATGTAATGGGGACGAAGTCCCCATTTGGCGAGGATAAGGAATCGAGGCGGCCCATGCCGCCAAGATGACGCAATCCGAGTCCACCGCCGACCCGCCGTCGGAAGCGGCGGTGTCTCGCACGCAAACCTGGGATCCACTGATTGCCCGGTTAGTTTGAAACATAGGATACGATCCTTTAGCAATGTCCGACCGAGCTCTAGCGAGCGTCGGACGGTATACGTCTGCCCGGGGCGTTACGTTTGCCTGGGGCGATACGTTTGCCCGGTTAATTCTTGTTTTGAAATACAATACCGCGCCACAATATTTATAGCCTACTACACATTTTATAAGCGGTGGTTTCTGTTGCAGTCGTTTTCTGTGGCGATTTATTCCGGGAACCACATTCTATATTCCATGTATTTTTTTCTTTTTTCCTCACTCTGAAAAATATTTCTCAATCGTTCTCTTTTCTGCTGTACTGATTCCTTGATATTCTGTTTTCTAATTCCCAACTCATATTCTAATTCATTGTCGCTTAAATCATCTGGATTTATCATCCAAATTTCACCTTCAGCCATAATGCTAAATTGATTCCCTTTCTTTTCTTTTCAGGAAGTCAACCCAAGCAGAATGTAATCGAAAAATGATTAAAATAACAATAAAAAGAAAAATGTCCCACTACCAAAAATTCAAAAACAAAATAAACCTTCACCACAATTTCCCGAATTCAATCTATTAATTTATCTACCTAATCGAATCAGACTTAAATTTTCTAAGTTCAAATTATTACTTACAACTAAAATTTCCTATATTTCAAATATTAAAACTACTTAATAAGAAATTAACCTAAACGTAGTTCACAGGGTCGTGAATTAACAGTTGGGCGCCAATGTACGGGGGATCCTGCTCGGGTCTTCAAAATCTCCGACTTTCGCGCCAGAGGACCACGGCCCTCTGTCGGGATTCAAAGTTATGGTTGCCCGGACTAGCGTTTTCGCTTGGCCACGCGACAGTATCCACCTTCAATTGACCTTTCAACCAACTTGCCAACCAACTTACAACCGATCCGAAATTTTCGATTTCGGAAACAACCAAATCGACCAAATCAGTTAGATTACCTCACTAAAAATTAAGTAAAATAAAAAAAAAAGTCAGAAGGTTGTGTCCGAGGCACGACCGCATAGTTGACGTAGGATTACGTTAGGCTATCTGTCGCATGCTGATTTTGGATGTTTGAAAAAATATATTGTTAAACTCTTTGACAATGATCTGATGGCCCTGAAAAGGGCCGTTTGGTTTGGTTGTTGGGTATTTTTTGTTCATTTCACCAGTGTTACAATCGAGCTTTCGGTATCAGTGATAGAAAGTTGTTTCAGCTCCGATGCACGTTTACGAGATTGGCGCTCATATTGTGTGAACATATATTCCGACATATTTACTCGCGTAAAAATTTATGAAGCAACAAAAACAACAATTCACTTCTGTTGTTTTTTCGGCAGCGGTAGCTTTTTCGGAGCCGCTGCTGCTTATTTCTGTTTTTATTTTAGTGGTTTTCGTTGACACCATCACGTCGAGCTAAACGGCGAATAGCGAGTTTGATACACTGGATATTGTCATGTTGAACCTTGCGATACGCTTCGATCCTCCTTTGCCTTCCTTGCCGCATGAAGTCATGTTGGTTGATGTTGATCTGATGTGACCACACTTAAAACACTAAAAACATATATGTTTACCGATCTGAGCGTCGAACAAAATGAGAAATCTGACTGAGCAGCAGCATCAGCAGAAAGAGAGAACATGCCTGAAACTTTCTGCTCATGATGTTGGCTGTTGCCATCAGTACTGGACCGATGCGGGACACAGCTCGATTGTTGATGTTAGGCCTCGATGTTTACCGCCGCTGCTGCTGCTACTGCCACTTAAGTTCGATATGAGACACAGCTCAATTGTTGGCCGCTCAGATTCGATGCTCGTCTTGAAGTTCACTGCTGCACTTTCACGATTCCAAGAAGCGTGTGCTCGCACTTCTGATGGAGAGAGCGTGCCCGAAATGCTCCGCTCGCGATGCTTGCTGCTGCCACTAGTAGAGTAGTAGTAGTTTGCCGCTGCTTATACTGCCATATAAGCTTGATGTGAGGCACAGCTAGCCTATTGACCACACAGCTTCGATGCTCGTCTATATATTAGCCGCGTCCACTGCTGCTGCTCTCCACTGTTGTCCGTTCCACGTCCGTTGTAAAAATGAATAAAATCCACGAACGCTCCTTCCTTTTATATCATTTGGTATGTGTGAAGTAGGCGCCTCCTCCTCGATTGTCATGCAGCTTGCCGGTGAACGAACGAATCAGGCGCGAAAAAGAAATGACGTCAATTTCGATCAATCAGGCCTAGGTATCTTCTGTTTGGATAGTGGTTGAGATTTTTTAATTGTTCGATTGTTAGTTACATGATATATATTATTTTATTCAACGTGAAAAATTATGGAGTGCCGACAACGTATGATGCAAACATCTCATCAATCCATCATGAAATGAATGAGCAATAAGCGTTTGAAATTGGACGGGTCGCTCATTTATTTTCTAACCGGGAAGCAGTTGACATACTACGCTGCGTTTTTATGTACATGAAAAACCACTTTTAACATGCGGGGGAAAAATCTTATATGAAAATTGCCAGATGTCAATGTTGCCAAGCGTAGTTATGGATGGTTAACCCTTCCGTTACGAGCGTCGTCTATAGACGACATCCGCGCGACGAGCTGTGTGTACGAGCGTCGTCTTTAGACGACATGAAATTCATACTGCTCTTCGATCACACCAGCGCGATGTGCATACTTTTCGGCGCAGTGCTCCGTACAGGGGTAGCACTTCGGCGGAGCACACTGCCGTAATGAAAGGGTTAAACCGACGCCGAACCGAATAGCGATGAACGCACTCATATCACGAACTTCGACATTTGATTTGCTATTATGGTGCTACTCGCCCGTGTAGTTCGCGCAAAGGCATCGGCAAAATATTATTTTAGAAAATTCCTTGAGGCATGACCGGAGCCGTTTCGCTATATATATATATGCATACATATGTCATTCGCCTCCCTTACCGCATCCAGTCAGGTTGGTTGATGGAAAGTATGTTTCTGACGTGATAAGTTTCCTGTTAGTTGCACATGATCAAAGAAAATTTAAAAGTAAACAGTATTTTTGATCGTAGTTTTATATCATTTTTATGATAAGTGGAAAACAATTAATTAAACTCTTTCGTTTCAAAGCAATATTGAAAGTCCTGAAAAGGACTGGAATGGTTAAATGGGTTGTACGGAATCTGCTGCGTGCTAATGTGAGGTTTCAGTCGGATGTAGCAGTTGTTAACTTTTTGGCAGCGGTAGTTTTTTCGGAGTCGCTGCTGCTTTCCTTGGCTTTGGCATCTTCGGCTTCTGTTCGTCGGTTTGCAAGGGTTTCGTTGACACCATCACGGTGAGCTAAACAACGGATAGCGGGTTTGATACACTGGATGTTGTCATGTGGAACCTTGCGATACACTCTTCCTCAACCGGATCCTTTGTCTCCTTTACCTCCATAACCGCATCCAATTGTATTGGTTGATGTGAACAGGAGTACCAGCAATGCACACTAGAAACACATATGTTTATCGATCTGAGCGTCCAACAAGAATGAGAAATCTGACTGAGTAGCAGCAGCAGCAGCAGCAGTAGAGAAAGAGAGCATGCCTGAAACTCTCTACTCATGATGTTTGTTGTTGCCAACAGTAGTGGACCGATGCGAGACACAGCTCGATTGTTGAGGTTCAGCCTCGATGTTTACCGCCGCTGCTGCTGCTACTGCCACTTATGTGAGACACAGCTCAATTGTTGGCCGCTCAGATTCGATACTGCACTTTCACGATGCCAAGAAACGTTCTCGCACTTCTGACGGAGAGAGCGTGCCTGAAACGATCCGCTCTTGATGCTTGCTGCTGCCACTAGTAGTAGACCGGTTTCAACAACCGTTGCTACTGTTTACCGCTGCTTATGCTGCCATAGAAGCTCGATGTGAGACACAGCTCGCATTTTGACCGCTCAACTTCTATGCTCGCCTATATATTAGCCGCTTTCACTGCTGCTGCTCTCCACTTGTTGTTGTCCGTTCCACGTCTGTTGTAAGAATGAATGAGATCCACGAATGCTCCTTCCTTTTATATAATTTGGTATGTGTGAAGTAGGCGCCTCCTACTCGATTGCCAGCAGCTTGCCGGTGAGAGAACGAATCAGGCGCGAAAAAGAAATGACGTCAATTTCGACCAATCAGGACTGGGTATCTCTGTTTGGATAGAGGTTGAATTTATCCAATTGTTCGATAGTTAGTTATATGATATATACTATTTTATTCAATGTGAAAAATTGTTATGGAGTGCCGTAATCGTTTGATGCAAAAATCTCATCAATCCATCATGAAATGAATGAGTAACAAGCGTTTGAAATTGGACATTTTTCACGATGCGATCGATTTTCATTTTTCAATTTGTACCCCAATATGTTCCCGAAAGACGTAATCCTACGTCAAAAAAAAGACTAATCCAGAAACTTTCCTTCTTTCAATCGTCTATTTTTTTCCAAATTCAACCTAACTCCTAACGATGACCTTGCTCTTAGCCCTGCTCTATGTGTATATCCTATCTCTATAATGGTTTTCCCTATTTGGGAGGGGTTTGTGTGCGCACACTTTTGTTTCAGGTTTCAGAGTTTTCGGGAATCTCGCTGGCGTTGGCAGTCTTTTCCCTTGACTGAGGCAAAACCACGGTGGAGTGTTGCCGCTTGTAGCGTACGGCAGCCGTGGGACCGAGCTTCCTCACCGATGACCAACGCACTCCAGAATGGCCTATAGTAGTACGCAACTACGAGGCGATAGGCCACTCCGGGGGATTCTACCGACGCACCGATTCACAATGATGAATTGAATAAACTCCGGACGCGGAGCCACAAGGCTACATAAATTAATGGTGTCATTAATGCCCTGTCTACTACCGAAAATACATATTTTATTTTTAGTTTTAAATTTACCTCCGTTCACTTGGTGCGCAAAAGTTGCTGCAACCGTATTTCTTGTAGAATTGTTCTACAATAATCCTATTCACAAATAAAATTAAAATTACACAAAAAACCTATTGTCTAATTCTATAAATGACTCACTTCTATTGTTTTTTTGATTCCACACAAACTCACGATTTTTTTAATATTAAAAAAAAAACTCCGAAAATTTCTGGAATAGGAATTTCTAATTAAATCACAAAACTTTACTTGACTAAATATTATCTCACCAAAACAACTATTGAAATTTAACACTCCAAGAATCAACTGATTCGCTCGGCGGCTCAGAAGGAAAAGATCGAGTCGGTTTTGTTTCGTGAATTGGAAACCTATCGAATATTCTAGAATACTTTTTTCTGTCCTTTTTCCTTACTGCTTCCGGTTTCACGAATATTGTTCGTGACTTAATTCCCGCCGCGTCATTTTTTGAATATGGAGTCTACATCGATTTATCACTTAAGTCTGATTCCAATAGGTTGTCTACTACTTGGCGTCAAATCTACTTAAACTCTATTTGAAACGACTATGCTCGTTTCATGGTCATCTCTAATTTCAGCTTAATCGGACTTAACACTTTGAACGCCCCGTCACCCAGATGTGGGTGACACTTTTCTCGTTCAAATTGAATAGGATTTTTAAACGGAATTTGATAGAATGGGCACTTAAATGTAAATATGGGTTATGTAGAATAATCAAAAAAGCAAAAACATAATAATATAGTTTTTATACTATACTTTTAAACGGTTTTATTTAGCACTGGCTGACCCGGCAAACTTCGTCCCGCCCACCATTTGTTTTTTGTTATCAATACCTTCAAACATTCACCTTTTCTTACTATGAGCAAGTTCATGGGTCCAATCGCAGAACTGCTCATTGATTAAACTTCTAGTCGACCCCGTTGAATTTACCTTTTACTATAAAATTCCTAGTATTTCTAACAAAACTCATCATTATAATATCAGATTATTTTCAGACACAATTCTCGTTCAGGATTTTTCAACCACTTGCAAATAACATGTACCTCCGTTACATGGAATAAATGATTTATACAGAAAATATGATAGAATAAAGACAGCCTTAAATCGGACAATTCCTTCCTCGAGTATCGCTCTTATTAACACATTCAGCGATACTTTTTTATTGGTATAGATAGAAGAAGATATAGGAGTGCGTTTCAACACATTAAAATCCATTTCCAGTTTCGAACAAAGATCAATTTCGCTAGCGCAAACATCAAATGGACTAACAGCACTTGTCACTATATAATTGTAGAACATATGGGAATTTAATTTTTCGAATTTTCCCTTTTTCCTTCAAAAAATCATAGGAACATTTCTCATACCCAAAAACCCTCACATCCCAAATTGTGCTTGATTAGTTCTCGAGTTATGCAGAAGTTTGTGTTTGTGTGCCCCCTGTAATTTGTGTTGTATGGCAGCCCACCCTCAGAGAGGGGGGGTGGAGTGTTTAATCACTATAGAAACATTTATTGTACCTTAAACCCTCCATAGGCCTAATTTGATTCCATTTGCTTGAATAGTTCTCGAGTTATGCAGAAATTTGTGTTTCATTTTTATGGCAGCCCCCCCCCCTTTCAGAAAGGTAGGAGGAGTGTTGAACCACTTTAGAAATGTTTCTTGCCCACTAAAACCTCCACATGCCAAATTTGATTCAGTTTGCTTGATTATCTCCTGAATTATGCAGAAATGTATGTTTCATTTGTATGGCACGCCCCTCCCCGCCCCCCATCAGAGAGAGGGGAGGAGTGTCTATTCACCATAGAAACGTTTATTGCACCCTAAAACCTTCACATGCCAAATTTCGTTTCATATGCTTGATTGATTCCCGAGTAATGCAGAAATTTGTCTTTCATTTGTATGGCAGCTCCCCCTTAGAGAGGGGGTGGAGTGTCTAACCACCATAGAAATATTTATTGCACCCTAAAACATCCATACGCCTAATTTGGTTTCATTTGCTTGAATAACTCTCGAGTAATGCAGAAATTTGTGTTTAATTTGTATGGCAGTTCCCCCTCAGAGAGGGGGAGGGGTCTCAAACTATCACGAAAACCTTCCCCGGCCCCAAAAACCCCTATATACCAATTTTCATGTTGATCGGTTCAGTAGTTTCCGAGTCCATAAGAATCAGACAGACAGACAGACAGCAATCCATTTTCATATACAGGGTTTTCCAACTTTAAATTCCGAAAGTAAATTGAAATAAAACACACTTACAATTCGAATTTCGATGAAACTTTTATTTCAAATTAAAGTTTGGTTTATGCCATTATGTGTGAAATACAACATCATTCAAATTTCCACCTAGGGCTTCCTCGCACACCTTGATCCGGAACAGGTAATTTTCGATGACTTTTCGGCACATATGGGGCGGTATCTCGGTCATAACTTCACGAATGTTGGCTTTCAAATGTTCAAGAGTTTGCGGAGAGTTGGCATAGACACGGTCTTTCGCATAACCCCACAAAAAAAGTCTAGCGGGTTCAAATCGCATGATCTGGACGGCCAATTGGCATCACCAAAACGCGAAATTATGCGTCCCTCAAATTTCGTTCGCAATATGCCCATGTTCGGTCGTGTTGTGTGGCACGTGACGCCGTCCTGCTGAAACCACATGTCATCCGTATCCATATCTTCAATTTGTGGCAAAAAAATCGGTTAACATGCGGCCATAGCGCTCACCATTCACAGTTACCGTCTCGCCGTCCTCATTTTCAAAGAAATACGGCCCGATGACTCCACCAGACCATAATGCGCACCAAACAGTGACTTTTGGCGGATGCAACGGCCTCTCAACAATCACGTGTGGATTTTTTGAGCCCCATATACGGAAATTTTGGGTGTTCACATGGCCACCGAGCTCGAAATGTGTCTCATCGCTGAAGAAAATTTGATGCGAAAATTCAGCATTTTGCTGCTGTTGTTCGTTCACCCAATCGACGTATGCCCGACGCATTCCATGGTCACCACGCTCTAATTTTTGTACCATTTGGACTTTATATGGGTGTAGGTGCAAGTCCAAATGCAAAATTCGCCACAATGATGTGTTTGACAAGCCCAATTGCTGAGCACGCCGTGGAATCGAAACATTCGGGTCATCCTCCACACTGGCAGCAACAGCAGCAATATTTTCGGCCGAACGCACATTACGACGATGCACAGGTTTCACAATATCCGCTACGGATCCAGTTTGTTCGAATTTACGCACTACATTAGCGATTGTGTGCTCTGTAGGCCGGCCGTCCAGCTATGTCAAACGGTTGTCAGCGCACGGCTGTATACTTTTGGAAGCCCGAAATGGAAAACCCTGTATATAGATTACCTACTGTAAATATGTTTGTAACGGGTGTTAAATAGAAAATGAGAATTTTTTCAATCACATATAAAAATTTTTTTTTTTCTTCGATTTCAGTATTTTTTATTAATAACATAATGTATTTTCTTCAAAAAAATGTCAGTGAATGTTTGAGTAAGGGCCGTGGTCTGCTGTTCGACGCAACTTTGTCGCGATGCTCTCACAAGAACGTTGTACGGCACTTACGTCCATTTTCCGGATACAATTCCGGATTCTTGTAGTCAGTTGCTTCGTGTCCTTGGCCCTCCAATTGTTTTTATACACTAGGGCACTGAGTGAGCCAAAGAAATCCTCTATTGGGCGGCACTGGGGCAAGGGTTACGATCTTTCGGCACGAACGGTATCTTCTTCTCCTCAAGATACGCCAGCGTCTTCTTGGCGTAATGGGAAGACGCCTTGTCCGGGCAGAAGACGTACTTCCCATCCGCGTGATGCTCGTTCAGGAACGGCAGCAGGATTTTATCGAGGCACTCTTCTCGATAGATTTGTTGGTTGATTGCCAGACCGCTCGGCTTAAACCAAGGCTTTGAAATGCCCCGGTCAGAAATGGCGATGTACAACATAACCTTTTTTTCAAACTTGTGCTTGAACTTGTATTTCACTTCAGGCGGTGTGGATGACTTGTCGCTGGAGTAGTAATTATCAATTCCTGGAATATGCGTTTTGGATAGCGGAAAATAGCTTCCGTCGTCCAGAACGAAAGACGTCCCGCGGTATTTTTTGGTCATCCACCGACACTGTGATTTAACCGTCTCAATCTGCTCCTCTGTGTACTCCGGCGACCTCGTCTTCTTCCTGCAGACGATTCCTTCAATCTTGAGGGTCCGATGGATCAATACGTGGGAGAAGCCATATTTCCAACCGGCGTCACGCAGGCTGGTTGCGTCCTTGTTGTCAAACAGCTTCTTTAACGATGTCTTCCTCTGCTTCGTCATTATCGTCACCGGACGACCACTTCCGACCTTCCGCTCTACGTTCAGGGAACCCAGAATACGATATACCGTACTGACAGGTACATTTTCTTCCTTAAAATGTGCCACCGTGAACTTTTTTCCTTGCTGGAAATGCGTTTCGTAGAACCGTACAATGCGTTCGCGGAGCACGTGCTGTTTCGACGCCATCTTTGCTTTGACTAAATTCAAACTAGCGAAACCAAACACGCCTACTGTTTCTAGGGAGCCCAAAGAGCAATTTTCTTGGAGAAAGAAAATTTTACGCACTTTATTTGAGTTACTGAAAGGTATTGAAAAAATTGAAGGATTTTCCTACATAAACAGAAATTTAACCTCCTTCCTGTTGGCCGATTGATCTGAAATTTGAAGCACGCCTTTATCTCTGCTGTCGTTATAAAACTGCGTAATCTATAATCTTGAAAATCCAAGGTGGCGGCCGCAACAAAATGGCGGACTACATATTTTATCAGAACCCCATCAATATGAGTATCAAGTGAAAGGGCTTGACTAGTAGAACACAGTTATTTATGAAAAATGTAAATGCAAAATACCCTCCATCACAAAATGGGACATTTTTTCCATTTCATCAATATGGCTATCAAACGAAATGGCTTGAATAGTAGAACATACTTATACATACTTATCACATTTTAAAATGTACTGTTGAAAAATCAATATCTTTATGTCGTCTATAGTAAGTTCTTCTAACATATCGTCCAGGTCCTCACTTGCGTATAGATCCTCGATATCCGAATCGAAACTCGATGAGATAACACTCGAAACTTTTCTTCTGACGCTTCGCACTATTTCGTCGTTACTAATATCCTCGCTTTCAAATTTACTAATAATTCCTAAAAATTAAATTTCTACAGCGTTTTTTCCGTGATGCAATTTGATGTGACACACCCTTTATACAATCATCATGGAATAGTAAATCGTCATATTTGTATATTCCCATGAAGCCATAAATTTCATCCCGCCAACGTTAAAAAAACTAGTCATCAGCCAAAAAACGAAGCGATCGGATTAATGATGTTTTGCCTTTTTCAGATCTCCCGACCTTGCCATCGTCGTACGGTCAAACGACAACCGAGGTGTTCCCTCAGCACTAAAAATTGGTACGACGCGTGGGCGAGAGTGATTTTACTGTCGGCTGCTGCACCGTTCAGACACCGTTCGGGACGGAGGAGGAGACACACGAACACACAAAAGGTGAGCGGCAAGAGTCAAAAAAGCCACACAAGGTCGAATCAGGAACAAATCGTGCGACCCGCCCTCCCGGCTTCTGGTGCGATATGTTAATGAACGACGTGTATTCGAGTGCGGTCGCAATTTTCGGAACATTGTCGACACATGTTCACATTGAACGATTCTGTTGTTTGCTAAATGAGGTTCAGTGTAGCATTATTGGCATTGTTTGCGAACCTGTTTTCGCGCTAGCTTAGTTAATGCTCAACAAAATGGGATCAATTTACTTTCCACTGCCTCAAAACATGCATCCGATCCAGTGAAGTTGTTTTCCTTTCTTACTTTACTGAGTGATGGCGTTATTGCTACAAACCCTACAAACGGATGAAGATGAGTTGTAGACTGTATCGATCTGCAATTTAGAATTTACCGACCGAGGCGAAAGTTGGAGCCCCAAGAATATTATATAATTACAACAGGCGGTAATTAGGGTGCGTCATTTTCCACGTCGCACTCCGTACAGACCCGACCCATGCGGTTTGGTTTTAATAACCTCACACGTACACAATTTTATCTATTCATTACTCGTGGTTATCTTTTAATGTTTTCATTAATGGAACCCCTCTAGTGAAGTCAAGCATTTTCGAAGTTCTAGTAGAGAATTTCCAGACGCAATATTTGAAGATTCATTCGCAAGATGAAGTTAATCCGATTAGCACCGGACTGAACGCTACATAAACTTCATGGATGCAGTTAAACGGACTAATTAATAACATAATTAGTGCAGATATTTTTTTCAATTATTCTCTCGACCCACCCCTAGCAAGCGAATCGTCGCACTGCTTAAACTGTTCCAAGGAACACGTGGAAGTGTAGGAAGCCACGAGAATGATGCACTTTCGTGGCTGCCCCTAGGCAAACTCTTGTTAGTCACGCTCGATTTGCTTTCGAGATTTTTTTTTTCCTCAAGCATTCAGCTCAATCATTTGCTTCGAAGTTAGTACAACAAATCGGTTATGGCTCTATTTCCTTTCTTCCGCTATACTTTTCAAGTGGCGTGCAATGAAGAATTACAGAACAAAGTTTTCTCTCCCCTTAGTCTCTCTTAGTGATGTCCGATTTTTTAAAATTAATCGTTCTTCAACTAATCGAATATTTTTCAGTTGTTCGTTATTTGATTCGATTAATCAGACACCACTGAACGTTTGTGTTAAGCCGTGTTTACCTTTTACTATAAAACTCCTAGTATTTCTAACAAAACTCATCGTTATAATATCAGATTATTTTCAGACACAATTCTCGTTCAAGATTTTTCAACCACTTGAAAATAACATGTTTCTCCGTTACATGGAATAAATGTTTCATACAGAAAATATGATAGAATAAAGACAGCCCTAAATCGGACAATTCCTTCTTCGAGTTCTGCTCTTATCAACACATCCGGCGATTCTTTTTTTTTTTTTGACATAGATAGAAGAAGATATATGAGTGCGTTTCATCACATTAAAATCCATTTTCAGTCTCGATCAAAGATCAATTTCGCTAGCGCAAACATCAAATGGACTAACAGCACTTGTCACCATGTAATTGTAGAACATATGGGAATTTAATTTCCAATTTTTTTCTTTTTCCTTCAGTTTTCGGAAAATTTTCAATTGTCATGTTTGGTTGGAATATTTTTGGTTGACATATGTGTAATATTCTTATGGGATCCCCTCTCCATTCCAGAGGAGAGAGGGGTGTCATACCATCATGAAAACATCCCCACCCTCTCAGAAAGATGGGAGGAGTGTTGAACCATCTTAGAAATGTTTCTTGCCCCCTAAAACATCCACATGCCAAATTTGGTTCAGTTTGCTTGATTAGTTCTTGAATTATGCAGAAATGTATGTTTCATTTGTATGGCAGCTCCCCCTTAGAGAGGGGGGTGGAGAGTCTAACCACCACAGATATATTTATTGCACCCTAAACCTCTAAATGCCAAATTTGGTTTCATTTGCTTGATTCATTCTCGAGTAATGCAGAAATTTGTGTTTCATTTGTATGGCAGCCCCCCTTAAGAGAGGGGGGAGGAGTATCTAACCACCGTAAAAACATTCATTGCACCCTAAAACCTCCACATGCCAAATTTGGTCTCATTTGCTTGATTAATTCCCGAGTAATGCAGAAATTTGTGTTTCAATTGTATGGCAGCCCCCCCTTAGAGAGGGGAATGGAGAGTCTCACTACCATAGAAACATTTATTGCACCCTAAAACCTTCACATGCAAAATTTGGTTCCATTTGTTTGATTAATTTTCGAGTAATGCAGAAATTTGTGAAAATTGAATCGTGAATCACCCACAAGTCGTCAGAATGAGTGTACTGGATCTCCTGATCTTTCAACATAGTTATTCTTTTATTCGTTATTCTTTTGTTTTGGCGAATTCACATGTGAAATGAGATTGTTGTTGTAACTTTTTGAACTAGTTGGTTGAAAAATTGGACCAGTTGGAGAGAAAAGCGCTGGTTTTTTATAATTAAAGTGTCATTTCTGTATATTCAAGATTGCTCAAGACATAACCTGGGAGCAGCTTTTGCTATTGTTAATAGAAGATCATTCATTCCACGAGCATGAAGAAGAAACACAAAAGTATTATAATCAGTGGATGATATAGTAATACCATGCCAAATATCCGGTCGCTTAACACAACTTCGAAACTTCAGCATTCAGCATTCTACATTTTCTATTACAGGTCGGACTCGATTATAAATGATTCGATTATATACAATTTTATCGTACGATTACTCTTCATAAGTTCTCGATTGGATTTTGATCTGATAAACAAGCTGGCCGGGCCAGATGCTAAGGTCTCTATTCATTAGATCATGCATGGTCGTCCGGCCTTTATGAACTGATGCGTTACCCTTTCGAATTATCCAATAATCACAGTGGTTTTGATGCAAAACCAGCAATAAATGATTCTGATCCTGAATCAGGCCTCTTTGAGAAATTTTGGATTAGCTGTTTTCCGAACCCACATCTGTGGAGATAGAATTTTAATGGTTTGGGAGAAATTTTCTCAAAAAGGCCTTTCTTGTGACAAGAATGTCCAGAATCGAATATCGTGCCATCAAACGCGCATAAAAAATACAGCTAACAAATTAAACATATAATTTATCCGAAAGTTCAGCATGAGCCTTAAAGATTCTGGAGAATGCAACGATTACTGCTCATTTCTTATCTGAGCTAAACTGTTGTACCAGAAAAGAGAGAATGAATCAAATGGTTAAAAAAGTAACAAAAAAACAGCAATTTCTTATTTACCGCCCAGAAAATTTTAATATTTTTTTTCAATAACACTCAATTTTTTACTACTATTTGAAAGAACATTCTGAACTGATGAAACAAAGTTGTGAATGACAAAGTGGAAGTCCACTGACAAATACAGCCAAATCAAGGCGTTTACTAAGTCGAATTAGCCACTACATTGTTAATTTCGATATAAAACGCGTTTTTTTCTGAATTTGTAGGGGAAGTGGGGGCATAGTGGTCGACCTAAGGAATATGTCCATTTCCAGCGTCCACATACCGCTACAATTCCCGTTTTGCTAAGAATATTATAGTTCAACTCACTGTTGTTCAAGATAGCATACGGCTCCTACTATGAAAATTCAAAATAGTACATTTTTCATCAGATGAAAAATAGAACTTTTTTTTTGCTTGGAGGTAAAGTGGTTGATACGTATCAAGCTAAATGGGATAAATTTAAGCGTTTTTTTGCGCCCTAATTTGTTCAAATCATATTCGATATAGTAGGTACATGTATGAAATAAGCTTGGTCTATTCACCTAGAGTCTCAATTAAAATTTTCTCATGCATACAAAAACGTTGTAAGAAAAACATAACGTTACGCAAAATGAGGCTTGATTTAGTTGGAGTGGCATATTTTTCCAGGGTCAAATCCACAAAAGGATCAGAATGTGATGTGGTATATCAGCTTTAGTGAACAGAACATTGAAAGTTGTTATTCACCTATGACCACTTTGCCCCCAAACATCAATGTAATTTCTATGCTAATTAAACGCTGAGATTTAACAAATTTTATGTTCACCTCTCCTAGAATATGAGAACAGTCGTCCAAAATGATGATTTGTCCAACATATCAGATTGAATAAACTAAATTTCACGAGAAATTCCTTAGATACCATGCGCACAGAACTACGGCCGAATGGACATCGAGAGAGCAATTACTGTTTTTATTTATAATTCGACATGCGACAGCTCTACTGAAGTACAGGGTGACTCAAAATTCATGAAATTCTTCGAATATAAGGAGCCTATCAATACGGTGTCAATAGTCAATAGTAATACTACCAAACAAGCAGGTGATCACTTTGCCCCCATGACCCCATGACCAATACCACTATCAATCACCTCTATTCTGGTTCACGATCGGCGATTGGATTTCACAATCCGATCGGGATCGACTTTTACAATCTGCAACCCGAACGAGATCGACTTCTAGATTCTACAATCCATCTGAGATTCAAACCCAATCGACATACGCAAAAGTGGCAACATTACCTTGACTTGAAACAAACGTCAAAATAATTTATCCATATTCGTGAAGCTGTTTACTTATGTTATTTTTTGAGGGTATTTTATAGGATTTTAGTAAGTTCACATCCCTGTTATGCGCTTGCGAGCGCAACACATGTAACGTCATTGATAATTCAATCTTTCAGACGCTCGTAAATTCGTTGTACAGGTACAGATTCTCGCCGGCGGCCGAGGCAAACGTCACTTTGATAATGGCTTCAAGAGAGGTGTCCATATCTCCAAGCAGTGAGCATCGATTGTATCGGGCAAAAAGATGATGATGGATCGCAAACATAATGGCCCGGTACTGATTGCTTCGCCTGTCGGAGGATGGACATAGAAGCTGTGGTAGAGGAGACACCGGAGAAAATCAAAACCAAACCGATTTCCGTGATAGAGGGTATTACACGCGTGCAAGTACTTGATGTTGCCCGTTTCCTGGAGTTCAAAGGTGCCGAGAAAGGCCGCCGGTGAGATTGAAAAATTATACAATCTGTTCCTGAAAGAAGATTCGACACAAATTGAGATTAACCCACTGGTGGAAACCGATGACGGACGAATAATTTTTGTTTATGCCAAGTTGAATTTTGATGACCACGTCGAATTTCGACTGAGAGCAAATACAATCTCAACTATATTGTAATAAAGGGTAACATTGGTTGGTTGGTGAAAGGAGTCTGCTTGGTAATGACAATAATGGACTTTCTCAAATTGAATGGAAGCAACCCGGCTAACTTCCTAGATGTGGGCGGTAATGTAAAGGAAGAGCAAGTATTAAAGGCTCAGATCCAAGTTTTAACCTCAGATCACGTAAAACCAATTTTGGTGAATGTTTTCGGTGGGTAAACTGTGCCACCATTGCTAACGGAATTGGGAATGCTTCCAAAACGATCGGACTCAAAGCACCACTGGTTGTACAACTGGAAGGTACTAACGTGGATGCAGCTAAGAAAATATTGAAGGGATCAGGTCTGAAAATTGGCTTCGCTCAGGACCTTGACAAGGCAGAAGGCTGGCAAAGCGCTATGCTGAATTAGTATTTCTAAAGAAATCGCTTCAGCTATGTGCATTTATTGATAAGTTTCTACAGGATTAATATAATATGTAAAGGACGAATTTTTAAAATATACGTTCAGTTTTTCACAGCAACGCGTTTGATTTGAAGATAAACAAAGAAATTTTGAGCCTCTCCATTTTGGCTATAACAAAAATGAATATTTGTTTTTCTCGACAACTTTTTGTTGTTCCTGCGTGTACTTTTTTCTTAACGATTATCCCTTTTTGCTCAGTACATTTGCGGTGCGGACTGTGAGCTGCTGTGCAATGCATTTCTGTATTTCTTCGATACATTTGTCATTGTTTGCACTCCTCTTGGAAATGTTCCGGAGTACGCAAGACTGACCAATACTAGGAAAATTGTAAGAAATAGATTAGGGTGAGAAATACGTGTTTAAAGTATTTGAATAACACCAAGCGATATTTTTCATTTAAATTTCAATAATTTAAAACAGCATTCAGGTGTCTTAATGCGATGGGGAGTAAATCGCTTCATTAACACGAACGAATTTATTCGAAGTTTGTTTCGCGTTAATACAATGTTGCCACATTTGCATATGTCGATTGAGTTTGTATCTTGGATGGATTTTAGAATGCACAAGTCAGAATGCAACATCGTATTAATTTCAAACCCGATCGTGAACCGGAATGCGGGTGAATCAATCGACGTAAATTATTCATTCGCTTCGATGATTGGCTGCACAGTATCCGCACTGACAGATGTACAGTGTGGACGTCTGGAGGCGACATTCAATTAGAGGTCATAATTTGAGCTTGAGCTTGAGCTTGGGTAGACTGTACAATTCGTAGTTGCTCTCCGTGATTGACCTGAACCAACCAAATTGCACAAAGAACACACAGAATGACGCTTGGGACTAGCAAATCATTCTCGTTGGGCAATTCTCGGTGATTCGAGCTTTGAATGGTCAATAACGACGCCGGCCACGTCCTTACAGTCACCAGGGAAGGGAAGGAATGTTAGTATGATATTCGCCGCCCGAAGGCCAGAAGGGTCGCCTCTATAGCGTGGTTCCCTAGCATTTATCATGGAAGAGATAGTTTGCTAGTGGGAAGGGGTAATAATTGTGGAGTCGGCCGTTCGCCACTGGAGCATCACGGAGCTGTCGAAAGCACGTCTTACCTGTAGAACTGCTGATGAAAAGAAGGCAGAGCCAGAACGATGCAAGGGAGACGTAAGGCGTCGTTCGGTTGTGTGCTGCCTCGAGCATTGGTGTGTGTCAACTGACGTGCACACAGTTGAACTGATAGTAGACCCTCATCGGGTTGTCTTGCCTATGCCCCACAATAATCAGGATTCACTGTGGCAAGTGATATGATTCTGTAAACGCGGATTCTCAACCAATCGACGAAACTGAATTACGAAATCGAATGTATTTCGACTAACGGACCAGCGATGTATTTTAAAAACAGATGAATATTTTTATTTTTTACATATTCATTTCACATAGAATATACGATTCAATAGGTCGTGGACCCTTCAAATTTACACATTCTTAAACACCCACGACGGATGGTATCCATGGACCACCTGAACAGGTAACCTGGAAAACACAACCACAATACTAGTCGAATATCAATTTCGTGATTCAATTTGACATTCTCGAACACCGGACGACAGATGACACCATGGACCACCTGAAAAAGTGGCCCGAAAAACATCTCTACAATGAAATATACCTATAATATATCTCGTGATTCAGTGTATCGTGGGACCTTCAATTTGTCGCATTCTTAAACATCCGACGACGGATAATATTCATGGGGTACCTGAAACCGGTGATATATTCCGCAGCTCAATGCGCGTATTCTTTATTCTACCGTAGAATCTACCCCAATCGCGAGGTAACCTGAGAAGGTAACCAAGAGAATTTTTCTGAAATTAATCAACCCGACGATATATTTCGTTATTCGTTGACCGTTCGTTTCATGGAAATCGAATCGCTACTGTGGAAAGTAACTTTAGGGAAACCTGAGAAGGTAACCGAAAGAACTTCTATTGCAAGCCAATCGGACTGGCGATAAATTTCGTAATCGGAAAAACTCTTCACAAATCAACCAGTGATGTATTTCTTTATTTATTGCACGTACTCTATATCGAACAACAATCGCGTTGGTTTTCGTATGGAAACATGAGAACTCCTCTGAAATCAATCGTCATTTTCTGTTCATCACCAAGCGCACTCTTTATTTAACTCTAATCACAACGATGGGTTGTTAACCCATTAAAGTTAACATTTTTTTCCATTCATCACTCATTCGTCCCTTCAACCATCTATCTACCTAATTATTCAATTCTTGAACTCCTTCAAGAATTGAATAATCAAGGAAACGAACAACTAAAGAAACAAATAAATAATGAATAAAAAAAACTTGTTGATACGAATGGTGCCGAACGGAAATCTCTCTTAAAAATCATTAATTTTAAGCACATTCTGTTGAAGTCGACTTCGCTCCCAGCCTGTGATACGTTCACTACGACGCACAAACTTCGCAATCGTAAACACAAGAAAAAACACTTTTACGTGTTGGCGAGAGAAACACCACACATCGAAACGGGCACGCGACGGTTGAGAGCGCAACGATAACATTTTCACTACACTTTCGAAAAACAAAAATGGCGCAACAACTTTTTCCTTCGACCCATGTTAATTTTTACCACCGCTTCAAGCTAGCTCAACTGACTTCAAAATCACTAAAGCAGGGGACTTATTTTTCGCACACAATCCATGTATAATAAACAACACAGAAAACAAACGCGCACATCTTGTACAGTACGCTGCTCCTGTCCACTGCTCAACACTGCGATTAAAAACGAATAAAACAATTCCCAACTCCACAAATTCGTCCCATATTCACGATTATATTAAGAATACCACACACAAAAATAACTACGAGAATGGAACGGAAACATATTTTTGTTATACAGAAAAAAACACTTCCTAGAAATTATGCACGGAGCGGAAAAAAATACGTCCGCACCCGACGACTACTCGATTGTCTCTCCTTCAATTAGAGGTCATAATTTGGGTCCCAAACTTGTTAGTGCAATCTCTATCAGATTAGAAGACACGAAGCCAGTTTTCTGTTGTTAAAATTTGAATGAAAATAGAATGTTTATGTTGGATGTTTTTGATAAATCGATCAATCGAACGATTAGCGGACATCACTAGTCTCACTCTGGTGGGTAGATAAGAGGGTAACTGAAGTTGATGCTTCAGAAAGATACGATGGAAAGGAAAGTTAAAATGGTTACACTTCGCTTACAAAAATATCCCCCAAAACTCGGAAATGCGTTAAAATAAAAAAATAAAACCAATGAACATGGGTTTCTTCAGCATTCAACTACTTGTTGTATATTTTCACCGCACTAATTAAATTTATTAGCGAGACCGACATAAAAGACAGATCGAAAGCAGAGAGTAAAACTATACTTAACGGCTGTAACCAGCGAAAAGTTCCAATTAATCAACCAAAATTACCACCTCGTGACAGCCAAACTTGCACACAGCCACACACACACACTCAAACTCTCACCCCGCTGTCAGTGGCCTCCTGCGTTTGATTTTCTCCAATGAAGTTTTTGTCTCTCAGCTCGCGTCTCGTTGGGCGCAACGTTTGCCTCTCATCGTCGAAGGTTGCTGCACTCTTTCGGAGAAGACGGCTTCTTTTTCGCCCATTGCCGTCATCCCATCGCCTACTGTGGCGGCTGTGGCTGTTGCCATTGACTATATCTGGTTTTCTGGTTCAAGTTGCCTTAAAGCTTTGCCGGATCGCCAAATATGAACAAAAACAGCGCACATGGAGCCAAAGTTGAATGATTTTCAACGCTATATACAGTCACGAGTTTTATCACGAGATAAGAAGAGCCGGCGTGGAGCAGAAGGGCAAGGAAATGAGAAAAAAAAACTGTTGTTGAACAATCTGCCTTTCAGATCGGGGCTTTTCGCTGCTGTATATAGTAGGGGAGGTGGGTGTAAAACGGCATGTTAAGGAGAACTTCAATTATAACTTTGGAAACTCATGTTTCCCAAAACTTTGATGCAGTTTATTGCAATTCAATAAACTGTTTTTCTACCTAAATGGCCAAATATTTTACAAAAAAGTGTTTTCAATGTTTTTTACTGAAATTAAAACAGTACAACTTTTTTTTCGATGCGGGTATAATGGACATGTAGTGGAGGTAATATGCACAGGTTTGTAGTATATGAAGCGTAGAGGTTTATCGATCGTGAGAGGAATAATTCTCGCGTAACTTTTGAAAAGGTCCTATGTAACATTCACATCAACTCGAGAAAAATGAAGTTGAAGACCGGAACATTGGTCCGCGAATTGTTTCAAAAGGAATCGATCTTTATCACTACTTTTACCACTAACAGTCAATAATAACTCTGAAACAGCTATCGTAACTGTTGTTATGTGATTTTAGTTTGAAATTGAAGCCTCCGAGCGAGAAATGTTACATTGGACGTTTGGACTGACCGCATTGTACATTGGACAAATTACGTTGCACGATGAGAATTTGAAAACAACTACTGAACAACGATCCAAATATTTGCACTTCGTGCTAAAGGCAGATCATTATTGTTATCACTCGTTGAGTTGCACTAAAAACGATATCAACACCCGAAAATAACAAAAACTCAAAAGGACCAAAGTACGACTTCGTGTTGTTTTGATTGCTTTGTTACATCGGACGTATCGAGCGTCAGCGGAAAGTGGCGTCCGAAGTAACAGTCGAGTGCTCAAAATTCGCATCTGTACATTGGAAATTTTTTGTATCGGTGATAAAAAGGTGAAAAGGATAGATACTTGAACGATTGTTTTTGCAATGCAATGCAATGCACAAAATCGAATTAATCCACCTCGAAATGATATCGTGCTTTTCAGTAGTATAAACGGACAGACTCTCAACTATTTTGCTTTTGGTACCAGTCAGCTTCTAAACAGTCCACATTTGGTGATTTGATTTCCATTTATAGACGCAGGGCATTCCTTAGGAATAGATTAAACAGACTTTTCACAGTCCATCTCACTTACGCTGGCAACTGTCCGTTTTACCCCACCAGTACATTTTTTTTCAATAATTTAAAAAAAAATTTCCACTCAAAAATGAATTCACTTTTCCCTACATACCCAATATCGCTTCTCTGTTAACTCACAAACCGAAATATAACCATCAGCGAATTGAATTTTGATATTAAACCACTCAAAATGCTTGATATCGAAGCAGCTAAAATTCCATCCTCACGCGGAATCATGTATGATTTTCGGTTTTTGTTTCCCTGTTTCACTTTTGATCAGTATTCATTGCCTTAGGGTGGCTTAAATATTATAGAATAACATGTAGAAGGTGTTCTCATTAACAGAAATCAGAAATTCAAAATGTAACTATACAAATCAACCACCTGTCCAGATTACCCCCACTGTCCGTCTTACCCGTGGCTCCCTTATATTTTGTCTGAGAGCATCGAACTTCTGCGAATTTTTGGCTTCAAATTGGGCGCTATGGATGATGGAGATGCCACTCGAGAAAGAAAGCCGAAATACGGAGCATTACTATCTCTCTGAACTGTTACGACTGATTTTGTTATGTTTCCGCAGTTTTTATTTTATTGATTCGATTAATCAATTCATTATAAGCGAGTTTTCTTTTTTCCACAGCTAGCGTGAATTTGATGCCGAGTTTTCGTTAACGGAGTGTTTTATTGCGTTCATTCCGTGGCAGTTCTCACACTATCGCTTGGTGAAACGATCTTAATTAGTGTTTTTCGAGTTCAATGTTTGCTTCACTGGAATTTTCGGTACGCCTTTGATGCGCCTAACCGATTTCAGTTAAGGAGGCAGATGAATTGGAATAGGCAAAAATAAGACGAGCCAAAACAAGCTTGCAAGCAAAGCAGTTGTCAAAAATAAGTGAGACACATGAGTACCAACATAACGTTACAAAAAACAAAAAATCAAAAATCACATATATCCGTAACCCGAGGAAATTCAAAAATCGCGATACTTTTTGAATAGATCTCGTACTCGAACTTACTAAGCGAATGTACAATAAACTTATAGAATTGAATATCGAGAAAAACTGAACCTGTGGAATATCAGGGCATGTTCCACCTTATCCTCAGGTGAACCAGGTGAACCTTCATCAAGTCCTATGCCGAAGGTTCACTCACGAAACCCTCTATGTGGCTCTTATTCAAGAGCCTTGGTTTAATAATTTTAGGATTCGAATGATTTCTACTCAAAATAGTAATAAAAAAAGTCACAGGAGGATTGTGTTCGCAACACCACCGCATAGTTGACCTAGGATTCCGTTGGGCTATCTGTTGATTTGGGGATATGTTTGAAGATTTACATCGTTCAACTCTTTGATAATAATTTGGTTTTAATGTCTCTGTTAGGGAACACATTTCGGTGGGAACAAAAGCTCCCCATACTTTCATGTATTTACAATACCGATTTCCCCCAGGCAGATTGGCTTTGATGTCTCTGTTAGGGACCCGCCGTATGTGTCGTCAATTTCGACCAATCAGAAGTGGGTATTTCCGTTACGATAGGAGTTGAGATTTTTCAATTGTTCGATAGTTTGTTTCATGACATATATTATTTTCTTCAATATAAAAAATTGTGATGGAGTGCCGAAATCGATTGACGCAAAAATGTCATCAATCCATCATGAAATGACTGAGCAATAAGCGTTTGGAAGTGGACAATTTTCACGATGTGCTCGATGTGATTTTCAATTTGTACCACAATATGTTCCCGAAGGACGTAATCCTACTTCAAAAAGGTTTATGATAGCACACAAAAACCGCTCCAAGAGCAGCAATTCTTATACGGAATAACATTAGGTATGTAACCATCACAAAATTCATCAATAGCAACATCGTGATGGATAATTGAGATGCGTCAAATGAACAATCGCTATCTCACCATAAACATATAATGTTCAATTATAATTCTGGTGATTTTTGATTTGTGATTTGATGATTTGAACGATTGAGAGATTTAAGAAAAACAAATTGGGATAGTTATCATTCCAAACTTCAGGACAAGATTTTGATATCAGTGGAAAGTATTTCTTCCACTGAACATCTTGAAATAGTTTCATCTAAATTTGAAACCAATATTAAACCTATCTTTGAAGAAAACTCTCTGAACACTGGCGCGGAAACTTCAAGAAAGAATGCATCTTAGTGGAAATTTATTTTTTGAAAAGTTTTGAAAACTGTCTAGAAAACTTATCAACAGAGCAAAAATTATTTCTGATGAGACAGATTACAAAAACTGTCTAACAGAGTATAAAAAAGAACTCCGCAAAACGAAGAGAACGAGTTGGAAGTTAACCTGTGAGCAGGTGGAAAGTTTACATGTTGTATCAAGACTTCATGCGCTTTCAAAGGATCATACCAATGGACTTGGTAGTCTTAAAGAAAGAAAACGGACAATTTACAACCGATTCTCAGGAAACATTTATTATCATGATGGATACGCACTTCCCAGATTCAATCCAAATGACTGATGAACACGCACAGGTCTCCAATACAGCTCAATCCTCTCCAATCAGAGATTAGAGCTAAAGAAATGACCAGAGTTACCTTTACGAAGTCAGGGTTTGTATGGGCAGTGAATTCCTTAAAGCCTTTTGAAACTCAAGGACCAGATGGGATTTATCCAGTGATGTTACAAAAAAAGCAAGGATATCACGGTCCCTCTTCTGATAGAGATGTTTAAGGCTAGCATAGTACTAGGATACATTTCTAGTAAATGGCTAGAAGTCGAGGTTATATTTATTCCCAATGCTTGAAACCCTGACAGGACGACTCCGGAAGCATATTAGCATATTATGTTAGAAAAATTAGCCAGAAAAAGAAAGTATGAAACTGCATCCCTTAGATTGGGAGGTGCACAATTGGAGCTTCCAAACCAAGCCAAATGTTTAGATATCATTGACCAAAGACTCAATTGAAACGACCAACTGGAGTATGCAATATTTGAAGTCCATATTGCTCTCTTGGCTTGTAGCAGTATATTCGGGAAAAGGTGGGGACTAAAATCGTAACTGATTCACTGGATTTACTCGACAATTGTGAAACCCAGACTAACATATTCTTCGTTAGTATGGCGACCTAAAGCCACACAAATATCAGCTCCGAAAAAGCTCGATGCACTACAACGTCTGGCATGCTTCTCAATAACCGAGGCAATGCCCAGCGCACCCTCCGAAACCCTAGATGCTCTTTTGAATCTTCTACGCTAGTATCAATATGTGCAACTTGAAGCGGAGAAGGAGATCTCACAAGGCATTTACAAATCCTGAAAGATTTTCAACTGAACACTACAGTGAATGAAGACTGGATGGAAACAAAGACTAACTTCAGTATTCCCCTCGAAGTGATTGAATTCACAGTTGCACCATGACGAAATGGCAGCGTATTCCTGATTTGTCCTACGTTCAAATATCGCAAAAAAACCATTTCAATCGCCGTCGGAGTGCCGCATTGGCCCGTGAAAAGGGTTCAAGGACAACTCTCCGCGGAGGTGACCATAGGTCGTCCAAGGTCAGATTGGATTCCGTGGAAGATTCGCTTCCATCAAAGGAAGATTCGGGCGAATCCAGTGCGAAGCGGAAAATGGCGAAGGAACACGGGATTAGCGACTTAATGGCACCGAAGATCGGTATTTCAAATCCCGAAATAAGTTATTTCGAAACTTATTTCGGGATTCGCAAAAAAAAACCTACAGGCGGAATTGCCATCATCGCTGCTGCCAGAACCTCCAGGCTTTGGTTTGTCAATGATAAGACCCGTTCTAGTTTTGTAACTTTCCTAAATGTGAAAATGCCATTGATTGGTATTGCTGGGCTGAAATACCGATTTGTTTTTACCTGAATTTTTCATTTGTTGAATTGCATGTGTTTCGAACCCAGATTTTCGCCAGCGCTTGAAGTCCAGCCGATATGAAATATAAATCATGCATTCAAAGCAACGTATCCAACCATGTTAAACTTCGATATTCGTAACATTACAAGCATAGCAGCGTTGCGCAGGTGTTGTATTTGTTAAGGAAATGACGCATTTTCCATCAATCGTTGTGAGGAATAATGAGAATGAGCCTCCTGCCTTTCATCATTATCTCCATAGGCTTTAACTCATTTATCTGATTGTCTCCAGCCATCAATGACGGCTGCAAAGCGTTTCAAAGTAATTTATTTTCTTTAAAAAAAAGTAATAGGAGGTTGTGTCTAAGACACGACCGCATTGTTGACGTAGAATTACGCTGTTATTTTATTCAAATTGCTTGTTTATAACATCGGATATTATTTTAGAATGCTGCGAAATTTTCATTTCGCACTATTCACAAAAGAAACGCCTCGAGAATAATTACTTTCTCATTCTCGAGATAAGTGCAACTGTCAGCCTTTGTGGAGAAAGTTTTGCTACTGTCATGTGAAACCAAATCAAACTGTCATGTGGAACCGAACTCCAGTACTATTATTTTCTTGCTGAGCCGATGATAGCCTAGATTCCCCACACTATTGTGTAGTTCAGAACCCTCATTGAATGGCGTCAGTTCGATGTAATGATTGCAATGCCTGATACATCAGCGAGTGACTAATTTGGTCGCGTCCACAGCTCAATCGGAAACGAAGACATGTGATGACACAAAACAAAGAAGAACAAGCGATGTTCGTTGCTTCGAATACAGAACGATACTGAAAGTTTGCCTTCCTTCCTTGATTGAGACTTTAAACTTCTTCAGTTCATCCGTATCTAACCTTCAAAAAGACCATTGGAAAACTTTATCCATCATATTACTCCTCCACCCCCGTTGCCTTGAGAAAGGCATTCGATCCCTCGCCTGATAGTCAGCATTTCCCCACTGTGCATCGAGTTCTCAGAAAAAAACGAACTTTTCAGTACACATTAAGTATCCCGAAAGATTAATCATGTAATCGATAATGATGGGTGGTGTTACCCGTGAATCATGTTCCAACGAAATCACTTACCATCCGAAGAAAATGAGACACCACGAATGAGTATCATCGATGACTTAACGCGCGGTTGATTCATAAAAGATGATTAACCGTTATATCCACCCAACCAAATTTTATGTTCAATATCGGCGAAAAGTACTTATCTCAGGCGCTTGCATTCGCGATACACGGAGTTAAGTCCCGTCTTTTACATGACCCTTGTTAACATCTCGCACACGTGATTCACTAGTGACATTTTGGTAGCGCAGAGAATTACCCGTAATCAATCACGGTGCGTTGCCATGATCGAAAGCTGCAGCAGCTTGTTTTGTTTTCGGGGCTTCGTCAGCTATACACACGCTGAACGATCCGACCATATTTGGACATCATCAGTTCTGCACTCACTCACTCACCTCTACCCGGTCGAAAATTGGTATGCTTCGGGGGCAGTGCAAGCAAACAAAACACAAAACACCGGTCAATGAAAGAATACCATAAAAAGCCGAGGATCCCTCGTGAGACAAATGCGGAAGCGCGTACGCGCGCCTCGTGGATTTGGGTCACCCTCTCTTGGTGGTGCTTGCGGTCAATGAACGCGCGCGCTGTATCATTGAAGGCGCACGCCTGTTATGGAATACCGCCGCACACGACTCGCACAACAAGCTGGCATTGGCTTACACAATCGGAGCTGTGGAGAGCTCAACAACAAACGACCTTTTTTCGCTCCCACTGGAGGTGATATCCCAGATCCCAGGAGATTTGAGAGCTGCGAGATCAAAAGTGAATGGAAGAATCGTTGCACGCATGTCTACTTTGACTGGGTGAACCTGTCCGACAACGTCAGAAGAAAATCGCGACAATAATTTACCTTTTATGACTCTAGAGAAGCCTACCCAGATTGGCCAGAGCGGCACCGCTTTGCCATTTATGGTATCAACGTGTGTGTTGCCGTTGCGCGCTGTCTGCATTCAAACTCGCCGCGCGAGTGATATCCCTTCATGCCAGCGCGGCTGGTCACCTCAGACAGAAGGGCGTCATGCCTGAGAGCTGGCTTCATCCTGTATGAAATCGAGAGTTGATACTGTATGGACAATAAATACTTCATTACTTGCTCCTCTGTCGATATGATGCAATGTCATTTTTTTTGTTCGCCGCAGATCGAAACAGATTACGATTATGTTTCTCTGCTCCAAAACTCGCGAGTCTATTTAGGTATCGATCAACGCGTATGCCGAATTCCTATATAAGGCTGACGACCTTCTCGGCTGGAGCGTGCGTTGCGCTTTGACTTGTGCGGTAGCGCTGACTGTCGGCTACCGTTGTTGTTGAGTTCGGATCTTCGCGATCCATAGTCGGTGAAAAATCGATCCACTGATTGATCGTTACTCCATTTTAGGATCATATGTCAAACACCGAGGCTGACAGCGGCGATGGTTCTGGTTTCGGATGGCGCTGTCTTCGAGTCGAAGTAGGCGATGATGGCGCCGCCATTCCTCCACTCGCGTGCCAAACGCCAACGCCTGCTATGGTTGCTGTCTGGTGGCAAGCAAACCACACGCAGTTAAATGAGAAGAGTTTCGTGAGAAGTGCGAGATGATTAAAAATGGGGTTTGCGGTTTTCAGTGCTTTTTAGAGTGTACACGAGAAGCACGCGGCAGTGTGAAAGCATGGCCTTAGCGGCAGGTGCGAATCGGTAATTGTCGAAAAATATGATATGATATCCATCGACTCAACAGCGGCAACAGCCGCGTGGCTTTCATTTTTCTGCACGCTGGGCCCAATCTGGGTCATTGCCGTTAGAAAAAAAAACCCCCAACGGTTTAACGATGGGAAGGTGGTTTGGGATAACGACAGCGCGAGATCGAAACGCTGATAAGCAATCATTCACCGGTGTTTGATTCATAATAATATTTTGAATAATTCTTTCTGTTCCTCCGATTCGCACTCCACGAGAAGAAAAATTTGTGGAAGATGGGTTCATTGATCCCATTCGCCGGCACAAGTTTGAGTCTCTCGTTTGGGGAACCCTCTGTGTAACAACAGCACCATCAATCGAACAAAAGTTTGAAGTGTTTCCCCTCTCTCTGTCTCGTTCGGCATTGCCACTTAATATACTGTGGGACAATTTTTCTCTCTCTCTCTCTCGCGTGTGATACGGAGTCTGTCAGACGGTTGAATGCTCGAATCGTCGTCGTAGTTTGTAGACTTGCGCGCCACCGGGAAAAATGTGGAAAACAACTTTCGATCTACAGAAATACAGATGCACTATCCTCCATCCGATCCACGCCGCACAATGGGAGAGCCACCATAGCAAGCCGTGGGAAAATTAGAGCATAACGCTTTAATGACGATGTAAATGCTTTTATTTTGATTGAAAACTAGTTCGCGGATAGGGCGCCACGATCCAAGCAGCATGGAATTCAAGCACGATAAACCAGTTGGTGTTGAGTAAGTAGTGTTTTCTTCTAGTAGTTTCACACCTGCTGAATTTGACAGTAGATTATACTATTTGACAGTAGATTATACTTCTAACGTGCGTAAATGATTTTTTTTATCTGTATTATAGTGATTTTCAACTCATTTGGCTGGTTCGTCACTTTTACTTCCATTTTTGGAAGAATGTCGGGAGTGAGAATTGAACTCGTGACCTTCAGCGTGAGAGGCATGGATGTTACCACTACGCCAGATCGCCTCCCAATGCGTAAATGATGATATCAACAGTGTTACACTGTACACAAAACACAGTACACAGTCGTTAAAGGATGTTAAACATATCTTTGTAGAATCAGACTTCAATTCCAAAATTCCCATTCTAGTCTGTGTATGTAGTTTAAAAGGCAACCCTCGATATCTTCCATAGATGCTCATGATTCAATGTTTTATGCATCATTTAGCACTTCAAGTAGTATTTGATTAAATCCAATTTGGTTCGAGAGAGTTGCGCAGTGCCTTTTGAGACTCGAATGTATTTGTTCTTGTTGTAGAGTTGCTATGAGACAATTCGAAAGTTCACACTTTTTAGTCAATCAAAAGCATCAAAATCACTGATTCCCAGATCTCAATAATTCCGAATATTTACTCGAAAAACTCGGTGGGCATACTATTTGTCAGTACATATTTCCAAAATTTTCGCCTGTCTCATGAATAAAAAATGCCGCAGTCTTCAGATCATGCACAGTGTAATGCTGCTTTCTTTCTGTGTAAAGCCTACGAATTAGTATCTCACAAAAATTTCCCACTGGGTTGAAGTACGAGAAACAAGCTGGCTTGTGTGTTTTGTGGTCCTTGGTCCACTTTTTGCGTTTTGGTAGTAAATTAAGCAATCCGAGTAATCTGGAGGGCCATTTTTGGGTTGTTGCACATTCCTGTGGGATGAATATACATCAGGGAAAGGATTGCCGTTACTAATGGAGTACTTGTCATGGGAGGCCGATCGAAGGACCCCTTCGTCAACACTACACTCGGGGCCGGAACTGTCGTGTTCGACCAACCATACGAAACCCATTTCTCTAGTGTTCTGTTATACGTATAGCTAACTTGAGACGAGAATAAAATTATAAGACGTAGGTAATCGCTAGACGTTTGTCTTTTACTCTGCATGATTGAAAATCTTTATTATTATAAACTGCTAGCTGACTCGGCAAAGTTCGTCCCGCCCAAAATTTGTTTTTTGTTATCAATACCTTCAAACATTCTCGTTTTCTTACTAAGCGCAAGTTCATGAGTTCAATCGCAGAACTGTTCATTGATTGATCTTCTAATCGACCCCGTTGAGTTTACCTTTTACTAAAAAAATGCTAGTACTTCTACCAAAACTCATCATTATAATATCAGATTATTTTCAGACACAATTCTCGTTCAAGATTTTTCAATGTTTGATACAGAAAATATGATAGAATGAAGACTTCTCCCTTTAGAGAGAGGGGAGGGGTGTCTATTCACCATAGAAACGTTTCGTGACCCCTAAAATCTTCACATGCCAAATTTGGCTCCTTTTGCTTGATTAGTTTTCGAGTAATGCAGAAATTTGTTTTTCATCTGTATGACAGCCCACCCTAAGAGGGGGGGGAGTGTCGAACCACCATAGAAACATTTATTGTATCCTAAAACCTCCACATGCCAAATTTGGTTTCGTTTGCTTGATTAGTTCTCTAGTAATGCAGAAATTTGTGTTTCATTTGTATGGCATTTTTGTATTTGTATTTGACCGGGACTCATAAAAATCGCCCCAACAGGAAGCTTTTTAATGCCTCTATATCCGCCGCTGTCGCACCGGGTAAGGCCGAGGACATAGTTAACGCGGTGCGGTGCGATGCGATGCGGAGCGATGAATTGGAGCTCTTCGCGTGCTATGACGTACTGATCGCTTTAGATCGCGCGTTTTTTGATATTTCATTCCACTCCATTCCACATGTAAACAACCCAGCACAAGGATGCCAGATATGATAACATGGCTTCATTTTGTAAATAGTTGAATTGAGAGATCGTTTTTATCTGTGAACATGGTAAATGGAAAGCCCTTAACGTAACGGTTTCATTATATGCATTATGTAAATTAGAATTAAGTTATATAATTCAACGAACAAAACGAAAATAATAATTTAACAACTCAATCTTTATTTTCGTTCGATAAGTTCGAATGTAAAGATATTTATGAAAATCGGTTACCAGTCCCCTTGCGTTCACTTGCGGCAAAACACTCCACACACAGTTTCGCCGCATTGAAATCGCGTTTACTATATCCGGGCGGTTTGCATATGATTTCCACAGTCGTAAACAAAAGACCTCTCCCGGAAACGATCTCGCGCCCGCGCCCGCATCGCGCCGCATTCACTATGTCCTCGGCCTAAACAACCGACGTGAGTAGAAATCTCGTCATGGTAGGCGTGTCTGAAATCTGTTGACAGCAATTTGTTTGGAAAACCTGTCTCTTTCGGTGGTGAAAATTTCACGTTGATCCGTTTTGTTTTGAAAAAGTTGTGCAGGATGGAAGCCGTGAGAAGAAATTTGATTTTGAACGTCCACACTAAAAATCCGGCATGGCCAGGTACTCGAGAAATCGCTGAAAGTGGCTGAATCGACCGCATATGATGTGCTGAAACGTTTCCGTGAACGTACAACTGTTGTTCGGATGGATCAGAGGACACGTTGCAGTAAAACTTACGGTCGGAAGCTGAGGTTGAGGGTATTGAGAATAATTAAGGCAAACCCGGGAATCTCGGACTACGATATCGCAAAAAAAACAGCTCTAACCAAAGTCGGTCGGACATCGTCCCGTAGATGGGCAGCATCGAGCCCGAAACCGGTCGACTAAAAAGGTAAATTTACCATCCTTTTTATGTTTTATGCGTGTTGTGTGTGTCTAACCAACGTGCCATCCGGAGAATCCGGATGCAAGAAGGTTATCGTAATTACCGTGCCTGCAAGCAACCAAACGTTGAAGCAAAATCTAGTAGCCAAAAAACGCGCTCGGAAGTTGTACAATAAAATTTTGACAAAGTACGGAGGATGCGAATGGCGAAATATACGTGAAAATAGAGACAGTTCCGAGGCCTGAAATTCTATAAAGCCAGAGGTAATTTCCATAGTAAATTTAAGTTCGCTTTCGCTGAAAAATTTGTTAGGAAGTTCTTGATTTAACAAGGGATTTGCAGCTGTGGCCAGAAAACTAAGGTTCTCGTCGTGATCGATATCTCGTATAGTATCGATCAAATGAATTCAAATTTATCAAATTTATGCAGAATAATTAATGTTAGCAACATTGCTCTATACATATAACCCATTTATTTGACACTGGATGCGTCCGGCTAATAACGCAACATTCTTTTGTAGCGCGAATTCGCGTCATCGAAGGTACGGTGTTGCTACCTATGAATGTTTCGCGTGTGAGTGAAAAATATGTAAACAAACCGTTGCATATTTTCTCTGTAATTAATATACTGATTTCTCGAAAACTTGTACCGTGTTTATCTCACAATTATTGGAAATTGTTGAAAAATAGTTTTTCTTAGCTGTTTCGATGCTCCGAACTAAAATTTATTGTCATTTAGTAGTGAAAAAAAGCGGTTGAAGTACACCCTCTGTCAATCTACCTGCGAGAGAGGTAAACCGAATTAATGAAATTTGATATAAAAATATCCGCTTAGTGTTCATAAAATACCTAAAATACAAAAATCTGGCTTCTATTCAATCAGTGCTCTAATATTTTTCAAAATATTTTCCTTAGAACGTGTGAAATATGGACGTCAAAAGCTGCGCAAATTGCCCGGAGAACATGCAAGTCGGACGAAATTTGCTTGAAGCTGACTCCGACCAATCTGCAAAATTCAAAAGCCGTATTGTTTGTGTCGTCCCCGGATGTAAGCAGAGATATCGCCCCGGAATTTCTTTTCATGCCTTCCCTCCGAATACGGACAAATCGCTAAAGATAGAACCTACCAAAATCTCCCTACCTACTCTACTCTCCGAGTATGAAGTGTAATACACGCCTTGAAGCAATAATATTATAATTTTTTTTATTATTATTTTACTTTTTATAGCAACAAGCCGTGCCACTGATCGCTTAATTCTTAGGCCATCAGCAGTTCCCGACTTGAATTTGCCACAACCTCCCATCAGCGAAGCCAGGAAAAGACTTATTGAGGGCCATGCTGAACGTGCTGCAAACCGTGCCAAAGTTGGGGCAGCGATGGACCAGAGACATGATACACCAAACCTTTCAGATCTTGCCATCGATGCTGAATGTGCAGATCATCCCGAAGTCTGTGTTCCTACAGTAGAGAAAGCAGTCCAGGTAGACACTACGGATTTGGATGAACTTAAAGTCAAGCGTATCTCAGCGATCTCCTTTGGAAGCGATGACGATCTTGTATCATGGACTGGACTTAAATCAAGAGAAATGCTCGAATCTATTGTCAAAGCAGTGACTCTCGTGAAGCAGTATCGTTAAAAGCCTAAATCTACAGTGAAGCTAGAAGAGGAAATACCGGATTCCTGCACAATAGACATGTTAAGAATATATTTTTTTAAATAAATAGTCCTTTACTAAAGTGTTTCTTCCCTGAAACTACCTACCTACCTTTATCAAACAAGTCGTTTATTAGTAGCCTCTTGATGAGTTCAAAGTAATTCCTTATGCACAGAGGCGAATTAATTACTTATGATTCAAAACACGTTATTGCGCATTTTGCACCAAGTTGGACTGTTTCGGCCTTTTCCATAAGTGCGAAAATACGAATAAAAGTGCGCTCTAACATCGAATCATGTTGGTGTCTTCAGCGCACTTATTCTTCGATTCATAACGAATAAGTGCGCTGAAGACAGCAAATCGATTTGATGCAAGGTCGCACTTTTATTCACATTTTCGCACTTTTGAAAAAGTGTGAAACAGTCCAACTTGGTGCAAAATGTGCAATAATAAAGAAATAAAATAAAACATACTTAAGCAAATGATACAAAACAGTCATGACGTGTTTGCACTTCCCTTTGCCAGCTTTACAGGAACACGAAAACAACCATTTGGAGAAGGAGTTTTTCGTACGAATTTTTATTGTATGGGGTTCCGAGCTTGGAGATGATGACTGGAGGCAGGACGAGAAAATACTGAAGCCTTCATCGTGAACTTCTTCAACACCAACTATTAAAAGATGTTCAGCTTTGAATACTCTTTCGCCTTCGACGACTAAACGGCTTCCACCCGCAGCGTAATCGAACACATCCGCAAACTCCACAGCCACGTAGCAGGTTTCATTTTCTCCGACTGATGGCTCCTGATAATGCATGAAACAAGGTCACAGAAAAACACTTATAAGTTAAATTCAGCTTAAGCTACGGCAAAGTTTTTTTCACTGCATAAGGAAAACTCATTTTCCAACCGTTTGGAAGATAAATTTTGCACACAATTATTAATTTTTATTAAAATTTAGTATCCTGAAAGTTTGTTTACTTTTTCACAAGTAAAGACAGTATCCTTTGGATGCGGTAAGAAAACGTTTTCCCCTGCAGTAAATTTATGTGATTTAACTAAATTAGCATCCTAGAGGATAGTTCTTTCGATACATACTCACCATTACGACGCGTCTAAAGAACGTATGAAATTCCGAGAGATGCGAATGACGAAGTTCAGAATCATTTGCGGATAGCAGAGAAATTATACGAAATTTCTTATTTCCTCGGAACTGATCTAGAGCAAGTCATAAACCATGAAAAGAACTTGGATTACATTGGGGCTGAGGGAAATTATGCTACAACACCAATCAATGTGTTGCAAGTCCTCGGAACTAATCTAGAGCAAGTCATAAACCATGAAAAGAACTTGGATTACATTGGGGCTGAGGGAAATTATGCTACAACACCAATCAATGTGTTGCAAGTCCGGAGATCATTCTCCGATGGCACTCAACTAGAATGTTTTCGTGGTCCGGCAAGAGGGCGCCCTCGTATTCGCATGAACATCCCAGGCGTCCGAGAGATTCAGTTTCTGTTCGTACATGCCACAAGCACGGTAGGATGCATGGTTCGCGTGATTGTAAAGCTCATCGCGTGCGCTGCTATAATTGTGATAAATTTGGCAATTTTGTGTAATTCTGTCATTCGCCTAAGAACAGCGATAACAGTTCCAGGAATGAAACATGGATCAATTGTGCTGAACTCAACAGGATCGTGTCTTCGAGTTGTGATGAAGCAGAGCCATGAGATTTTCCCAAAATTCCTGTGGACGGGGTCCGATTCAAGATCGATGAGGCTGTAATGCCGAAACAGGTTATTAGGTACAATATATCAAAAGCTTTCGACGTATAAAAATGTACTGCAAAAGGTTATTCAAACTACGGGAGCTGGGCGAGCAACAGTGCAGAAGGTATTAACGAAACAAAAACATTCAACGGGACAAGAGGTTTCTTCCAGGTGCCGAAGAAACCCAAGGCAAATAAGGAAACCGCAGTATATATATTGGTGCTGTGTAGTTTGAGTATTATATAAATTGATTATGTTGTATTTCAAGCTATTTTGTGCATCCGGAGGATGTGGTATCTAGGAGAGCTTTTGAGTCAGTGTACTGGATGCAATAAAAGAGATAGGCTGTGGCACAAACTGAGTGTTATTATTTTGTAGAGAAATCCGTGGAATTCAAGAATATTACAGGTTGTACTGTGTATTTGGTGGGATTTGAAACGAATCATTTATTATGAGTCGCTTCCGTGTGACCGAACACTGAATTCAGACTTCTATCGTCATCAACTGGACCGTTTAAGCTAGCGATTGACCAGAAACGGCCAGAATTGGCCAACAGAAGAGGTGTTGTGTTCGATCAGGATAACACAAGGCCACACATGTAACTCGCCCGAAATTCCAGCAGCTTTGTTGGGAAATTTGGGAAACCAGTTTGGACCTGGCACCAAGCGATTACCACCTCTTTCTCGCATTGCAAAACTTTCAGAGTGATAAAAAATTGCGATCAAGAGAGGAGTGCATTCTTCGCCGATTGCCCGAAGTAACCAGACGAAGGAAAGTCGCGTCCAAGTTCCGTTATCGGTTACCGCGTGATTGTTGTTTTTTTTTGCCGCTGAAGAGTTCATTTCGCTATCTGGATAGTGAGTGAAGTGCCCTGCCTGCAAGTGGATAGAGGCTTTCATCCTCGGAAAGCCAAGCATTGGTTTTTGTTTTGTCGCTGCTTCGCCGACATTGGAGATTTCGCCGAGTCATCGTGCCAACAGTGACAGTGCGGGTAAGCTTTCACCGACGACTGTGTGTAGTGGTGTCGTAGGCACATTCCCACCACCAACGAGCTTTCAGCACGCTCCCGTTCATCTGCACTGGAGTGCGTTCATAGGTGAATAAGATTGAATATAGTGAGAGAAAATATTTATTAATTATAAGTTTTTTTTTGTTGTTTTTGTGAATTATTATTATTGTGAATTATTATTTTAAAAAAAATACTTAGAATATAAGTGCCAATTTTAAAATGGCAGAGGGTGGGGGACCTTCGGATATGGAGGTCTCTGACTCTAGTTCCCTTCTAAGTGATAAAAAAAAGTCACTCAAACGCGTACCAAATACGGAAGATACTTCTTCTGGGGACGAGTCAGCTGACCCTACCAAGCCTCCCTCCAAAAAACTAGCAAATCTCCCATCTGCCCTTAACGATCCCACTCTACCTTCAACCTCGTCTTCTCCCTCTGTTCTTCCCACTCCTTCTCAACCTTCGTCTTCCCACTCTCAATCCCCGTCCTCGCCTTCCCCCCCTGTTATTCTCACTCCCCGTGTAAAGGTCTATCCAGAAGATGCGCCCGGAACTGGTCCCTGGGTTGTTTTCTTCAGGCCTAAGCCAAATGGAAAAGCGTTGAGAGTCATGCAGATCGCGAAAGATCTGGCAAGGTATACCTCCGTTTCGGAAATTTCGAAGGTTAGACCAAACAAATTGCGAGTTGTCGTGAATGATCGAAAAGACGCAAACAAGATTGTTGTCGATCAGCATTTTACAATTGAGTATCGGGTCTACATTCCCTCTCACATAGTCGAAATTGAGGGTGTGATAACCGAAACGGGCTTGACGTGCGAATACATTACGAGTGAAGGTACCGGCCGTTTTAAAAAACTGCCCTTGACGACTGTTAAGATCTTGGGTTGCCGCCAGCTCGGAACAGTCTCCCATGAAGGAGAAGAAAAGAAATTTACGCCGTCCAACTCGTTTCGAGTCACCTTCGCTGGTTCAGCTCTCCCTGACTACGTGATGGTAGATAAATTGAGGTTAGCCGTGCGACTTTTTATTCCAAAGCCAATGACTTGTCTAAAGTGCAAGTCAGTTGGTCACACGGCTGCTTATTGTGCCAATAAAGAACGATGTACCACTTGCGGAGAACAACATGAGGGGAAATCCTGCAGTGCGACTGAGCATAAGTGTCCATATTGCGGGGGATCCCCACACGTGCTCTCAGCTTGTGAAACATACAAGGCTCGCTGGGAGAAACAGAAGCGCTCTTTGAGGGAACGCTCTAAACGCACTTTCGCAGAAATTTTGAAGGGCGCTTCTCCACTGGCTCAAGAACAACAACCAATCAATACACACAATGTCTTCGCTACGTTGCCAGTTGACGAAATGGAAGCGGATACAGCTAACGGGGGCACGCCGTTTATTTCCCAAGGGAATCCCCGGCGCAAAAATGCGACCACTCCCAAAGTTCAAGGACAAGTCCCTCCGGTGATACCCCCTGTTAGCTTGCCCAAAAAATCGAGTGCAGCGGATAAGCAAAATCAGGTCCCTCCTGGCCTCCGTGGTAATAGTTCACCTTCGAACGACCCAGCACTCGAGGGGACATCAAAAACCCCAACTGTCCCTGTTTTTCCGTCAAGTTCAACTTCCCAATCGGGATTTAAAAAGTTGTCTGACCTTGTGGATCAAATCTTCACGTGTTTTAATGTTTCCGACTCCATCAGAACCATTGTCACCGCAATGCTTCCAGTACTAAAGACAATTTTGCAGCAATTGATGCAAACATGGCCCCTCCTTGCAATGATTATCTCTCTTGATGTCTAATTTAAATAGAGAGGTCGGAGATATCACTGTTTTACAGTGGAATTGTCGTAGTCTTATCCCTAAATTGGATACATTCAAATTTCTAATTCATAAACTCAATTGTGATGTTTTTGCTCTATCCGAAACCTGGCTCTCTTCTCAAAATGATCTCTCTTTCCACGATTTTAATATAATACGCTTGGACCGCGATGACAGATACGGAGGGGTACTATGGGGGATCAATAAGTGTCACTCATTTTTTAGAATTGACCTTCCACCTATTGGAGGGATCGAAGCTGTTGCTTGTCATGCAAACATCAGAGGCAAAGACCTCTGTATAGTCAGCTTGTATTGGCCTCCGAGATCTGCGGTTAGCCGCAAGCAACTTGTTGACATGTGCTCACTCCTTCCTGAGCCACGATTGATCTTGGGAGACTTCAACTCTCACGGAACTGCCTGGGGGGAGCCGTACGACGATAATCGTTCATCGTTGATATATGACCTTTGTAACAGCTTCAATATGACCGTTTTGAACACTGGGGAAACAACACGTGTACCTAAACCTCCTGCTAAACCAAGTGCTCTTGACCTCTCGCTTTGCTCGAATTCACTATCGTTAGATTGCAAGTGGAATGTAATCCAGGATCCCAACGGTAGTGATCACTTGCCAATCAAAATTTCTATCACCAATGGGTTGAATTCTTCTGAATCAATAAACATGGCATACGACCTCACAAGACACATTGACTGGAAAAAATATGCGGACGCGATTGCTCTAGCCATCAATTCCAGAGATGGTTTGCCTCCATTGGAGGAGTATAACTTCATTTCTAGTTTGATCTATGACAGCGCGGTTCGCGCTCAAACGAAACCCATCCCAGGTTCCACTATTCGTCGAAGGCCTCCCAATCCATGGTGGGATGGCCAGTGTTCCAAGCTTTATGGAGATAAATCGAATGCATTTAAAGCTTTTCGGAAACGTGGAACCATTGAGAATTTTCAAACGTATTTTGACCTTGAAAATCAATTTAAAAACTTAATCAAAGGGAAAAAACGTGCTTATTGGCGAAATTTCGTGGGAGGTTTGTCACGAGAAACGTCAATGAAAAAATTATGGAAAGTGGCTCGAAACATGAGAAATCGCTCTTCATCGAATGAAAGCGAAGAATATTCACATCGATGGATTTTTAATTTTGCACGGAAGGTTTGTCCCGATTCCGTTCCTGTGCAAAAAATTGTTCGAGATATACCACAAGATAGGTGCGATCTTGATTCCGAGTTTTCGATGGTAGAATTCTCTCTTGCTCTCCTTTCTTGTAACAATTCGGCTCCAGGAACGGATAGAATTAAGTTCAACTTGTTAAAAAACCTCCCTGATGTGGCGAAACATCGCTTGTTGAATTTATTCAATCGGTTTCTGGAGCATAATATTGTTCCAGATGATTGGAGACAAGTGCGAATTATAGCTATTCAAAAACCCGGAAAACCCGCGTCCGACTTCAATTCGTACCGCCCAATAGCAATGCTGTCTTGTATACGGAAATTGTTGGAGAAAATGATCTTGTTTCGCCTTGATCGATGGGTTGAAACGAATGGCCTACTCTCAGATACACAATATGGGTTCCGCAGGGGCAAGGGGACGAATGATTGTCTTGCGTTGCTTTCTTCAGAAATTCAAATGGCTTACGCCGAAAAAAAACAAATGGCTTCAGTATTCTTGGACATAAAGGGGGCCTTTGATTCTGTTTCAATAGAGGTTTTGTCAGATAAATTACACTCTCGGGGTCTGCCGCCTCTATTGAATAATATGTTATATAACTTGCTTTGCGAGAAACATTTGAACTTTTCTCACGGAGATTCGGCAGTAAGTCGGGTCTCTTACATGGGACTCCCCCAGGGCTCATGTTTAAGCCCCCTTTTGTACAACTTCTACGTAAGCGACATTGACAATTGCCTTACACAAAATTGCAGCCTAAGACAACTTGCAGATGATGGAGTGGTGTCTGTCGTAGGATCAAACGAATCCGACCTGCAAGAATCCTTACAAGATACTTTGAACAATTTTTCAACCTGGGCCATTGGGCTAGGGATCGATTTCTCCACGGAGAAAACAGAGATGGTGGTTTTTTCTAGGAAGCATAAACCAGCAAAACCAAAGCTTCAACTTTTGGGTAAACCGATCACTCATGCTATGTCATTCAAATATCTTGGGGTCTGGTTCGACTCCAAATGTACTTGGGGGGCCCATATTAGGTATCTGAGTAAAAAATGTCAACAAAGAATAAACTTTCTCCGTACAATTACCGGCACCTGGTGGGGAGCCCATCCCGAAGATCTTATAATGTTGTATCGAACAACTATTCTCTCAGTGATGGAGTATGGCAGTTTCTGTTTTCAATCAGCTGCCAAAACACACCTCATTAAACTCGAGCGAATTCAGTATCTTTGTCTCCGTATCTCGTTGGGATGTATGCCCTCAACGCATACCATGAGTCTCGAGGTTTTGGCAGGCCTACTCCCACTAAAAGATCGCTTCAATTTATTATCTCTTCGGTTCTTCATCCGGTGTAAGGTCATGAACCCATTGGTGATCGGAAATTTTGAGCAGCTGATCGAGCTAAATTTTCATTCTGGATTCATGAGCTCATATCATGAATTCGTCTCCATGCAGGTTAATCCTTCTTCGTATATTCCCAACCGTGTTTGTTTTCCTGACTACATTAATTCCTCTGTGCATTTTGGTCTGTCCATGAAGCAGGATATCCATGGAACATCAGACTATCTTCGATCGAGGATCGTTCCAACGATCTTCGATGCAAAGTATGGGGATATCAATTGTGATAATATGTACTTTACTGATGGGTCCTCTATGAATGAGTCCACAGGATTTGGAGTGTTCAACGAATTTTTTAGCACCTCACACAGTCTTCAGAATCCTTGCTCAGTGTACATTGCTGAATTGGCAGCAATACATTGGGCGCTGGACAGCGTCGCCTCACGACCTGTTGAACACTATTACATTGTAACGGATAGTCTTAGCTCTGTCGAAGCTATCCGTTCAGTGAGGCCGGAAAAGCACTCGCCGTACTTCCTTGAGAGAATACGAGAAATTTTGAGTGCTTTATCCTGACGCTGTTATGTCATTACCTTTGTCTGGGTCCCTTCACATTGCTCAATTCCGGGTAATGAGAGGGCTGACTCATTAGCAAAGGTAGGTGCAATTGAAGGCGATATTTATCAGCGTCAAATCGCCTTCAATGAATTTTATTCTTTAGTCCGCAAAAATACCATAGTTAACTGGCAACGCAAATGGAACGAAGATGAATTGGGCCGGTGGCTCCACTCGATTATCCCTAAGGTTAGCCTCAAGCCATGGTTCAAAAGTCTGGACTTGAGTCGGGACTTTATTCGCACCTTCTCCCGACTCATGTCCAATCACTGTTCGTTAGATGCGCTACTCTTTCGTATTAATCTTGCCGACAACAATCTTTGTGTTTGTGGCCAAGGTTACCACGACATCGAGCACGTAGTTTGGTCGTGCGAGCTGTATCTTGTCGCCAGATCGAAATTAGAAGACACCCTTCGGGCCCGAGGAAGGCAGCCCATGGTGCCGGTGAGAGACGTGTTGGCTCGGTTAGACCTTGATTACATGTCCCAAATATATGTATTCCTTAAAGCTATCGATCTTCGTGTGTGATTGTCCTTATACCCTTAGTTTTTCCTTTTCCTTTTCCTTTGTGAGAGATCGGATCCCTTCTTAAGAATAAGATGAAATGTAAATACATATTAGATATAAGATAGGTTTAAGAATTGAGTGTGATGAGTGTGATTGAGAGTGTGATTGAGAGTGTGAGTGTGATCATTGTCAATATATCCTCATATCCCCTCCTTTTCCTGAAGAAAATATGTCACCCTTCTAAACTCGAGTCGACCGCGAGTAATCGGTTTCCTATATTATTAACATTAGAATTAAGGAAAAATGTTTATATACTAGTAACAATACAGTAAGGAGTTCGGCTCCTTTAAACCTATGTAACTGAGCCTGTAAAAATAAACGATTTAAATTAAAAAAAAAAGAGAGAGGAGTGTGAGAATCGATTACTAGAGTTATTCGCCAATAAGGACCAAGACTTCTATGAGAGAGACATTACGAAGCTACATTCAAAATGGCAACAAATTGTACCGTTAACAGTCTTTGACCCGAAACGAACAATCCGAAACATCTTAAATAATGTCTTGAATTTCACGCAAAAATAATGGTTTTTATTTAATAGGGTTTAGATCAAATTATGGAAACGAAAAGTTTGAAATAACATATAGCTCTACATATGAGAATCATTTCTTATTGGGGAGACGTTTTCAGATCGATGAGCTGAAAGCAATCAACAAGAGCGATAGTCGTGAAACACAGAGGAAAATAGAATTATTTTCTAACAGGCCAGGCTCGCTAACAAAATCCCTCAAGTTTACGAGAGTCAACATCCTATGAAGTTGCAGCGGCCATGGCCGGCCGCGCGCTTGTATCTTTACAACAGAGGCCACAGTCGCCAGCAACGCTCCAACCGGATGACATCAGCCACACACTCGTCGTTTTCGTCGCCGTCGTCAACAGAACAAACACATCTCCTGAATATCAAAATAACAACCGTTCCGCCGTCATCGCACATTCTCAATCTTGCCGTTGCTATCGCGCCCAGGCTGACGCCATCGGTCGGGCACTCGTATGTCCCAAGTGTTGGTTATTGTGATGTTTTTTTTCTGTTATGTTTTCATCTCGTAATCTTGGGTTGAAGGATACTTCCGGGCGGTCGGAGGATAGTCGTTTCCTGTGATTTCCTTGTTTAGTTGAATTTTTAGAAAGGCTACATTCAATCGAACAGCGCCCGTTGAAAACAATCAAAGACCCTTTTCAAATCTCCTACATTGAGAACATTAAAAAACGGGCAATGATTCCAAATAGAGATGAATCGAGGAAGTTGAGTTCATTGGTCCTCTGCGTCTCTTCACACTGGCACCATAATCAGTCGATCGGCCCGGTCCGGAACGCGCCTTTGGATGTGTTTGTTCCAAGCGTGCCGGCGTTTTAGCTGCCAGTCTGTGGTGGGAGCTATGCTGACCTTACAGCTGGCGGTGTTTATATGCAAAATTCCTCGCCGTTAACAGTCTTGCAGGGCCTATTTGACTTCCATTCAACTATTCCGTTTCAATGAAATGAAGTGCATTTTCTTGTGCTGTAGTGCAGATCACGATGTTTTTTGTTGAGGGAATACACCGTTGACGGCTGTCTGTGTTTACATTCCACAGCTGTCTTTGAACACAGAATTTCTAAACAAACTTTGTTGTTCGTGGAAGTGTCTTGAAACAAGAACATTGTTCGAGACAAACAAATTTGAAAAATTACCAAAAACCTCTCCCGTCTGCAACGTTTCTTGAATTCCGAATCGATGACGTGATTCGTCAATTTCAAACGTGATCTAAGCGAACTGATAATACAGTCTTGTTACCCGTAATCTCTAGGCAGCAAACGCCACCACCACAGTTCTACTCGAGAGCCCACACACAGAAGTATGCGACACTCTGGGAACTGGTTTTGCGATGTGCCAATGCCGTTGGTGGTGTGTTCGTGCGTCGCGCAGCCCAGGACAAATATTCAAATAACCCAAGCCAGTAGGGAAGCCGCACCGCGGCTGAGCAATCTGCATCCAAAGAAGCCTACATTCACGCTGTCACACAGCTCTCTTAGTCTGCATTCGTCGCGTTATCAATTCGCGGTCGCGGGAATGTGTCATAGCACCGGTGAATGATAGACGCAGAGCCCATTATGAGTCATGTTCTGCGGACGAATGAGTTGGTGGAATTGACGGCTGAGTAATACTGTTCAGCCTGACGGATTAATCGTACGCGAAATTCATACGAATACCCCAGTCAACTGAGCTGTCGATTTTAAGACAGTTGGCTTTTACGTTATGCTTACGCATCAAACACCTCGAAAAGTATTTTACAATCCTTCAATATGAGCGCATGTATTTTTCCACGCACTTATCAATGAATTCAATTCCGATAAACGCTACTATCAAAAAAGTTAGCGTGAACTTGATTGTGTTTAAGAAAAATATTCTGCCCCTCTCAATGATAAGTTGAAGATAAGCTATCAATTACGAATTGCGTCAATTCAAAGGAATTCATACAAACTGTAAATCTCGACGTGTCATGCAAATTTTAGACATTTGGCATCAATTTTTTTTAAACCCCCGATATCCGGCGAGTTTTCGGTTTTCAAAAAACTCAAATTTTAACGTCTTCGACACCAATAAAATGATGTCCGAATGAGCTAATATTTTGCATAGGGTATATGATCGTGCAGATCAACATTTCGCAGCAAGAAAACTATTTTTATTGGCACCCATAACCATACTTTTCGTTTCGTACTCCGAAAAAAAAGTCCCAGAATGCCGATTTTTGACAAAAAAGTTGATGGGTCTGGGCCTAGGGACACAGACGGGAACTTGACGTAGGACTGTGATTGTGTGTAGTAATTGCATTTGAATTTAGTTCAAACATTGTTTAAAATCTGTATTTTTGACGTAGAACTACGTCTTTCATTAAGGGTGCCAAATCAGAAAACAGGTCACGTTTTTATGAAATGAAGTTAACGTTAATAACTATTTTTGCCGCGAACGGATTTCGGCGATTTACATACTAAACGAATCGGAAATTCCGTAAGATTTGTTTAATATGCTATGCATTCGAATCCCCTGGTTTGTAAATGGTTAAAATTCATGAAAACTTTAAGCGTTTCCATTTTCCCATACATTTGTTCTGTCCATTTATGTTCTGTCCCGAACAGAGATGTCAATAACAAGCAACGAAAGGAAATCTTAGGATTTAAAGTCTCCGTGAACAAAGGAAAAGAAGAAGAATGAAGGAGAACACTTGCCTAGAGTATAAACAGTGGATCTCGCTGAGGCAAACTTTTTCATTCGTTGATCTTCTCTCGTGCTGATCGGTCGCATTTTGGAGAGCTCGTGATTTTTACAAACTTATTACCGTTAGTTCGTACTTCGTCGTGTTCTTTTTCGCACGTTGCTTCCGGCAAGTGCATTTACCCACGATATGGGGAAACCACGCTCTAGTAAAGAGCAACCAAATGCTGCGAAGCGGACCCGTTCTCAAGCGGAATTGGGCGATGAGCCGGCTGAAGGAGTGCAAAAATTGCTTTCAAACAACAAGTTTGCAGCGCTTCCAGTGGAAGATAGCGGGAGTACTACGAAAAAGGAGAAAATGCCTCCATTTTACACTAAAGGCTTCCCGGATAAATTCCGAGAAGAAATGAAGCTGCTCATTTCCAAGGGTCTGCAAGCAAAGTATAGTTTGTGCACCGACGGTTATAAAATTATGGTACCGGAAGTGAAACATTACAATGCCGTTCAGGAATACCTCAAGAGGAAAAAAGTGGAGTATTTCACTCATGATATTGCGGCAAACAAGCCGTTTAAAATTGTGCTAAGGGGATTACCGGACATGGAAATAAAAGAAGTGCAGGACGGCTTAGTTGAGTGTAATTTAAAGGTGTTGGCCGTACATAAAATCAACCGTCGCAACAAAAATATTACCTACCGGGACCAACTGTACCTCATTCATTTAGAGCGTGGCTCAACCAACTTGGCTGGGCTGAACGAAATAAAAGATATTGACCACACAATCGTCAAATGGGAGCGTTACAAACCCATCCATCGTGATGTCACTCAGTGCACAAATTGTCTCAATTTTGGACATGGTGCCAAAAATTGTTTTGTTCAAAGCCGATGCAATTCTTGCGGAGGCAATCATCATACGAATGAATGCATAAAGGAGGATGCAACCACTAAGTGCGTACATTGCGGAGAAGATCACCCGTCAACCAGTCGCCAATGCCTAAAGCGAGCAGAGTTCATTGAGAAGCGGAAGAAAGCGTCTGCTAATAATAATCGCAACATGAGAAATTCGCAGAACCACCGAATGGATGTACCACCACATTCCCATTCACGGAGAAATATTCCAGTATTGACGCCTCTTCCGCTTCCCACAGCGAGCAGAAGCAGCATGATCACACCATCAAACCGTGGGGATAACATGTCGGCCCAGTCAACATCGCGAACGATTGGAAGCCCCCCTGGAGTGCTAAGCTTTGCCCAGGTAGTAGCAGGCAAAAACCAAACAACAAAGACAGAGTCCGATGATCTGTACACCCCGGAACAAATGAGTGCCCTCCTCGCCGAGTTCACACGACTTTTACGTGCCTGTAAAACAAAACAGGACCAAGTCACAATGATGATGGACTTTGCTTACAAATATGGACAGCCATCACCTTAGGATCATCACCTGGAATGCCTGCTCCCTTGCAGCAAAACAGTTGGAGCTTGCAGAGTTTCTTCGAAACAATAAAATTGATATCGCAGCCATCACTGAGACTCATCTTAAGCCGAATAAAAACTTCAACCTTCCTAATTATTCCGTTATTCGACTGGATCGCACTAGTTCACGTGAGGGCGGTGTCGCTATAGCAGTGAGGCGAGGCTTAAGGTTCCTCACAATGAAGAGTTTCAACCTCAAAATTATTGAGGCCATCGGCATCGAAATAACAACAACAACTGGGCCAATTAACATCATTTCAGCATACTGTCCCCGCCAAGTGAATGAAAGAGATGGCTCTAGTCTGCAGTTTAGAAGAGATTTCATCGCGCTTACCCGGAACAGAGGAAAATTCGTCTTGGCTGGTGATTTGAACGCCAAACATGAAGCCTGGGGGAACCTCCGGCGAAATATAATCGGTAGAATCATATTCAACGATCTTCCTTGTGGGCACTGCAACATCCTGAGCCCCGAGGAAGCAACGTACGTTTCCCCCGCCGGAGCTCCATCCATCCTTGACATCTTCGTCACCAACATGATGAACATTCAGCAGCCGATGGTGGTGCACGACCTGAGCAGCGACCATTATCCGGAGGTGCTAATTCTAGGTGAACAGGTGATTCCTAGGAGTCTGCAGCGTAGGAACTACCATCGTGCCAACTGGTCAGGCTTTCAGCGAACGGTCGACGCTGAAGTGCAATTCAACCATCCTTTGCAGTGCCCAGAAGACATAAACAATTCGCTGGGTATTGTGGAAGAGGCATTACGCAAAGCACGAGAGCAGCACATCCCACTTGTTCCGAGTGTAAGTAGTCTTCTCGAAATTGACGATATTACTAAATATCTTATAAGACTAAGGAATATTTTCCGGAGGCAGTTCCAGCGAACTTACCTACAGGAAAAGAAGCTGATGGCGAATCAGCTTTCCAGAGTGATCCAGGCCAGAATCTTGGACCTCAAAAATAAATTTTTTTCCCAAAAATTGAGTCAACTCCCATCCTATTCCCGTCCCTTCTGGAAATTATCCAAAATACTCAAGACCAAACCCAAACCAATCCCACCCTTAATTCCCAGTTCTCCTGGTTCTGATCTCCTTATTACCCCCGCAGAGAAAGCTAATGCACTGGGCCATCATTTCTGTACCTCACATAGTCTAGGGCATACCATGCTTAGTCCCCGAGAAGCTGATGTCGCGGAAGCCGTGGCTGAAGTAGATCGGGCTCAAATAACTTTGGATGACGAGCAGAGAGTAACTGCTGAGGAGGTTGAAGCTAAAATAAAAACATCAAAAAATATGAAGGCCCCCAGCTTCGATAACATCTTCAACCTGGAGCTAAAGCATGTTAGCTCCAGGTTATATCAACATATCGCATCAATTTTTAATCGATGCTTACAACTTGGCTACTTCCCCTCGCGGTGGAAGTCAGCTAAAGTTGTACCTATCCTGAAGCCGGGGAAAATACCAACATCAGCTGAGAGCTATCGCCCAATCAGCTTACTATCTGCTCTCTCCAAGGTTTTTGAAAAACTGATTAGCTCCAGGCTCACGGTTTTCGCCATCCGAAACAATATTTTCCCTGACGAGCAATTCGGATTCAGGAATGGTAGATCGACAATCCATCAGCTGGTTAGGGTAACAAACACCATTAGGCGGAACAAATCAGTCGCCAAAACAACAGCAATGGCATTGTTGGATGTCGAAAAGGCATTCGACAATGTCTGGCATGATGGTCTGGTTTTTAAGCTGCATCAGCGACATTTTCCAGTGTTCCTGATTAAACTAATCATGAACTACCTTTCAGATAGAACATTCAGGGTCTCGCTGAATAATATTTGTTCAGATGAATTGAATATCATTGCAGGGGTGCCCCAAGGCAGCATCCTGGGTCCTTTGCTATTTAATATATATACGTCAGATATTCCTCCCTTACCAGGCGATGGCCAGTTGTCTCTGTTCGCAGATGATACGGCCATTGTCTATAAGGGACGAATAACACGTGCTCTGACAGCAAAACTTCAGCGGGGCCTTGATGTCCTGTCTGAGTATTATAACACCTGGAAGATTCGCGTGAATGCGGCTAAAACCCAGACCATTATATTTCCATATTGTAAATCCCCACGACTTGTTCCGCCTGATGACCTCAGGATCAGCTTGGGAAACAATGCCTTGGATTGGTCAAACGAGGTAACTTATCTTGGTGTCACCTTAGACAGCAAGCTGTTATTCAGACAACATATTGATAAAATCGTGACTAAGTGTGGTATAATGATAAGATCATTATACCCACTCATAAATAGAAAGTCCACTCTGTGTCTGAGTAACAAACTTGCTGTCTACAAACAAATCATTTATCCGGTGATTGAGTATGGTATGCCGATCTGGAGCAGCTGCGCCCAGTCGCATCAGCTTAAGCTCCAGCGAATCCAAAACAAACTCCTTAGAATGATACTCAACCTTCCTCCCTGGACAAGAACATCAGAGGTCCATGATCTGGCTGGGATTGAAACACTGGAAAGTAGATTCGCCACCAAATTAAATAAGTTTCGAGAAGACTGCTTGCACTCTGAACATACTATTATCAACAACCTTTATAGGTAATGAGACTAGGTTAAGTAGGATATTAAATTTTATGTAGGTTATCAAATTTATATTTAAAATCAACAAAACTACTCAGTAGTGTAATGAAAACAAAAAAATATGCGATGTGCTTAACTTACAACTAATTTCCAATCTAACAGTACCAGAGTTGAAAAGCAAACAAGCTAAATCACTTACAATGTTAAAAGAAAATATATATATATATATATATATAGATAGTTCTAAATGTTTATAAATAAAATGAATTTAATGCAAAAAAAAAAAAAAAAGGCAAACTTTTATTCGGCATTGGACTGTTGAGCAATCCAGATCACTTTGCTTTCGCTGCGCTTCGATCTAAGATTGGACCTCACCAGTGGTAATCCAACTTGGATATCGTCGTGTGGTTTCGATTTAAGGAGATATCGATTTATGGAGATATCGAGTTATGGAGAGAAGAATACTTGTAAAGCAATCGAAGGTGCCATGAAATCCATCGGGTTAGGGAAAATATCGAGATACAGAACATCGTGTTAGGGAGGGTTGACTGTAATGACATCCTGGACCACAATTACATAAATTGTTAGTAACAAGACCTACACGATAAAACGTGAATGGAGCACGAATTGATTGGACAACAATCTGAACTTCAATCTAATAAAATCTCTATCAACGTTTAACCTTTTGAGCCAGCCTATCGTCAAATCTTTGGGGTGAATTCATCCAATATCATCTTCAAGATCATTCCTAGATCATCTCTCCATTGATTATGACAACTGATAAATGCTCATTATCAGCAAATCGAGAATAATTCATAACATACATCTAATCAATTAGTGAGTCAACGCCGAATTGTAGCTAAAAAGATCGCTCGTTGTGGTAGAAAACGAGTCGTAAAATAAAAAAAACCTACCCATTTTAGTTGTCAAATTGTTAGTTTTTTTTACTATAGTACCTTTTCATGTCTTAAGCAAAAAATTGTGGATAAATTTCCTGTCTAATGGTATACAACACAACATATGGAGCAATAACGATTTTGAGTAATATGCGTTTGAAAACTCTTAATGAATCGTTATATTTTTCGTAGAGTAACCCTATAATAGAAATCAAAGACATAGTCCTATGTCAATTTTTTTTTTCAAAATGACACTAGATCTCGACGTTTCATGCAATTTTAAGACATTTGACATATTTTTTTTTTCGAAAACCCCGATTTCCTCTACTCCCCCCTTGGGTGATTTTCCGATTTTCAAAAAACTCAAACTTTGACCGCTTTGCCCCGCTCTTCCTTAAGTCCGATTGAGCTGAAATTAGGGCATAGGGTGTTTCTTCGATGTGGTGAACATTTTGTATAGGGTAACTTTTTGAAGTTTTAGGGTCGAGTTTTTCCCATACATTCATTGGCACCCTAATGCTCGTGTATGGTCCGTACTTTTGGAAATGAAATCGTAGGGCAAGTGGTTCATACAATACTAGTATGTTTCTCCTCAAAAGACTTAAATTAATCAATATTGGAAGCACACTCATTTTTCCATACATTTGTTCTGTAGATTTCTGTCTTTACCTTTTTCCGAGGAATAGGTGTAGCCATGAGATATAATTTGTATATATCACTGCAAATGAGACGTGCGTAAATTTCTCGCTAGAATTGTAAATGCAGTGATCTTTCGTACGGACACTATGGAGAGAAGAGATGTTGCAAATTAACCTCGCCCGTTCGAAACTTATTGGGTATAAAAAAGCCATTCACGATTTCTAATACTCAGTCTCGCTCCAACTAGCGAGCAATCAGCTGTCTCACCTAGTGCTGATGCCACACACAACTGGTTGTACGATAACTGACAAAAAGAAACAAAAAAATTTGTTCGCCCCAAGCAGACGATTTCGAACGAGACAAGGACGATTGCACACGATTCGCGCTGGCATATTTTCGTACAAAGCTGCAAGCAATGTAACCGCCGCCTTATTTATTAAAACGCATGTAAAGGGATTGTCTGAAGCATCTCTTCGCAAAGCTTTTTACGTCTGGTATGATCACGTCCATTTATTTCTTAAATTAATATGATTTTGTAGGGAAGAAAATCAAAGCGTAGCAGCTCGTTCCACATTTTTAGGCGTTCTTGAACTCTTATGCCTTTCAATTGTGCAGTCAGAATTGTGCTTTCTGTAGCAATCACACAGTTTAAACCCGTTCGAATTGCTTCAAGAATCGTGGACCGGTTCTGAGCGGGGATTTTTCGCAGTTTCGCATTCACTGATTGTTTTCATAAAAGGCAGAAATGACGAAGCTCGAGTCAACATCAAACTATTAATGAAATTCAAAAATGAATCTCAAGACGGCATGGCACCGGCCTTTCTACCACATCTCCAGCCGAAGTGGTAAACAAGCCAATTGAATGAAATAATTTCGTAGTTCTGCGTCAACAACGCGGTCTTTACTTGTATACAACCCTATATATTTTTGAAGAACACTTCGCATCTCACTAGTCGAAAATATTTCTTCTTTTTATGTTGAGAAATTCTCGTGTCCAACCAGCAACCTCAATCACAGATGAGAAGCAACTTAAGGTATGGGTTTTCAAATAAATCGTAGTACAACACTGCCCATGCTTGCATAGGAGAGGTAATTGACAACAACATTATTGACAACGCTCATCTTATTTCCTAACTAGAATAAGACAACTATTGAGTGTTTTGGTCGAAAAATTATTCAAGATTACCTTAGCATGGGTTCCCTCTCATTGTTCGATTCCGGGGAATGAGAAAGCGGACTCGCTAGCTAAGGTGGGCGCTTTAGAAGGCACACTTTTTGAAAGGCAAATTGCTTATAATGAATTTTTCCCCATCCCTCGTCAGTATACGCTCGTAAGTTGGCAGCGCATGTGGAGTGGAGATGAGTTCGGTCGTTGGTTACACACGATTATCCTTAAGGTCTCGACGAGTGCATGGTTCAAGGGATTGAATGTAGGTCGTGATTTCATCTGCGTGATATCTCGGCTTATGTCCAATCACTACAACCTAAACGCGCATCTCTATCGCATTGGGCTCGCAGCAAACAATCTTTGTGATTGTGGCGATGGCTACCACGACATCGAGCATGTTGTCTGGTCGTGTATCCGGTTCCATGCTGCTCGCTCTCAGCTCTCTAGAGCACTGAGAGCACAAGGCAGACAATCGGAGATCCCCGTCCGGGATATCTTAGGTAGCCGTGATCCTGATCTTCTGCTTCATCTATACCTCAGAAACGCCGATGTCAACGTTTAATGATGTTTCCTTCGTTGTGTCCCCGTTTTATATCCCTCCTATCCGATCGATAAACTTTTACTTAGTCGCGGCAATACATACACACACTTCTTACAGATACACGGGCCAAAGGTTGTGCAGTCCACTGATCATTCAACAAGAGTTAAAGATTGTACCGCTCATGACAACTCTACACGAGCTGATGATTGCGCCGGCTAGTGACCATTCTATCCTGGATTCCTCGAGTCGAGAAAGACGCACCACGCTAGATATGGGGTACAGACTAGGGGGGCGTTGCTGATTAATGGTCAGCTGCATCCCAATAGGAAGTATCCCGTGTCGGGCACACGTACAGAGCATTGGAGACAGCAACATCCGAATTACGAAAACACTTGTAATACTAACCTCGAGCCAACCGCGAGTAATCGGTTACATATTACTAACATAGATAATAAGAAAAATTGTCAAAGTATTGAACTCCCGGCCCCGTGAGGCTAACGCCATATGAGCCTTGATAAAAATATATATTTTGGAAAAAAAAAACAACATTAGTGTTGGGAAAACGCATTTTTGTAGTTTTTTGGCCTACAAGCATAACCATGCAAATTTCCTATGAAATGATCTGTCCAGTTGGAGGATAATATCGGCAAAAGAGGGCCTAGGTGATTTAGCGGATTAAAACATATGTTTTCCCTTTAGAAAACGCTTGCGTCTATTTATGCGGACAATCAATCGATTCAATGAACATTTGTCCGCATAGCTAGACGTAATCACCAGGTTGCTCTGTTTGTAGTGTTAGTATTTACAATTCTGATAAAAGTCTAAACGTCTCTGTCGGTAGTTTCAGTTGTTATCGGATAAAATCAAAAAGGTTTGGAAGAAATTTAGTGAAATGTCTGGAAAAGGTGCTCTTGATTTGTTGCGAGTATATGACAGTACTTTTTTCCTGAAGAATACTCTGGGATATGATAAGAACAGCAGGTTCGTGTTTTTTCAATTAATTGAATTTGTAAAGGCAATCTGCAATGTTGGTAAACATAATTTACCGATATCATCATCAATCGCATAAAGATGGTGTAGTGACTTACTCCAATGGTATGAGTAAATGCTGAGTATGTGGAATAATACAATGTTGAATCCGGAAAGTTATAATGCTAAGACCTATATTGAGTTCTGCGAGGACAATAATGAATCATCAAACAATCGTGAAATGATTTTACAAGAAAAAAAAATATTTCAAGGCGACCAAACTGGTAGAATGGTTATTTCTAAAATTTCGTAGCATTATAAAATAATATTCGCAGTTATAAACAAGCGACTTGAATTGAACTACAGCGTAGGTTTACGTCAACAATGCGGTCGTGTCTTGGACACAACCTCCCATATTTTTTTCTGAAAAGAGTAATAAATTATCTATAGTTAATAAATTAAATAAATTATTATTTTTTGCACCTTCTACCAATCCCGAGATACAACTTGATCCGAATGTGATCCGAATTCTAAATGAATTAAGCTTTATTATACCCACGTTTCTTTTGAAGCTTCGAAGCTCACGAAAAATGGTAAACAAATAAATTCGATGATGAAATTTTGAAGTAGGACTACGTGTTTCATTTCTGTACCGGGGTGTAAGTTCAAAGTTTCGAAAACGAGAGAGTGACGCTGGGGTGCAATGTTTTGAACGTTAATACCTCTTTGTCAGCTGAACGGAGTGATATGATAATCACTTCATTCGAAACACAAAATGTCCAAGAGTTGTATGATTGTTAAAAATTGTTTCAATAGCTTAAAAAAAGTTGCTTTAATACACTTAGTTATGTTTGCGCAGCGGTTGATGTACGATTGCTGGGAATTGTGTGTTCCTCTAACACAGATTTGAAAACCAATGAGTCAGGGAAAATCAGCGTTGCAATATAGATTAGAGATGGGCAGAGTAGTACACTTTGATGAACGGTTCAGTCGCTATCCGTTCATCCAAGTGAACCAGTTCTTTTGATCCGTTCTTTCGCTGCTTCGTTCTGCGGTATCAATATGGGTATCAAGAACAACATAGGATGTTAGTTGGAACCCAACATACATAGAAAATTATTTATATGCTAGCATTGATAGCGTTGGACATTTTTTTGTTTTGTATGGAATTTATATTTTTGAAATTACGGGAAAATGAAAAGGTACTTCTTAAAAAGTCGCAAATTGTATGTGAAAATATGTTTATCAGCCGACAATAGTGTATGTATATGTATTTTGATTCGCATAGAATATTTGCAATTTTTCATATTTTCTGTTAGAACTAAACAAAGGTTTCATGAAAGATCATGTTTCATAATGGTTTCATCAGAGAAAAAATCCAGTAACGACTTTTTTCAGTTTTCACAAACAGTCATACAATACAATCACGATAACACGTACAGGCGATAGACCAAGCAATGGATTGAAAGCAACGCAAAAACTTTTTTCAAATTCAAATTTTATGTTTATCTAGTTCATGAATCGTCCAAGCTCATCAATGTCCTTGATTAATGAAAGAAGGTGTATGATAACTGCTAAATTATTTTCTAGCTTTTAGTAGATTATCTGTATTATTATTATGTTTAATCTCAAAGGAACCGTTTAACTTAAAAATTTTTTTTACTTATTTTATTTTGCGCTGGGTTTGGATCGATTAATCGACGTGAATTATTCGTTCGCTTCGATTATTGGTTGTGTAATATTTGTTCGATTAATAATCGATTGCTATAGGAAGTATTCGATTAATCGATTAATCGAACGATTATCGCGGATCACTAGGTGCGGGTACGTTTGTATTCGCATGTATTTTGCAGAACGGAATGAGTTTCCCCAATACAGACTTCAAAACCAACGAGTCCGAGGAGATCGGCATTGCAATTTTATGTATGGTGTGAGTACATTGATTGTTTAGCCATTCTTCCATTCACATATTTTAGAAGTCCACCATAAATTAATGAAATTTACAATGAATCATGACATACGTCAGATTTGCAACGAAGAACGTAATCTATCATAATGCATGAATTTACCTAAATTGGGATTTGTTGGCTATTGAAATCAGAAATTGTTTCATTCAATCACTGGTTTAATCAATAATTTATTGAATACACTCAAATGATTACTAAGCCAACGCTAATCCTATGTCAACCTAACGGTTATATTTTAGGTATAACTCACCCATGGTTTTGACGTACGACTACGTCTAACCGGAAGATATAGGGGGTGAAATGGAAATCTAGGCACTGAACAAGTAGGAAAAAATGCAAGATTTGGAACGCTTATAACTCGAGCATTTCTCAATAGATCGCAATGGTTTTGGCATCAATTGATAGGAAATATATCTACGCATCTATCATAACGAATAACATTTCATTTTTCTTGAGATAAATAATTGAATAATTGTGAAATATCAAGCATTGTCCAAATGCACTATGTGCCCATTTTTGATTGGTCCATTTTGTGCTCCTCAAATCGTACCGACCAAAACGGGCAACCAGAGCAGCAGTGAAATAGAATGAAGCACGATTGGAAAGGAAAAAGAAAAAAAAATGAACGAAACATTGGTCGCAGTCTCACACATGCGTAATACTCGAGTCATCGGAAATGTTCAATTGCAGGTTAAAATCGTCTCCAATGCGATACTGAGTGGTGCTTCGACACGTCGCACTGAATGTAACTTACTGTACAACATGTCACAAGCTGGATGGGAAGAAATTTTCCAGCTGTGAAAGCTGTGGCGAGTGGCAAACTCAATAGCTAAACAGGAAGGTTTAACCGAACAAGATGGGGATATCGATTGTTAACAAAAACACAATACAAAAGGTTCTTTTCAGAACCACCAACATGTTCATAAAGAGTAAACAGAAAATTAATCCATTTTTCAGGTGGATAGGTAGGTATTCACGTAGGAGAAGAAAATAAAACAATATATTTAAAATATATATTTAACAAAAGCTGTTCCCTTTGTATAGTCCTACGTCACTCCGGTTATGTCCCCGACATTACCCACCCGTCTTTTTTTTCTATACATCCATTGCCACCCAAGTGTACACTAATGTCAGAATCAGTTTGGCGGTGTAGCGTTTCAGACAATTTTTAATTACGATGTTCTAAAGGAAAGTTCTTAGACGAAACTGAGCGGAGATTATTCTGCGAATTGAACGATATCGGCTTAAGCAACCGGGCGATAGCGAAGAGGATCAACAGAGGAGAAACAGTGGTAAAATTTTTCACAAGAAAGGCCCCAAATATGACAAACGGGAACAAACCGGGACCGGAACCGTATTACAGGTTTAAGAGACTGGAATGCCACCGTGCGCATCGGTTCTGATCTGATGCAACAAGCTCTTAGCTTCGTTGACGGTTTTGACCGAGAGTCGAGAAACCATTTTCCATAAACGGTAATTCTCGTGATGTTTAATTTTCATCGTTTCAACTGTCAAATGGTCGGACTGCCAAACATTTCTGCATAATTCAAAAACTAATCAAGCAAACGGAACCAAATTTGCCATGTGGAGGTTTTAGGGGGCAAGAAACATTTCTAAGGTGGTTCAACACTCCTCCCACCTTTCTAAGGGGGTGTTGCCATAGAAATGAAACACAAATTTCTGCATAACTCGAGAACTAATCAAGCAAATGGAACCAAATTTGGCATATGGAGGTTTTAGGGAACAATAAATGTTTTTATGGTGGTTTGACGCCCCTTTCCCCTCTTTAAAGAGGAGGGGGGAAGGGGCTGAACAACTCGAAAACTAATCAAACAAATGGAATCGAACCCAATATTATTTTAATTTTACTACTGATCTGATTGTTTCATTATCTACTTGAAGATTCAAATGCAGAAATTAAAGTGCTTATAACATTAAAAAACACAATTGCTTCTCTTTGTTCATCGCAGAGCAGTGTACAGAAAATAGTAATTATATGAGCAGTGTTTCAATGGTTTCTAATGTTCATGTACACCCATACCTCACTATACGGCCACTCTTTATACGGCATTCTTCAATAAAGGCACGTTTTCGATTCACGGCCTAAAATGTCTCATTATAACGGCAAAAAAAACTTTTGAGGATTGGTTCAAAAATTCCTTTTGCAAAGAAGTGAAAAAATATTCGCGATACAATAACTTAAGCAACAAAAACATTGGGTCTGTATACATACACATATTCTATGAGCTTGAGCTTGGGTAGACTGTACAATTCGTAGTTCTTCTTCTTCTTCTTATATGGCACTAACGTACCTAGAGGAACTCCGCCGTCTCAACGTAATATTACTTGCGTCATTTTCATTAGTACTTAGTTGAGATTTCTATGCCAAATAACACGCCTTGAATGCATTCTGAGTGGCAAGCTCTAGAATACGCGTGACCACAGTGCAAGTCAGAGGAAATTTTTTTGAAGAAAAATTTCCCCGACCAGAACGGGAATCGAACCCGAACCCCCGGCATCCTAGGTTTGACGCTAACCACTCGGCCACGGGAGCACAATTTCGTAGTTGCTCTCCGTGATTGACCTGAACCAACCAAATTGCACAAAGAACACACAGAATGACGCTTGGGACTAGCAAATCATTCTCGTTGTGCAATTTTCGGTTATTCGAGCTCTAAATGGTCAATAACGACGCCGGCCACGTCCTTACAGTCACCAGGGGAAGGGAAGGAATGTTAGTATGATATTCGCCGCCCGAAGGCCAGAAGGGTCGCCTCTATAGCGTGGTTCCCTAGCGTTTATCGTGGAAGGGATAGTTGTTAGTGGGAATGGTTAAGAGAAATCAGGATTCACTGCGGTAAGTAACACAAACTATCTAACATATATGAATATATTGTTATTCATCGCACCTATTTTGTATACATACACATATTCTATGTAACATGAAGTTGTTTCATTTTTGTCCATGGATTATTGTTGATTTTTATGTGTGTACAGTAAAACCTGTTTTTGTGTGGTTTTTTTTTGTGCAAATTTTTTTTGTGCGATTTTTTTTGTGCGCTTTTTTTGTGCGATTTTTTTGTACGGTATATGAAAAGAAGCATATTTGACGAAGTTATCGTCCATTTAGTTTTTTTCTATGGTTTATATGCATTTCAGTGCGAAAAAAACCATATTTAATACAATTAAATAAGCATATTATACAATTATCCACTTCTGAAATCATTCTTCTCCTCTCATCAAATGCTCTAAGTTTTTCTAAGTTTTTGCATGACATGATTTCTAACAGCAACACGTTTCGACATGCAACTAAAAGCACAAAACAGCCACGGGCAACAAAAAGGCAAAGTGTTCCATCGCAATGCAGGGAAACAAAAGGAAATTGAACGGTGAATGGATTTGAGATATTTTCTGGGGGGAAACCTTTTTTATGCGGTTCCTATCTACCAAAAAAAAAATTTCAAAATGTGTACCGAACACGATTTTTTCAACCTGCTGGTGAAGTTTTGCACGATTTTTTTTATGCGACTGTTTTGTGCGGTCCTAACTCCCGCACAAAAAAAAAGGTTTGCCTGTATGTAGTATTATATGTTATGTATGTTTTATGTTTATGTTAAGTATGTATTTTTGATTTTAATAAAACTAATTAAAATGAATTTAATTTTTAATTCAAATTAAATAAAAATAAAAAGATTAAATGCATTTCGAGTGATAAACCATGTTACAAATTTAACAAAGTTGGATCCGATCTGATTGAATTTGTATGAATTTGTATTAGAATAATTGATTCCTTTTACGGCTTTTCGCTTTGCGGCCAAATTTTGTGGATCGTATCTACGCCGTAAAGCGAGGTATGGGTGTGTTAGGAAACGCTAAGTAATTAGACACTATCGTGACAGACATGTTTGGACTCTACAAAGAATGTGATTCAAATGTTGCATGTTGTAGATTTAACTTATAGATTAAATTTAATAGATTATAGAATTTTCGGAAACGTTTTTTCAAAATTGCTCAAATGTTTTCGAACAAAAAATGTTTGTTTGCATGTTGTTGCGTCCGCACGCAACCAGCACGATGAAGAAGATAATTCTGTGTTTTTAATCCGTTTGTAGTATACGATAAAAATTTCCTAGAATACATTTCGTGTTGATTAAGTTCATTTTCTTATAAATTAATTTTGATTTACATTTAGTAATCCTCTTCAACTTTTATACTCGTTTTCCGACAAGACTTGACCCTAAGTACAAAGGTATCTTTTTAAGGCCTTAATAAAATAATTTAAAGCGAGAATTATACATGACGAATGAATACTATAAGATTGATAACCTCCAATACATCCTCAAATATATCTGGCGATTTGATTTTAATGTATCCTTTTGTATCTGTTGATTTTAATGATATTCATCTATAGTTTTTAATTTAATAATATTTCATTGAACCATACCGGATATGAGAATGAATATAATAATAAGCATAGAATTTGAGGTAAAATTTGGATTTTGTGAAATAATTAAAGTTCACTTATGAGGAGCGTGCATTTTGACAATAACGTACAATTTATGATGTTTTTGTTTATTCTCCTTCCCTACCATACTGTCAGTTCAACCTATTTTTGTGCGAGGCCTAACGTTCGCGGCGGCGCTTGCAACTCATGTTGAGCAAACGTATTACATTGTGTAGAATGCGAAACAGCGAAAAAGTCGATTTTGTTCATTTTGTCGTTTACGTCTCCTATACAAACATGGGTAGAACAGGGCATTATAACAAATATGTTTGCTTTATACTCGAAATACGGTACAAGTTGATAAAAAGACGGGACAATCCAAAATGTTCAAAGATACGGTACTGTCCCGTTCAAAACGGTACGTTTGGTCAGCCTATCTTGAGGGGTTCACTTTTGTGGTTTCGGCCCTTGTTAAAAAAGCCACCTCCATCAAAGCCAAGCCTGGTCAGTGATATGTTGCCAATTGCCAATTTGTATGAATAGGCCCAGCTTATTCCATACATGTACCTACTATATCAATGATGATGTAAACAAATTTGGACAAGAACAACGCATGAATTAATCCCATTATGCAAGTGTCATTTCACCCACACCAGATGACCACTTGAGTCCCAAACAAAACATGTTCGATTTTGCAACTTTCTTCTAAAAATGAAAAATGCACTATTTTTATATTAAAAACAGCTATCTTTAAAACCAAGAAGTTGAGCTACTGAGCAATTCCACGCCAAATCAGCCAGCCGTTGATCCGACCATCTCCGATTTTGTTTTTGAAATTTTGCCCATATGGTGGCAGTCACCCAAAATCCCAATTTTAATTACGACTGATTTTTTATAAGAGCAAGAATTTTTCATAAAAGATTGAACTTTTTAGAAAAATCGTAACTTGGAAAATCATTGAGCTATTTAGGAAAAATAATATTTTAAATACACTGTTAATAAATATTACAATAAAAATTTTATTTAATGTAAAACCTGTTGAATCTCAAAATACCCACCCTTCGATATTTTTTAATATAGAGCAATTCCAAATGAAATCGACAAATGACAAAACATGAGTATTTTTGATTCGAATGAAAGTTTGTATTCCGTTTGGATTGGAGGAAATGTGAGTTTTCCACAGCATTTGGGAATTTTTTGACTCAAGTGTAACTTTTGAAAAGGGCGTATCGATTTTGGTAAGAGAAATCTTTGATAATTTATATCTCAAAAACTATGAATCGCACCGAAATAGTGTCTTAGAAAGAGTTATAGAGTATTGATGTTAAAACACATATTTATCCCTCACCGCTATTCTGCCGTCTCGAGTAGCGAGCACCATTCGAGCACGAAAATCAATCATTCCGTCGTCATCGGAAATAACACCCTCACGCCGAAAAGACTGCTTCCCAATCGGCATGAATCATCACGCCGACAAATTTCCGAGACCGTAATGGGAGAAAATCACCCTCCCGCCAGAAGTTTGCCAAATTTATTCGCTGAGTCATCAACGCAACCAACAAAAAAAAGAGCTTTGGATTGGAAAAATAATCCTGCCTTTCAGTCTGACAAGTTTGTCTCGATCTAATTGCATTATAGAAGAAAAGGGTGGCTGAGGGTCGAATCAACGGAGGGAATGGATTTCGGCGAATGGTTTATATATCTTCACCCGAAATGGAACGAGCTGGTCACTTCTGGGGGTTCTGTGGCGAGCATGCACAATACAATAAGGGTAACAGACTGAGGGGTGCAAACACACCACACCCTACATCAACTCTGTTGTTTCAATGACCTAGGGTAACTTTTGATTTTCTTCTTCCGACCGTTCACTTGGCTCCTCATTGGTAGTGGTGCTGTGAGGGATCGGAAAAGCGCATGGGACACACACCCCACTTTGTGAATGTGCCCACCAACACACACATGCGCACGGGAAAATTATTCCCATATGCGAAGTATTGCCTTGAATGGTTGGAAAAGTGCGACTGGTGACTGTCGAACAAGCACACGCTTGTTGAACTTCCTCGAGAACGCAGATAATGTTACAAATTACAACTCTTGTACGAGTTGTTCCGAATACGGGGAGGGCTGTCTCCCCTTTTGGACACCGGGAGGTTAGCAAATTTCCGAGCCATAGATGGGGCCTGCATAAGATCGTCCTTTTTTGCAGTGTCCGCACATTGATACACCCGCGTTTGGAGCTGTCAATATTGATATTTAAGCCAAAAATAGTCACCAAACTGTGTGCGTCGATTCCTTTCTAACACGATTGCTTCTGCACCGAACCTTAAATAGTAATGATTCTCTCGCCAATTGGACAGATCCCCAAGTTGTGCCGACATTCGTTCGAGTGTAACACACTCCCGATTGGTCCACACTACGATCGCTGGGACGTGACCAGAGTACGCAAACACTGGACATCGATAATAATTTTGGAAAGATTGTCAAAAAGTGGAGTTCGTTGATTTACTTTCACACTGTACACCATACACTTTTATCCAACACAATCCAAATAGTTAATTAGAAGCATGTTACCAAAAGCAGTCAACTGCCCAAATTGGTCTAACCAATGTTCCCTTCGCTAGCTGCCTGCGACAGTGCCTCCAACCGGGGGAGACTCATTTAATAACGCATTAAATTGGAAATCGAGATGGAAGTGAGTGAGATGGTGACGCAAAACTGCAACCGTGCATCCACAACCAACCAAGCTGTGTAACTGTATTGGAGCTCTCCGTAAATGTGGAGCATGAAAAACCGTTTGTTGAAAACATGAAAATAAAAGCGAAAACATTACCATATATGGAAGAGAGCGGGTGCTCTGATAATCGACTACGCGCTGTACTTTTCTCTGTCCGCCGTTTCGCATCTCCTTCCTCAATGAGAGTTGGCTGAGGTTCTTCGGGGCCGTAGTTGCGCTGTGAAACCTCCTAAGGTGGTAATAGAGCTTTCGCCCCTTGGCGCACACCCCCCTTGATTGCAGCCAACCAGGAGAGTACACCACTATTGTTGTCATCGCGGGTGAGACAATGTAAGAAGATGCGAGAAAAAAAAAGTGCGCTATCACCCCAAAGTGGCGCCCTCGAATCACGCCCAGAAACGTGAAATGAGGTTAGAGAGATTTTGCCGGTGAAAAACGAAAGAAAATAAGAGAACGCCAGACGGTTTTATGGCAGGGTGTAAAAGTTCTTTTACCGTTGTCCTAGATAGAACATGGGCTCACTGCAACGGGTGGACTGAATTCATGTGGAACGCGTTGATCCAAGTAATAACATAAAGGATATTTCAATTCAATTTTGGAGACCACTAATGCATCGTTAATCATAGTAGCCAATGAGTTTCCAAACAAAATTTGACAACGTTATCAGTTCAACTGCGAATGCTATGGTGAAAACAGTAAAGTAACTCCGCTTCATGACTCGTGGGTACTGGGAGGAAAATCCCGTTGCGGGGAGAGTGGACATGGTCAAGTACTTTGAGTCCGCCGGATGCGCCCGTCCCAGTATCTATTATATCCTTACACTTCTAGAGAAAAATGAGAGCATTGAGCGGAAGCCTGAGACAGTTAAAACTTGTAAGGGGTTGTATCTTGAACACGATCGCATATTCAACATAGAACTACGGAATTATATTATTCAATCCGCTTGTGTATCGCTTCGGATATCTTTATAGAAGCCATCAAAATTTTTGATATAACTTTTTAGTTATTTAATTGCTTTTACTACTTCAGTAGTAAACATTATCGTTTAAAATACGAACAATTTAAAACTGCCTTCGGGTCTGGTAAAGTGATAGAGAATAATATGCCTCTCTAAATAGATATGTATTTAGAAAGAATATCGCTACTAGACGTCGACACTGTAAAACTACATATTAGATAGATAAATATTAAAGCATGTCCACGTTAAATTTCGGACACTTTTATTTCAGTGTAGTTTATGAAATATTTTACTAATCAATGAAATATTTCACTTATATGACAGCTGAAACCCTCCTCTTTATTTCGATGTCCAACATGTTTACATTCTTCTTCAGTTTGGTAAAATGGCGTCGAATCAAGTGGAAATACGCAAAAGCATTTTACGTTTGCGTTTTGGTCTCGCAAAAAGACTAAAACTGCCGAAGAGTACCGTGTTTAGTGTGTGCAAATCGTTTGACCAGCGCTTAACTGTGGATCGGAAGGTTGGAAGCGGAACAAATCGAAAAGTGTGCTCCCGACAGATGAACCGAAAGGTGGTTGCCATTATTGAGAAACATCTCAACCTTTCAGTTAGAAATGTGGCTCGAAAGGTTGGAAAATCAAAATAATATGTACAAAAAATTAAGCAGAGGCATGGACTGAGGGCGTACAAAGTGGAAAGGGTGCCCAATCGCTATGATAAGCAAAATTTCACTGCAAAAAGACGTGCTAAGGTGTTCTACACCCAGTTTTTGCAAAAATGTTCATGCACCATAATGGACGATGAAACTTATGTTCTCAAAGACTTCAAACAGCTTTTTATACTGCACTGCGAAGGAATGCCGTAGCCGAGTTTTTCCGGACCAAAGAGCAGTCTAAATTCCCCAAAAAGTACTTGGTTTGGCAGGCCATATGCACTTGTGGTCGAAAATCCAAATCTTTCGTCTCTACCGGCACTGTCAACAAAGATGTTCACGAGAAGAAATGTCTCCAGAAGCAGTTGCTACCATTCATAAGAAGCCACAACTCTCCAGCGTTGTTTTGGCCAGATTTGGCCTCTTGTCACTATGCAAAATCCATCCTGGAATGGTATAATGCACATGAGGTCAAATATGTGCCAAAAACAGCAAATCCACCGAACTGTCCAGAACTTCCCCAATGGGAAAGTACTGGGCTCTGATTAAGCGAAAACTATTCGAAACTAAGAAGAAAGCGAATGGCATTAATGATTTCAAGAGGAGATGGGAAAGCGCCACCGTCAGCATATCTGAGGATATTGTATGGAACCTAATGGTAGATGTTCCCAAGAAAGTTCGTGAATTTTACAGACAACGTAATTAACATCGATGTATGCTTTCCTTGTTTTAGATATAAGTCTTTTTTACTGAAATAAACAATCGGTTTTGTTGTATTACGTGAATTTTTGTTTTACTGGCATCATCTTGGTGTCCGAAATTTATCGTGGACAGGCTTTAGATGTAGAACATATTAGATATAGAGAAGTTATTTTTCATTCATAATTTTCATCTTGAAAGTGGGTTAATTCCACCTGGAAACCCATTATAGTCTTTGTCGCTTACCCAACTCGTGATAGAAAACTTAATGTCGTCAAAGCGAAGAAAATTGCCTTCTCACTTCAAAAACAATGATCTCCGCTGCGTCTGTGCAGCCGGTCCGTGCTGAGAACTCGCTCTGTCTGACAATATAAACACATCATGTTTTTGTCTGCACGTGCCGATATGCGTCTGATAAAACCGTGTTTGCTCTCTGTGCACAACATACTTGAAAGTAAACCCTTATTCCACTCAACAATCATCAATTTTTGCACATAATGTTTGCGCTGAGCTGCGCAAGTAGAAATATGTCCTATCAATCGATGCAAATATCTCTGCGAACTATCGAGTAATGGCGAAGCTTAATCGCGGTAGTTCCTCGCTCCTCCCTCATTGCCCGTACAACACAGGGGTTAGACATGAATTGATTATAGGCTACCCAAAATCAAAATCAATATGGCGTCATTTGTTTACCAACATATCATTTGCGAGGATTGAAATCGTTGAAATCACGAAGATAGTATGCTTTATGTCTAACTGCCTGAGCGATTTTCATATTTCGGTTTCACATGGAGGTGTTCACATTTAACATGGAGTTTAAATTAGCCACTATTCGACTATATAACCGGACCGAATTGTAAACAACAGTAATTGACAGAACCAAAATGTCAGTAAACCACAGCAATATTGGGTACACTGGCAATATGAGGGATTTGACGTTTTAGTCATACCCCTGGTACAACGAACACTCCATTTGATTCGTGTATCACGTATATGTCATCAGTGATTCGTTGTTGAAGAACCCATCTTTGGGTTACTGATGAAGAGAATCGTCGAAATCTAGCAGCGTTTTTCGTTTATTTGGTACCATCCTCACTTTACCTCACTTTATGATTGAACTGCACTGCCAACTCGCACCAAACTTTCTTCTTCCCACTAACATAAACACTTAACCACTTTTACTCCTATATTCTGCTTGAAGTATGATCGAACCCCAGAACATGCTACAGTACGGTTTTCGTGCTGGAATTTGAGAGCACACCTCCATGAAAGATACGTTGTATGTAAATAAATGCAGTGTATGCCCGTATTCCAAAATTCTGGATACTCTTCCATATCCGCACTAGCACAAACATTTTTCGTATGCTACTGGAAACTTTTTGTCGTAGCACACTTTGATACAGAAGGTTTCCTTCTCTTCTCTAGGATGTGTAGTGAATGTGTTTCGCAGTATTTTCCATTCATCCCATTCTTGTATCGTGCTGAGTGTAAATGTGTGTGAAATCAGCATTAGGCGTGAATGATGTCCACTCGTTGTTTTATGCTTGCTAATTCGTTCGCATCTGTGGTTTCATTCCATTCCATTTCTGTTTTCAAGAGGCTTTAAACTTCTTCAGTTCATTCGCCTCTGGCTCTGAGAAGGGCCCTTGTGGAAAGAAACTCTACTTCATACTTTTTCTTTTTTTTGTGAAAAACAATCCAGTCTCACTCGACGCTCACCGGCAACGATGTTGCTTCGATGACCAGCAAACGAGAAGTAGTGTATTTTCCACCTGGGTGACGTCTTTAGAGAACCCTTATTAAACTGACAAGAGCCAACATATCGAGTATCGCACTGACATTTTCCCTTTGTTTTCACATGAATTGGGTATTCTACTGACAGTTCTGCTTGAGATTTTGCTAACGATCCTAGCATCAATCATAGCACTCGGCTGGTATTTTCAAATCGCGGATAGTTTACCGTTTTGTCTCATATTCCGAACAGTCTCAAATTCCGAGCACTCCATTTTTAATTATAAATTTACTAAACTTTCAGGTTATAAATAATTGAATAATGACATTTGCAAAAAAGTGACAGTCAAAACCAATGATTAAATTTTGCGTTAGCAAATTCTGTAAAAAACAAGCATCGTTAATTTTTCAGTTTTTTTAGTTTTTTCAACTATTTTGTTTGTTGTTTTCATGTTAAGTGCTAGAATTTGTACGAATCTACAATAAGTGGATGAAAAAAAAACGATATTTTATCCAGAAATCTTCATTAAAACTAATGTTCGGAATATGAATCAAGTTTCTACGCATGATTCAAATTGCGAACACTTCATTTTTCAATGTTAATTTACCGAGCTTTAATGTTATAAATAATTACATAATCAAAACCTTGACATTACTTCATTTTAACATCATTTGTAGGTATTGATACCGATATAGCCATGCCATGAATATAACCATGCAAACTATGAAAAACAAATACAATCGATAATTACGAATTCAAAATCCAATTTTTTGCGAGTGTAACATAAGACTAGCTAATTGACTTTCATTTGATACAGCGATCATATGAATCGGTCCAGTAGTTCAAAAGATATGATTTAAAAAAAATGCATTTTTGCTGTTCGGAATTTGAGACAAAAGTGTTCGGAATATGAGTCAGTGGCAAAAATGGTGTTCGGAATTTGAGACAAATGTGATTAAACATATTTTTAGTTTTTCACTATGAAAATGTATTTGTAAATCAATTTTATTGTAGTCAAATGAAAAAACAAGGCACTATTGTATCCAAAAATCAATTTAATTTTGCGAAAGAGTACCATTTTGAGTAATGAGACACTGTTTAATGGACATCGAATACTTAAGAATTTGAGACAAAACGGTATTTATACCAAATAAATTGAGAACGGGCAGAAACGAATGTATTTGGGTTAGCATACAAATCGGCAGAACAAATGTATGGGGAAAAGGTAATTCTTCCAGTTTCGTAATGTGTAGCATATTAAACGAAAACGAATCTTAGAGAATTTCCGATTCGATTGGTATGCAAATCATCAGAATTCGTTCGCTGTGAAAGTAGTTATTAACGTTAACTTTATTTCATTAAAAAATGACCTGTTCTCTGATCTGATTTTCCGAAAACTCTCCCTTTTTTAATGGAAGCGCGCTGTTTAGACATGAAACAAACTGATAAGCGACACATTTTGAGATGCCAGAATATCGTAAAGGAAAATGTACAGTTAGTGTTTACAAATTTACTTATGAATGACAACTTCAAACAATTACGCATTTGTCAGTGAAAGTTGTACGAACCTTCCTTGATGGAAATACACCTCTGATATACAGCAATTTCACTAGGAATTCCTCACAAGATATATGATACGCTTATCACGCTTATATTAAAGGGTGTGTCACATCAAATTGCATCACGGAAAAAACGCTGTAGAAATTCCCCCAGTAGACCGATCCTTTTGAAAATTTTAGACAGTAAAATAAAAACTATTGAACAACTTTTGACATTTTCTTATTATTCATACTTCGAGCCCAAGCCCGTGTGCTCGCACCTTCCTCTTTACCCCGTCCATAAGGTTCTGTACAACGTCAGGTTGTAGTTTTTTTTGAACAGAAATCCATTTTCTCTTGAAGTCCGCCTCCGATTTGACAACTTTTGGGTTCTTCCGGAGGGCCTGCTTCATAATCGCCCAATATTTCTCTATTGGGCGAAGCTCCGGCGCGCTGGGCGGGTTCATTTCCTTTGGCACGAAGGTGACCCCGTTGGCTTCGTACCACTCCAACACGTCCTTTGAATAGTGGCACGAAGCGAGATCCGGCCAGAAGATGGTCGGGCCCTCGTGCTGCTTCAATAGTGGTAGTAAGCGCTTCTGTAGGCACTCCTTAAAGTAAACCTGCCCGTTTACCGTGCCGGTCATCACGAAGGAGGCGCTCCGCTTTCCGCAAGAGCAGATCGCTTGCCACACCATGTACTTTTTAGCAAACTTGGATAGTTTCTGCTTGCGAATCTCCTCTGGAACGCTGAATTTGTCCTCTGCGGAGAAGAACAACAGGCCCGGCAGCTGACGAAAGTCCGCTTTGACGTAGGTTTCGTCGTCCTTTACCAGGCAATGCGGCTTCGTCAGCATTTCGGTGTACAGCTTCCGGGCTCGCGTCTTCCCCACCATGTTTTGCCTTTCGTCGCGGTTAGGAGCCTTCTGAACCTTGTATGTACGCAGACCCTCCCGCTGCTTGGTCCGCTGGACGAATGAACTTGACAAATTCAGCTTATTGGCGACATCCCGGACCGAACTTCTCGGATCACGTCTAAACTGCTTAACTACGCGCTTGTGATCTTTTTCACTGACGGAGCATCCATTTTTGCCGTTCTTCACCTTCCGGTCGATGGTTAGGGCCTCGAAGTATCGTTTTGAGTACTCTGCTGGCCGTGGATTGGACGATTCCCAGCATCTTACCGATGTCCCGATGTGACAACTCCGGATTCTCGAAATGAGTGCGCAGGATTAATTCACGACGCTCTTTTTCGTTCGACGACATTTTTCCAAATTTACGAAAAATTGACAGTGAAGCATGGCCAACGTGATCTATACACTCTTATCTGATTATAAGCGAAAGTGGAGGTATAATTCCTAAAAATTAAATTTCTACAGCGTTTTTTCCGTGATGCAATTTGATGTGATACACCCTTTATTTGTGACAAGACATCTCATGCCATTTCTTGTTGTATCCGAGAACAATTTTACACACAAATTGGACTGTACCTTTTTAACCGTGTGAGTAGAATAAATCTAGATTGTAAGTAAAACTAATTGACAGTGTATTGTTTTCATCTGTCACGTTTCATAGCAATCCAGAAGTTTTTCACCGATTCAACGCTAAGAAGGTTAGAATCGACAATACCACCATGGCCCATGTGACGTGAACACTTCAAGAAGTGTCTATCGGCCGGAAGAAATGGTTTGATGAACCCCAATGTTACGTTTAGTGTTCAGTGTAGACACGATAACTTATCAAACTCATCGAACGCGCACTTTAGTTGACAGAGATGAATTGGTACAGTCCGGAGACTGACATATTTGTTTACAATCAGATAAAAGATATTGTAATATGAGAATTTGAATTGCTATTGCTATAATCGGATTATTGTTGAGCGAAAAATTTATTGAACAGAAGTTAGAGCCGAGTTGAATTAGTTGGATTGATTGGCGTCAAAACTTTTTACTCAAAAACAAAATACAATAAAAGTAAACGAATTGACAATTTGTAGCAAGAAGATGAAAAGGATTTTTCTAACTTCTTCCTTTCTCTTTAGCCAGACCCATTTTCGATTGTGAGTATTCTCTACTCACACTGAAACATCGATTCTTCAATTTCGTTCTTTACTGTTGTCGTTTCCTCTGAATTTGAAAGCAAACGTTTTCTCTTGAAGATTTAAACTGCTCGAATTCATTACTATTATTATTTGAATGGGCTATATGTCAGCTCCAGTTTCACGTATAAAAGGACGACCGTTGCTTCAATTGAATGTTCCACAACCAGCGCCAGCAACTGATTATGCCTGCTGGAATACTTTAAAACCTTCCACATCGCCATTTTCATTACTTTCAGTGAATACGGTTCGAACTCACGAATTTTTCATTCGGGTATAAGACACTTTTACTTTCATTTGATGATTTGATAACTTCGCTTCGGCGTGAAGAATGAAACAAATAAACGTGAAACGAAACAAGAGGTGAAGTGATTGTTATTGAGCGTGAAGAGTCTGCATGAGTTTGCAGCAAATTGAAAGACGATAGGTTCATTAGTGAGTGAAAATGTGTCAATTGAAGCGAAATGTTAAGGCCTCTGATGGACTCTCCGACTGTGTGTTGAAAAGCGAGTTGAAAAAATGGGAAGACCGGGAAGTGACAGCCAATTGGATGGCTGCAAAACTTAAACAGGCGAAAAAATTTATTACGCCGAGTATTAAAATTACTCAACAACTGCTAAGTCTTAATAAGAAAGAATTCAGCACATTCACTGGTCTTGTAACAGGACACTGTCCGAGTAAATACCATCTTAAGAACATTGGTTTAGCACAAGATGATATTTGTCGCTTTTGTAATGCCGAAAGCGAAACCTCGGAACATTTGCTCTGTAACTGCGAAGCTCTAACTAAACGCAGACTTCAACACCTTGATAAAGCTATTCCGGAGCCCAAGGAAATCTGGTCTGCGTCGCCGATCCTCCATCAATAAGTAGTAGATAAGCTTGAAGTGTAGTATAAAAAGGGGTATACCACAATAGTTCAAAATAATGGACGCAGTGGTTCACACCCAACAGGGGAAAAAACGGCCTCTGATTATGATTCGTAAACAAAATTGAATTTCTTATAAAAATCAGGTAATTTCTCAAGGTAAAATTAGGCTATGTAAAATAAATCAGAAAACCCCAACAACATCTCAAAATCAGGACATGCCTGCTAAATCGGGACAGATGGTCCCCCTAAGCAGATCAGGACAGTCAATGTTGTTCGTCAGGGCGTCGAATATGAAGAGCTGTTGTAGTATCAACCTTCGTACCGACAGGAGCTCAAAAATGACCAGACGGCAACAATCTTGATAATCAGGAAGATTGAGGGAATCATCCATGACAGGTTCCGAAGTGCGAAACGTTAAGTTTTTGGATACTTGTACGGATACTGGTATTATCTGGTACGCGTGCTAAGGTGCCCAAACCGGAACAGCATATTCTAAGATGCTACGCACTAATGCACAAAAAAGCGACTTGAGTGCATACATATCGGTTAGCTGAAACTTCACGTAATCCGAACAAAATTGTCCAACAGTATTAAGTCGCATGATTTTGGAGGCCATTATCGGGTCCATTACGCGTCCGTCCAAACATCCGTTCGCCGAATGTTTCTTTCAATAAATAACTATATATCACTAAAACCTGCGCTTTTAAAGATTAAGCGCACTCAGTTGTCGGTTACTATAACCCTGTACTGGTCACCAACAAATACTACATACTGACCAGAATTTTTTTTTTAAAGCAAAACGGACCAATGATTCTATTGGTCAATAGAGCACTCTAGTTACTTCTTCAGGTCGCAACGGTGCTTCGACATATTCGTTTCACTCCAAATGCGGTTATTTTGCTAATTTACGCATCCATTTAACCAAAATTAAGCTTTATCGTGAAACTAAATTTGCTTCTGAAGCGCGCGATAAGTTTCTTGAAAAAAACTTGAACAATTTGCAAGCGTTGTTCAGGCGTTGAATGGCAAATCAAACTAAACACCAAACAAGTAACAGCTGTCAAAATGGCGCACATATCTAAATGTACTGCCAACTTACAGTTCAAACACCCAATGTTATATCAGTTTATAGCTGGGTACTTAAAAAAAATCGTAACACTATGGTTACTGAATTCAGTGATTCGATTGAAAGATTTATAACTGTATTGTCGAAGAGAACAAAAGCGATAAAACCCGAAGAGTGATAACAGAAGATGCTACTAACATTTGAAGATATCGACAAGGTCGAGCAACGAATTCTGACTTCTAAGACCAGCCAATATAAAATTTGCATTCCAATAACATCACAATCGACCAAACTCACAGTAACTCATCCGGTAAGTGTTTCCAGCAATTGCCCATCGTCGATCGATATTCCGGGTCGCGATAATCATTGCCCATATATGATCAGAGATCTCGTCTGATGTGATTTCACCTGATTGGGTGATCCGCCCTTCTCGCGACGCGATCGATTGTCTACGAGGTAGCAGAACCCAGGCCCCCGATTGCAACAAAGCCACCCGGCCTCGGCCCGGCTACACGGATTGTGTGAAAATATGTACCGACTATTCTAAAAATGGCCTGGGTAAAGGTAGCGAACGCATGCCCTAAATTACGCGCGCTCCTTCGTTACACACCTCCGGGGCATGGGTTGGTCTATTATCATGACATAATACGACTCGAGCCGTCGACTCGAACAAGAATGAGTTACATTTGAAGTGTACTCGAGCAGCTGCTACTGTCTAACTGACGTTGTTCTGGGTTGTTACACAATCCCAATAGCCGGGTTGACACATTAAAAGCACACCTGTGAACTCGGGTGCGTTATCATCGCCGCAGCTTGTTTTGCTCCATCGCTTTCATCTCGGGCATGTATACAAGCATTCGACTGCGTGGGAGATGCTTTGGTAATCAGAAAAAAAACATAACTCGCGTTTGTGTTCAGTTTTTTTTTTCAATCAACGACATTTCGTGGCCTACTCTGACTAATGACGCACAGGTCTGTGACAACCGATCCGATGAAGTCATACATTGAAGTTTGTTTACAACATATTTTATCACTTAACCCTATCGTGTGGGGCTCCTCGATGGCGACCGGTTTCTACGCTCCACACACAAACCACGCATCATTCGTAAGCAAAATAAACTCGACGTATAATTTTGGCCAAGCAAACGGTGGGGTTTCCCACGCGCACCACATTTTGTCACACTCTTCGATCATTGTCGCCATTTTTTCTCTCTTCTGTCAGATTTCGCTCTAGGTCTGTGATGCAACGCGATAGGATTGAAAAGTTGTATCGGGAAAAACGATTTCTCCCAACCTGCTGCGAAACATGGACTGATTCAACTCTCCAGCTGGTTGGAAAGTCTTCTTTTTCTCAACACAGCCAATCGAATTTTATTTCGAAATCTACCTTAATTGTTCCGTGAGCGATAATTTAATCTTCACCCTCTCTAATGAGTCCGATTTACTTTCGAGCTATGGCGAAAAGTAATATATTATCTTGTTGATGCTTTATATATTTATGGAATTTGTCAGTGACTCAGCAGCACCGGCTAATCCGCACGGAAAAAAAAAAGAGAATGCAACGTGTGCGTGTAGTGCCGAAGCATACGGAACCACTCCGAGGCTCGCACCTTGGTAACACCCCGGAAAACCACATGGTACCACATGTGAAGCAGCAAAAGAACCGATGGATTTTCGTGCTCCACCGGTGCAGACTTTATGAGTTGGAAACCCAATTTATTGTTCATTTCTTCGTTTGTGCCGGTTCTATCCTCCCTTCTAGAGAGGCCTTCAAACGCAACGAGTCGGTTCACCGGAGAGTCGATATGCGTGCATATTTCGCCTCTCCGCATAGGTGCTCAAGGCGATGTCCCCGTCTCGAAAGCCACGTTGTAAGAAGAAAGCAGCACAGGAAAAGGATTTATTGGATGAGGTCTTGTACAAACAGCTAAGAAATTATTAGTATTCCATTAGCAGAATCAACGTTTAATATTCTCAGTTGTTGATTAAGATTCAAGTGTGAAGAATTTTTTATGGGGAATCATCGGAAGTCATTTATTTACGCGTCATCATAAAGCCACAAAAAATTGTAGTCTAAACGGAAGCTTGCTTTAGCGAACGTTGTGGATGAAGCAAACGATATGGTAATTGAGAAGTAAAAAAAAGTACATCGTAATATACTACAGTGATAATGAACCGCATTGATCACAACATTCCCAGCAGGAGGAATGATACCGAACCAAACAACCAAACGATGGAATGACAAACGAGCATTGCATTCTTCAAATATGAGAGTAGAAAAGAGACTTTAATGCAAACCATTTGTATGATTATTGTTTGCATATGACTCAAACGCCTGTGCGTACGTGTGTTCGTGTGTTCCTGTGCTCATTCATCAATCCGCGGGCGCCTTCTTAGGAGAGAAACACGAGGATGATTCACAACCGGCAAATTCATCTCCCGACCCGCTCGCTTCACCCTCAACGATTCCAACCCAACCTCGCAGTCGCAGTTTGTTTATTTATGAGAACAACATAATGTCTGGAAAGTGTAAACGACGATATGCTTCTGAATATGTAGGTGGCAATTTGTTCCCGGCGAAAATTATAGATTACGGGCATCATAATTACATAACAGCAAGAAACAACGGCATTCTAAGGGACGGGATAACTCCTACCAAAAGTCTCTCATTTTGGTGCACCGTGGTTTAGCATCCAGACATAGGTGCTAAATAAAAAAGTACATTAAAGTATTTTCAGTCTATCCATCACACAACTATTCAAACAATCCGAGTCGACAATTCAATTAATTATGATTGCAAGGAAACAAAAAAAAAAGTTTGTAAGAAAATAGTTCATTTCTATGATTTTTCACTATAACCTCTATTCTAACTATAACTTACTTATCATGACAATTTGGAAAACTTAACCTCAACTCTGATCTCCCGGCCTTAAGGAATTGATTTTAGGAACTTTAAATGTAGTTCAAGCATCATTTGGCAAAATTATATCTCTCACGCTTCCAAAAACATCATTCTCAAAGTAATAATCCACAAATTACACTGATATTTTACGGAAACGAATCGAATCTGATGTGCGCGAAACAATGTTCACCTCCAGTTTTCTTTCAATCGAAGAACACAGCTTTCACCGCAGTGAATCACTTGCTTCACACAAACTACCACATACAAAAAAAGCTGCACTTTGACGTCACCTTCAATCCGGAAACAATGCGCGAAAATTAAATGATCGATCGGAAAATCACCAACCACCAATAATCCCAACTCCTACAACTTGGTAAACGAAGGAATGAAAGGAGTCTTACTGTTTCTGCTTCGCTACCAATTCTTTCGATGTGAACTTCTTTCCGGTTAGAAAATGGCAGATCGATTCGGAGCGCGAAATATATTCAAATTGACTAGCTCGAGAAACACACAGGGGTGGACCTTGCGATGCAATGTTTCGCTTCTCTGTTTTTGGTATTTCCTTTACGCGATATGCACGATGGATAGCTACGATTGCTTTCGTAGTAGTATTGATGTATTCAAGTTGTATTCCTCTTCTTCTTCTTCTTCTTCTTCTTTTTAAGAAGCTTTAAACCTAACAGTTTAGCGCTCGGAGTTTTCGAACGCCGAGTGCTCAGAACAATATACGCACCCAGCATCCAGAAAGTCGCCAAGGCTGGACGAGTGCGATGGGCAGGGCATGTTGCAAGATTGTCGGACAGCAGCCCTGCAAAGATGGTGTTTGCATCGAATCCGGTAGGAACAAGAAGGAGAGGAGCCCAGCGAGCGAGATGGTTGAACCAGGTGGAGCAGGACTTGGAATTAAACCTAACAGTTTAATCTCTTCTCATAATTGTATTCCGGTGCTCTCGTGGCCAAGCTACCGGATTCGATTTCCGTTCTAGTCGGAGATATTTTTCGTATTCTAGAGCTTGTCACACAGAATGCATTCAAGGCGTGTTATTTGGCATAGAGATCTCAACTAAGTACGGATAAAATGACGCAAGTAATACAGGGTCTTTCAGATTAAACTTTCACTCAAAAAATCTAAAAACTCCATATATATTTTTTACGCTCCGTCGGTGGTAACATTGCATTGCCCACTTCGGAATGATAATATTCGGCTACTCGTCAAAATGTACAATTTACAAGAACTTGTATTTTTAGTGAAATCGTATTACTCGAGCAACCGAAGCTTTAATGAAACTTTAACCTCTTATGATAAGAATTTAAACATTTCTCGTTGTCGATTTCTTCCTCTGGGGGTACGTGAAGGACCGTTGTTATGTTAATAAGCCACAAAATTTGGAGGAACTTAAAGAAGAAATAACTCGGATTTTCAACAGCATCGAAGTCGTAATGCTAGAGTTGTGCATGAAGAATTTTGTTCACCGTTTAAAACGCGTTATCGAAAAAGGGATGATCACATCGAAAATGTCCTAAAATAAGCTTTATTTTAGTTTTTTTTTTAAATAAAAATCGCTTCACTTTTGTAGAAGTTATTAAAATTTGTAGCGTGAGCGTTTAATATGAAAGACCCTGTAGATGCGCACGACATCGAAGATTCATAACAAGATGACGTTTCTTCAGGCACTCTTCCCTATACTTTTTCGGGTCCAATTTGTTGTTTTTGACAAGAACCTTAATTTTCTGTCTACAGTGGCAAATCCCTTGCCAGATCAAGAACTTGCTGGCAAATTTATCGACGAAACGAACGTAAATTTGCTGAGGACATCTTCTCTGGCAGTAGCTTTATAGAATTACAGGCCTGGGAGCTGTCTAAAATTCGTCTTTACATACGTTTAGCCATCCTTCAATATGCATCCTTCGTACTTCGACAAAACCTTGTTGTACAATTTTCGAGCGCGTCTTTTGGTTACCAAACTTTGCTTCAGCAAAGGTTGGTTGCTTGCAGGCATGGAATTGGCGCTCCCAGCAGAATTCTACGATCCTCGCTCTTGCTGCAACCGCTTCCACATCGTTCATCGTTTGGTAAACATAAGCCGATCGCGGAAATGATCAGAACCTTTTCGTCCCTATAGCAGTTTTTTGACCTTGGAGAATCATCACTACGCTTTAGAAACCGAATTGAGAATCCCAATGTGTTCAATGTTATGTTTCCATGTTTTTGTTCGACTATTTTACAAGTTTTTATTCATTAAGACGATGTTGTCAGATGAATGTTATATCTAAACAAATAAACACGTAAGCAAGTAAGTTCCACTATGACGCGTTCTCTAATGCACCCGAACAACAGTTGTACGTTCACGGAAACGTGTTCTGAGACGATCATACACACCGGATTTTCAATGTGGGTGTCCAAATTAAATTTTCTTCTCTCGGCTTGCATTCTGCAGAATATTTTCAAAACAAAAAGGGATCGACGTGAAATTTTCACCGTAGAAAGATACAGGTTTTCCAAACAATTTGTTGTCAAAAGATTTCAGATGCGCCTACTACGACAGCTGCTATAAAATGAACAGTGATTTCGTATTCTAACTAAATCAAACCTTAGCTATAGTGTTGCAAGTATACACAAGCATAATTTATCAAAGTAAATCAATGAAATACAGTATGTTATGTCGTGCATACAAAATTAGACACTGATTGGAATAAGGGAGTACCACAGTACGAGTATTTAAATTTCTTCTTCAGGCTAAAAACATTATCAAAAAGATTAATGTAGTTCACCTTATGCTTATTAAACTAACAAAATTTAGAATACTCCGCCTACACAAATGTCGTGTGTGTATTTTAAGTGAGGAGCTGAGGTTTGAATGAAGGAAATTTTCGAAAGATTGCTAGGAATCTCGAGTCTAACGAGAATTGAGCTACTAGCATCTATGAGCAGACATTTTGACTTGCCGCCACAAACGCATTCTCTGGCATATAGAACAATCGTTCATGAAAAGGACCGAGCAAAAAATTATGATTGAGAAGTAACCAGTCCCACTAGAGCTGCTGGGCCTATTTCCCCAAAACGTGATCATGTTTTGTGTAATCGCATGCATTCCTAACGTGTTATTTGTTCGAGTCAACACCAACAACAGAAACAACAGAGAAGCGACCAAAACATCAACAGAATTGACACACGAGTCACACAATTAACAGCATGTTGACAATTGGGACACGTTCTTTCCGCAGTCTTCGACATGTTCTTAATTTGACTGTCGAGCAAAGGTTGGACAGCTTCATTCAGCGTCCAACCATGATCGAAGCCCAAACTGTGACGAATATGCATTGGTCTGTTCTGCACACAGTTCTAGGATATTTGTTCGAAAATTTATTCTTGATCCAACGTTTGGAAGGCACAACCGAAACGTTATGCTATCGAAAAATTCATGACTTTATGCGCGAAAATAATTCACGCTAATTGAGCAAATTTATCGCGCAGGGAAATAAACCACTAATGTCCGGGCTTTAGAAACTGGGAAATGGGAATGACTCAACGTGACGATAATTTAACGACAAAAGTGTTATCACTGAAGAGCGACTTACACTCAATGAATGATTAAATGCAATTCGACTTACAATAATAATAAAACAAATGTTTGGTGACGGATTGCGAGTTTGTGTGACTGTTAGGCGACCGGTGTGGCCGTTTCGTGGGCCAGCGCGGTTACGTGTGGGATGGGATAAAGCGGCTTTCTCGCCGCCGCCCTCGCCACTCAAAGAGGTGGCTAGGGGGATGATAATGCGATATGCTTTTTACACACAGAGCGTGTGGCACACACATGACATGCATATGTATAAAGCAAACTGCAGCCACACACTGCACTGACTGACTGCCTAAGTGGTGAGAGGGTGTCTTCTTCATCCTCGAATTGTTTGAATCCCTACAAGTGAAGCTGTCGAACACGCAAAAGTCCAAAACGAAGAACTATCTGTATGTTGTGCCTCCGTCCGTCGTTGTCGTTCCGCTCTTGACTTCCACGTTGTGCCCTCTCTTGCGTCCACCCCGGGCGGATCCACAACCCGTGAACCACGCGCTGCTATACGCCTGAGCCACACACAACTACAACCCAGACGAGAGAGTGTGCGCTCCGCGCTACGCGTAGACAGCATGCGATAGACACAGCGAGCCGGAAAATCTGCGCCTGTAGTGGTACCTCGTGCATCCAGTAATACCATATATGGTCAAAAGCGAAGCAGCTGGGCATGCTACCGATGACTCGACTGGTGGGGTACTATTTATAATCCGAGTGTTGTTTAAAATTGTATCACAACAGTTCTTGTAATCGTGCTGTGAACATCATTTAGTTTAAAGCAGTTCAAAGAGAAACAGTGCTCTACACACAACACAGTCGTAGCTTAACATTTTCTGTGAAAACTAGAAGCTACGGATCATCTTTTCCTTATAAAGGAACCAAAACGCACCGCACACAACTCTATTTATTACTAATTTAGTCTTTTCGTATTTAAACAAAACCAAATGTAAGTAAAGTTCAACGGATACAGAAAAATAAAAGTGTTAAATCGTAAATTGTTCAACAAGTGCAAAACAAGGGACTAAAAGGACGATATCGAATAACAGAAGCAGTGATAATTGAAGGACTTTAAACAATTGCAATTGAAGCAACTGATTTCCACTCGGAAAAGTGACTTGTGCTGGGAAAATGGATTAAGCGACGAAATCTGCTCTCCTCCAATCAAATGCGTTGAATAAGAGAGCAGCCGCAACGGAAACAACATGCTTAGCTGCTTAGTGTCAGAAGTTCCTGGAATGTGGGATACCGTTGTGTGTTTTTTTTCTCAAGAGTGCACTTCTCCGCCGTCAAATTCATATTCCCACTCACTGTGACTTGTGGGTGCGGCATGCGGCATTCGGCATAATCTAGAATTAATCTGGTTCCCAGCCACAACTGCTCACACGGGACTTCTCACAATTAACGCGCTGGTAAAAGTGTGTGGTGAAAATAAGTGCAATGCTGATGAGTGAATTTCTTGGGCCAATGTTCCCGACCCTCTTTGAAGTGTAATCATCGGAAGTAAAACTGCGCAGCATTTGAATATGCTTGAACTGCTTCGTGATCCCTTCAGAGAGGGTCACAAATGTCAGAATCAAATCAAGTGCTCGTAAACACATGATTTCTCCCCTCATTTCATGATCAATTGCAGCAGAAGATTCGCTTCCAGAATCCGATCCAGATCAGCAGGTGTCTGAAGAGAATCAGATCATGTGCCATATATTAATTTGCGCATGCAGGGTTGCCAAGTGTTTTTTCAGCAAAGCTTGAATGTTGAAGAACAAAAAGTCTGGATTTGTCTGAATATTTTTTCAAATGTATTAACATACATTTCAGGATGAAAAGTGAACGCAAGCTCTCTCCAAGATAGCACCAATTAATGTTTCTAATGTCATTATATTGTGTTCGCTTTCTGTATGTCGTAATTAAGTTACTTCAGCAAATAATCTTCAACAGAGAAACATCTTCATTATAAAAGATTCTCAAATTTATCAATGGATAAGACTCAGCACATACTTGCCTCAAAAATAAGCCAATTTCCGTAATCAATTTATGATGTGAAGACCCCAAGCACACAGTTGTAGTGTAGCCGTCTCAGCGTTGGACTGTCTACAATTCCAACGTTAATGTTCTGTGGCCATTGACATCGTGGATCAACATCCGTTCCACAGAGAAAGGATTTTTTATTTTTATTGATACTACATCCCATTGATAGATTAGATCTTCTTCACAATGTTTCGCCAATAAACCCGATCCATGACTGCAGTTCTCCAACCCCCAACCGCACCGATTCTTGCCAATTCCTGCTCCACCTGGTCCAACCACCTCGCCCTACCGGATCCGATGCGAAAACCATCTTTGCAGAGCTGCTGTCCGGTAATCTTGCAACATGCCCTGCCCATCGCACTCGTGTGTAGCTTTGGCGACTTTCTGAACTTTCTGGGTTCGCCGGAGAATTGCGCCAGTGCGTGGTTCATTCTCCTTCTTCATACTTCGTTTTCCTGTACACCACACCGTACATTGTTCGGAACAGTCGACTTTCGAAAACACCAAGTTCTTGTGATTCCTCTTCGAGCATTGTCCATGCGGGTATATCCAAATTGAAGACAGCATCCTTGACTGTACTTTGTCTAGCCTCTCAATCCTTGGCGTATTTTGAGATGTTTCCTGCAAATGCTGTTGTGTTCAATGTGTTTAACTATAGCCTCTGTTATTATTTCACGCCAGAAAATTGATGGGTCAAAAACCTACGTCAAAAAGGTTCTGTTATTATTCGTCTGATGATATAGTGTTTATCATATTTATCCCATTTTGACAACATCGTAAAGAAGATTCGCAAGGAATATACATAGAAAAAAAGGCGTGTTCCTACGTCAAAAAAGTTCTTTTCTTAACAGCATCATGTCTAAATCGATTACACGAATGAACATGAATGCTTGCAAAAACCAGAAACCCACATATTTTTATCTGTTATCAAAATCAAATCAACAGTCTGATAAACAGTAATATCAATTATGACATACCGTAGCAGTCTGGAAGTTCCAGCAAAATCCGGAAGGTTGGCAACACTGAAATTGCGTGTAGATAACTCACCCTGTAAAAGGCACTGTAAGCTGATGATCACCCCATAATTTCTTCGCCAACGGCAACCTCTCTTCCTGGTGCCAAAAAGCCCGACCGGATATATGTACCTACTCCAACACAACCATGGTTTTTTTTCTTCGCTTTTTCAAGTTCGCACAGTCCAAGCGCTTCCTCGCGACCACCTCACTGGGCCCTGCACATCAATTACGTCGTTCCGGCTGACGCACACTTTGAACGAGCAGAGTAGAGCAGAAACACCGGTTAGATCTTTTTTTTTACACGGGGTGAACAATGCGGAGTGCCGCTTGCTACGCGGCTTTACGTGGAAATTAAGCATTTTTCAAACATTGCCTTATATGGTCATGTTCACGCGATTGGTCCAATCCGGGAGAGGAATGTGGGAGCGAGCGCGATTGCGAGAGCGAGAATCAGCTTTTAACGGTTGCGATGAGAGCTTTTCAAGCCTGTGCCGGCATCGGAACAGTCTGAAAGCTTTCAGGCTCCGCTCTCCCGGCTCTTCTTGATTGCACACTCGAAAAAAAAAGAGCCGTTAGCAATGAGCAGAGGAGGAGGCGATAGGCTAGCGTCACTTTTCAGCCACCATCATTCGTTCGTGGTCGCTCAATCGAAGTAGTCGCGCGTGTTGGCAGCAGCAACAGCACCCATCAAAAGTACTCTCTGGAACTAACTTGATAGTAGTAAGCTGTGTGAAGAGGATTCTTCTGGCTTGATTTTGCGACTCGGAACCGTAAAGCTCTTCGGTGCGTGTAAAACCTTTCAAGTAACGTTTGAACAGTTCAGTTTGCCACAAAGTTACCTAGCGTGAAAATCGAAATATACCAATTTGTTTAGGAAGTTTATTGAATTACTACGGCTGGCAAGTATAAATCAATTATGGTGGTGAAAAAACAGTGGAACCTTCCAGACCGAATATTAACCCTATAGAGGTGTCTGCAAGACTTGGGCGTTGGCCGGCATTTTGTGTGGCTCGCTGCTGCTGCAACAGTAGCACCAAGTAGCGGCTCATCTACATTCTTCAGCAGAGTGTTATTGGCCTCGAGGACAAAATGCCGGTTCCTATCGCATTTTTTTTCATTGCTCCGAAAAAGTATTGCCAAATGGATGGCGTATTGTGATTATCAGAACTTTATTTTTAATCAATATTGAACAAAGTGTCTGCTAATTTTGCACCCAATTTTCTAATATTAATGAAAAGATACTTCAAGCAGCCTCATCGTTTTTTTCCCTTCTATTCAACATCCCCTTTGAATGTGGGTTCACTCACACTCGCACAACCACTTGCCGGGGTGAGTCGCCGCCTGCGTGAGTGTTCGTGAAGTGTTCGCGGATACGAAGCGAAGAACTTTGAAATATTTCTGGATGCGGCTTTTTCAGCCTTTTTTTCTCCACTGGACGGTGTGAAAAAAGAGCAATAGAAATGAAAAAGTTTTGACAGTTAATGGAGGAGATAAGCGCAGAGCTTCTTCGCCGCAGAATGATTTTCGGCACTAATTTGTATTTTCTCCGTTTTTAGTTTCAATCGTGGGCGTTGTCTGCTATGATTATCGAAAAGTGTAAATGTTTTGAGTTGGGCACGTAGTTCTCTACACCAAAAGATGTGCCTTATTTTCGTATCCACTTCACGGTGAACACAAAATTGAATCTTCAGATACAATTTTTGTAAGAGATTATTTTACCACATGAAGAAAACAAAGTTTTCCATTCACATTGAACACTAATTTGATACGGAGAACTTAATTTTCATTCACAATTTCTGTTTGAAAGATGTTTATTCTGTCTGAAAACACATTTTTTGACGCTTCACTAACTCGTAAAACGTAATTCAATTGCGTGCCGTTGATTTCGTTTTCACCGTGAAGTTTATACGGAAATAAGGCCAATCCAATGGTCATGTGATCATCTCATATTGACTCACCTTATTTCAAAGGTCGTCTTATCTTCTTACATGTACCCGATAAGATTACAGTTCTTAAATGAAGCCACAACCATGAAACGAATCATTACCAAATTTTGTTTTCTCTTCTCCCCCGGCAGAATCAATATGTGCGACGAAGAAGTTGCTGCGCTCGTTGTTGACAACGGATCCGGTATGTGCAAGGCCGGTTTCGCCGGAGATGATGCCCCACGTGCCGTCTTCCCGTCCATCGTCGGACGCCCACGTCACCAGGGTGTGATGGTCGGTATGGGACAGAAGGACTCGTACGTAGGTGACGAGGCCCAGAGCAAGCGTGGTATCCTCACGCTGAAGTACCCAATCGAGCACGGTATCGTCACCAACTGGGACGATATGGAGAAGATCTGGCATCACACATTCTACAACGAGCTGCGTGTTGCCCCCGAGGAGCACCCAGTGCTGCTGACAGAGGCCCCCCTTAACCCAAAGGCTAACCGTGAGAAGATGACCCAGATCATGTTCGAAACCTTCAACACACCTGCGATGTATGTCGCCATCCAAGCCGTGCTGTCGCTGTATGCTTCCGGTCGTACCACTGGTATCGTGCTCGACTCCGGTGACGGTGTCTCCCACACTGTCCCAATCTACGAAGGTTATGCGCTGCCACACGCTATCCTGCGTCTGGATTTGGCCGGTCGCGATCTGACCGATTATCTTATGAAGATCCTGACTGAACGTGGTTACTCATTCACCACCACTGCCGAGCGTGAAATCGTTCGTGACATCAAGGAAAAGCTCTGCTACGTTGCGCTTGACTTCGAGCAGGAAATGGCCACCGCTGCCTCGTCCTCCTCGCTGGAGAAATCCTACGAACTGCCCGATGGACAGGTCATCACCATCGGTAACGAGCGTTTCCGTTGTCCGGAAGCTCTGTTCCAGCCATCATTCCTGGGAATGGAAGCCTGTGGCATCCACGAGACCACCTACAATTCCATCATGAAGTGCGATGTCGACATCCGTAAGGATCTGTACGCCAACACAGTATTATCCGGTGGTACCACCATGTACCCAGGTATTGCCGACCGTATGCAGAAGGAAATCACCGCCCTCGCCCCATCCACAATGAAGATCAAGATCATTGCCCCACCAGAGCGCAAATACTCGGTTTGGATCGGTGGTTCCATCCTGGCCTCTCTGTCGACCTTCCAGCAGATGTGGATCTCCAAGCAGGAATACGACGAATCCGGCCCATCCATTGTCCACAGAAAGTGTTTCTAAGCATTTCGTTATCTTATTTACACTAACCACAACAACAGCAACAGCAACGGCAACAACACAACTCGCCCTTGTCACCAACATCTCGACCAGGGGAGCTCATTTCCAGCGAGAAGCTGCTGTTTCACTCCCATCTTGCTGCCGGAAATGATCTTGTTGTGTTGTTCGTTTGACTCACTGAAACACGAGTCAAAACACACAACACATTAAAAAAAAACTTAAAAATAAAAGACAATTCCTGTATTATTACTTATAATAATCGAACGCAATTTCTTCAAATCGTCCCGTATTTCCTTATAATAGTTTTTTTTTGTTTACCATTTAGTCGCATCATCACGTTTATATAAACGATACATTTTTTTTTTGTTTGTAGCCAGTTAGATTAGTGCGAGAGCGAGAGAGCAAATTTAGTCGCCTTTCCCATTAATTGTTCATTAATCACAACACACGCATTAATTATCACACACACACACGCGCATCTGAAAGAGAAAGAGGAACCCAAGATGAAAGCGCAAAAAAATTCCAAGAAGCAAGAGTGCGAGTGAGAGAGAGAACCAAAAAAGTTACTACTACTACGTATTATATGATGAACGGAAAAAAGGAATTCCATTTTTTTGTAATCGAGATAAAAAAACTGTGAAGAGAAAAAAAAAATAGAAAATCAAGCAAAAAAAAATTAAAAATTGACATCAAGCGAAAAATACGCGCGCAAGAGTCGAAGCAAAACCAATCGAATGATTACTTCCATGATTATTTTTTTTTCGTCGCGCAAGCTTAACAGTTAAATCATAAGCTTGAGTATAATTATTTATTAGCGATTAATTTATATTTGTTTTTGAGGGCGCAGAAGTCAATTAATTTATGATTGTATTTTTTTCATTTGCTTTTCTACTTTAGCTATTTAAGATACTTTTCAAATATGCGAAGAATACTCCCCCCCCCTGTTACCACCCTCTTTGATCCGGTCAAGCTATCCCCCCGCTGAGAGGAGGACAACACACACACCCACCAAACCGAAACTGACCATCTGCAACATTCTGAATCCTAAGGATTTGATCGAAGCGCTTGGTTTGGATGTGATGTGCAACCCCCCCCACCTCAGTTGGAGGATGAAAATAACAAACACCTTCAAGCGGCTTGCCCATCAAAAGATATGTTAAACACCTAAACAACAGGAGGGGTGGAAAAGAGAAAGAGAGGTTGATTGCATTAATTAAAGTTATGAAAATTATAAACATAAGATTGACGCCCTAAAGTGCTTGAAAATAAATAGAAAAGAAAGTGTTCATTCAGCCCACGAATGCTACGCCGAGAGCATTTTTGGGGGGTGCCTTTCTTGGAATGATCATTCGAGTTAAAAAAAAACAAACGTTACTTTTTAATTGGTTCTCTTGTCTTCGCTTTCTTGGTTGGAATCTTGAATAAGTGACATTTTTGTTCTCTTCCCACATTGTATGAAATCCTGTTGTGCATTTTTGGTGGTTCGAACGTTCAATTTTCGGGCAACATAGTTGTTCCGGGTGTGACCAGGTTGGCTCGCGATGTGCATTGCCGATTGTAATGAGAAAAGGGATTCAGCCTGATCTCTCAGCCCTATTCTGTATTCCGACGGATTGCCATTTCGTTCGAGTTATAATTTCGCATTCCCTATTTCGAACGTTTTGCCCATTTAATGTTCGAAGAGAAACAGATCGAACGAAACGCAAAAACAACTCAAACGGAATACAGAATGGAATTTTATGAAGTCGTACAAAATATTTCGAATCGTTCGAAATACAGAATAGTGGTGTTTGAACCTTATTTGTAGGCTAAGTTCTTTCTCTGACTGTATTGAGAACTAATCGTAACGCATACTGCTGTTCAGTGTGAAATCGAATTTCGCCTTAACACTACTCTTATGCGTATATATAACATCCCCAGCAAACATTAACTCGCATAACAAGCGTATATATAACATCATATGCCCTAAAATTTGGTTGGCATATAATGCGCCTAACTGGCATATGCATGCAAAAGTGGAGGCCATATACATGGCAAATGCTTACCGAATTTGTTTGGATGAATATGCAACTTTGACCGGCTATAATAGCGATTATGTTGAAATTGAGTTGCGATCGAATATGAATCAATATATATATATATATATATATATATATATATATATATATATATATATATATATATATATATATATATATATATATATATATATATATATATATATATATATATATATATATATATATATATATATATATATATATATATATATATATATATATATATATATATATATATATATATATATATATATATATATATAGATGGGGCTGCCGTTTCTATGGTGTTAAGATACTCCTTCCCCCTCTCTTAGAGGGGGCTGCCATACAAATAAAACACAAATTTCTGCATTACTTGAGAAGTAATCAAGTAAATGAGCGGGACGAAGTTTGCCGGGTCAGCTAGTATATTCATAAATTGTCAAAGCACCAAATACGCAAAATATTTTCGTGAAATGTTTATTATAGCCTCACGAATCGCCATTTTTATATATGAGTATTTATGTTTGTAGAAATAATAATTGTTTGATTGACTTGTGTTGGGAGTGGAATATGAATGTTTAAAATGACACAGATTGATGTTTGGTGAAAACTGCTCCGATATGGGTTCGAACTCCGGTCGTCTGGATTATCATCCACCAGCTATCTCGCGCGGCTATCTGAAATTTAATTCAACAGCGGTTAAAACTTTCGAGTGCATCAGCATTTCATTGACATTTCAATATGATGTAATATGTCCTTTATTAGTATCTAATATGATTTACTGTTTCATGATTTTCTTCAGCATGCAACACGATTTACTACAGTACTGAATCGATTTAAATTATACGCTTATACGACACACAAACTGCATCAACGTAATATACGCATATGATGCGGATTAAATATATTTTACGACAATGTGCACCATAAAATTGATGTTTATTATACCGAATTGCGACTTAATTTGATAATGGTATATAAAATCGAGTTTCTACATTTTATGCGATTTCAAATATACACGATACACACTTTGATTGATATTATATGCGATTATGATTTATTCGGATTTCTTGTAAGACTTGGCACGTGCAAAATTATACGATTTAATGTTTGCTGGGTTATATGCCCTAAAATTTGGATGGCATATAATGCGCCTAACTGGCATATGCATGCAAAAGTGGAGGCCATATACATACATGGCAGATGCTTACCGAATTTGTTTGGATGAATATGCAACTTTGACCGGCTATAATAGCGACTTTTGCCATACTCATATACGATTTATTACAGACATAGAAAAAAAAACAAATGGCGCAAAATATGTTCGTGAAATGTTTATTATAGCCTCACGAATCGCCATTTTTATATATGAGTATTTATGTTTGTAGAAATAATAATTGTTTGATTGACTTGTGTTGGGAGTGGAATATGAATGTTTAAAATGACACAGATTGATGTTTGGTTAAAACTTTCGAGTGCATCAGCATTTCATTGACATTTCAATATGATGTAATATGTCCTTTATTAGTATCTAATATGATTTACTGTTTCATGATTTTCTTCAGCATGCAACACGATTTACTACAGTACTGAATCGATTTAAATTATACGCTTATACGACACACAAACTGCATCAACGTAATATACGCATATGATGCGGATTAAATATATTTTACGACAATGTGCACCATAAAATTGATGTTTATTATACCGAATTGCGACTTAATTTGATAATGGTATATAAAATCGAGTTTCTACATTTTATGCGATTTCAAATATACACGATACATACTTTGATTGATATTATATGCGATTATGATTTATTCAGATTTCTTATAAGACTTAGTACGTGCAAAATTATACGATTTAATGTTTGCTGGGAAACTCCTCCGTCTAAAGTGCGATTCACATACAACATTCACGTCACGTTAACGTTCCGTCCCGTCACGTTGCGTCAATTATTCTTCCAAGCAGTTCTTATGCAAACATTCACATACACCGGTTTTCTAGCACCTTATCGCTGCAACGTGGGGTCAAGAACGGCTCTTGTTGTAAAACGGTGTGTCGAGAAATTGGTGCACCCGTGGCCGAGTGGTTAGCGTCTCACATTATCATGCCGGGTGTTTGGGTTCGATTCCCGTTCTGGCCGGGGGATTTTTCGTCAAAGAAATTTCCTTCGACTTGCACTGTGGTCACGCGTATTCAAGAGCTTGCCCCTCGGAATGCATTCAAGGCGTGTTATTTGGCTTAAGAAATCTCAAATAAGTATTAATAAATGACGCTTGTTAATGCATACATTGAGACGGCAAAAGTTCCACAGGGAACGTTAACGCCATTCAAGAAGAAGAAGTGTCGAGAAATTGCAGCTGAGGAACATACCATATATATCTCCCCACACCTGATATTCCAGCACATATATAATCACGGAATCACTTCCTTATTCTGTTGAAAGAACCACTAATCTTGTCACTACTAAACGTTTACCTAAAATTATAATGTCTAAATCTGGTTTGCAAAAAAAAGGAAATACGTGGTTCACTGACCTACGCTAACACAACTGAGGGTCTTGGTGATGTCCGCCGGATCCTGCCTCGTCTACGATCCACGGGGAAGTGACTGATTAGAATTCAATAATCCTCACATCAGCCAGGCGCGAGGTCGACCTTGTCTAAATTATGTAATTGCAACAGAATTACGCTAGTACATAATATATCTAAAGGCGATTATTGCGCGCAACAATTGTCTCAATCGTTAAGGCCATTCACCTTTATTCCCTTATGCCTGATCTTGTCGGGTCTTCGGTCCAAAACTCGCCCTTTGGCAGAATGTCAAACTGCCCAGCAAACATTAAATCGTATAATATTGCACGTGCCAAGTCTTACAAGCAATCCGAATAAATCATAATCGCATTTAATATCAATCAAAGTATGTGTCGTGTATATTTGAAATCGCAAAAATGTAAAAACTCGATTTTATATACCATTATCAAATTAAGTCGCAATTCGGTATAATAAACATCAATTTTATAATGCACATTGTCGTAAAATATATTTAATCCCCATCATATGCGTATATTACGCTGATGCAGTTTGTGTGTCGTATAAGCGTATAATTTGAATCGATTCAGTACTGTAATAAATCGTGTTGCATGCTGAAGAAAGTCATGAAACAGTAAATCATATAGGTCCTAATAAAGAACATATTACATCATATTGAAATGTCAATGAAATGCTGATGCTCTCGAAAGTTTTAACCGCTGTTGAATTGAATTTCAGATAGCCGCACGAGATAGCTGGTGGATGATAATCCAGACGATCGAAGTCGAACCCACATCGGAGCAGTTTTCACCAAACTCCAACATTCATATTTCACTTCCAACACAAGTCAATCAAACAATTATTATTTCTACAAACATAAATACTCATATATAAAAATGGCGATTCGTGAGGCTATAATAAACATTTCACGAAAATATTTTGCGTATTTGGTGCTTTGACAATTTATGAATATACTAGCTGACCCGGCAAACTTCGTCCCGCTCATTTACTTGATTACTTCTCAAGTAATGCAGAAATTTGTGTTTTATTTGTATGGCAGCCACCCCTAAGAGAGGGGGGAGGGGTATCTAACCACCATAGAAACATTCATTGCACCCTAAAGTTTCCATATGCCTAATTTGGTTTAATTTGCTTGATTAATTCTCGGGTAATGCAAAAATTTGTGTTTCATTTGTACGGCAGCCCCCTCTAAGAGAGGGGGAAGGAGTATCTTAACACCATAGAAACATTTATTGCATCCTAAAACCTCCACATGCCAAATTTGGTTTCATTTGCTTGATTAATTCTCGAGTAATGCAGAAATTTGTGTTTCATTTGTATGGCAGCCCCCCCTTTGAGTGGGGGAAGGACTGTCTAACCATCATAGAAACATTTATTGCACCCTAAAACTTTCACATGCCAACTTTGGTTTCGTTTGATTGATTAATTTCCGAGTAATGCAAAAAATTGTGTTTCATTTGTATGGCAGCCCCCTCTAAGAGAGGAGGAAGGAGTATCTTATCACAACAAACATTTATTGCATCCTAAAACCTCCACATGCCAAATTTGGTTTCATTTGCTTGATTAATTCTCGAGTAATGCAGAAATTTGTGTTTCATTTGTATGGGAGCCCCCCCTTTGAGTGGGGGAAGGACTGTCTAACCATCATAGAAACATTTATTGCACCCTAAAACTTTCACATGCCAACTTTGGTTTCGTTTGCTTGGTTAATTTCCGAGTAATGCAGAAATTTGTGTTTCATTTGTATGGCAGCCCCCCCTTAGAGAGGGGGGAGGGATCTCAAAATATCACGAAAACCTTCCCCGGCCCCAAAAACCCCTACATACCAATTTTCATGTCGATCGGTTCAATAGTTTCCGAGTCTATAAGAATCAGACATACAGACAGACATCACTCCATTTTTATATGTATATATATTATATATATATATATATATATATATATATATATATATATATATATATATATATATATATATATATATATATGCTTGATTAATTCTCGGGTAATGCAAAAATTTTTGTTTCATTTGTACGGCAGCCCCATCTATATAGATATATATATATATATATATATATATATATATATATATATATATATATATATATATATATATATATATATATATATATATATATATATATATATATATATATATATATATATATATATAGATTCATATTCGATCGCAATTCAATTTCAACATAATCGCTATTATAGCCGGTCAAAGTTGCATATTCATCCAAACAAATTCGGTAAGCATTTGCCATGTATATGGCCTCCACTTTTGCATGCATATGCCAGTTAGGCGCATTATATGCCAACCAAATTTTAGGGCATATGATGTTATATATACGCTTGTTATGCGATTTAATGTTTGCTGAGTGGGCACAGAAACAGTGATGAACGGCCTCCTTCGGGAGAGACGCTTAGGCTGTTCAGTATTAACTCTATTTCCTATTAAACCATTCCTTCAAATCCGACTGCCTCGCTTTGCAACATATGTGACAATTGTTCTCTCACCCCACATGCTGCTCAAAATCAGGCCGAGAGGAAATAAAACCATGAGCTGAACTCATGACTTGGTAAATCCCATTTCTTGCTTCGTTCAAATTGTTTTTAAATTCGAATATCTATCCTTCGAGCTGTTTTGTTTTCAAACATCTTATGAAATAAGGAATGACAAATTCAAACTCGATCACTCTAGAACGTAAATCCGTCGGAGTACAGAATCGGGGTGTATGTCTGTTGTGCCCTGGCGTACACGATTTCAGCTCGTCCGAAACAACAGACCAAAACAGGTTCTTAATCAGTGAAAGACACCGCTGTGGTAATTTGGAAAAATACTTCCAAAGCCATATTCTTGAATGTCTAAATTTCAGAGATACGAAAAAATATAGATTTTTTCAAATTTCCTGTGCAGTTGTTTGAGTTTTTTTAGCTGAATGCGATTCTTGGCATGAAAATAGAATGCTTCAATTTGACCGAAACACCGCGCACGCGTTGTCTACGGTGTTACCGAATCGAAGAATTTTAACCGAATTGTTCAATTGTCTACTGCCGTTTTGTCGGATGTATGCAAGTGAAAACAAGTTTGTAATCTGAATTGATTATCTACAGTAAGAATGGTTAATGTGAGAGAAAAAGAACTAGACAGACGAGTGACGAAGGATTAACTCCATTCTCTATTGACGAATTTAGGTAAAGCTGAATCAGCTCATGCGACATCTACATTAGAGCTCAGAACCACAACAGTGAGGGTGTTTGTTTATTTTACGCACTGAAAAGCAATATTCGGTGGGGATTATTCATTTATTTCAATTTAGATTCATTTCATGAATGTCGTCAGTATATGGTAAGAAAGTTGGAGTTCTGTATATTTACGGTGGTTTCAACACGCGATTTGATCAAAGTCATAGATAATCTTCGGAAATTTTATGTTTGATAATGCATACCGGTTATTGATACTATGGATAAATGCGATGAAATCGATACCATATCAAATTGGCTGACATCATTGATTATGTAGGGGCCGATACGAGAAGGATTTGCAGTATTTTTAGCGCAAAACACCCTATTCATCGTTTACTTAGTTGAAAAAAATTAAAGTTACAATACTTATAACAAACCATTCCTCGTAATATACATAGTACATTGCAAAATGATGGTTTTCTAACCTTTTCAGCGTGGAAAGTATACATGAAACCGGGAAATTTGAAGATAAATTCTGATTTTTCTAGAAAATTTGAACGAAGTTCATACCAAAAAAAAAACAAAACATCCTCACTTTACTCGCTGCGCCATCTGGTTGTAAACCCAACGTAAATTCGTCAATACTTTTTTTAAACTTTTTTCTCGAATTCTTTCATTTAGCTCACAGCAAGGCGTTGTACTATAGGTGGACCGCAATGTAAAAATTGTTGTTCGGCCATTGCTCGTGAAAAAACAAATTTGTTTACAAAACAAATCGTATCTTTTGGTGACAAATGCATTCGTTGGCAAAGTAGCTGCTCGCTCTTTACTGTCGAATAATAACAGTGCAGAAGGATGTTTTTAGTATATCTTTTCGCTTCTAGCTGCACAATCAATGCCTTTTTTTTCAAGCAAAATGTACAGGGTTTTCCAACTTTAAATTCCGAAAGTAAATTGAAATAAAACACACTTAGAATTCGAATTTCGATGAAACTTTTATTTCAAATTAAAGTTTGGTTTATGCCATTATGTGTGAAATACAACATCATTCAAATGTCCACCTAGGGCTTCCTCGCACACCTTGATTCGGAACAGGTAATTTTCGATGACTTTTCGGCACATATGGGGCGGTATCTCGGTCATAACTTCACGAATGTTGGCTTTCAAATGTTCAAGAGTTTGCGGAGAGTTGGCATAGACACGGTCTTTCGCATAACCCCACAAAAAAAGTCTAGCGGGTTCAAATCGCATGATCTGGACGGCCAATTGGCATCACCAAAACGCGAAATTAGGCGTCCCTCAAATTTCGTTCGCAATATGGCCATGTTCGGTCGTGTTGTGTGGCACGTGGCGCCGTCCTGCTGAAACCACATGTCATCCGTATCCATATCTTCAATTTGTGGCAAAAAAAAATCGGTTAACATGCGGCCATAGCGCTCACCATTCACAGTTACCGTCTCGCCGTCCTCATTTTCAAAGAAATACGGCCCGATGACTCCACCAGACCATAATGCGCACCAAACAATGACTTTTGGCGAATGCAATGGCCTCTCAACAATCACGTGTGGATTTTCTGAGCCTCATATATGGAAATTTTGGGTGTTCACATAGCCACCGAGCTCGAAATGTGCCTCATCGCTGAAGAAAATTTGATGCGAAAATTCAGCATTTTACTGCTGTTGTTCGTTCACCCAATCGACGTATGCCCGACGCATTCCATGGTCACCACGCTCTAATTTTTGTACCAGTTGGACTTTATATGGATGTAGGTGCAAGTCCAAATGCAAAATTCGCCACAATGATGTGTTTGACAAGCCCAATTGCTGATCACGCCGTGGAATCGAAACATTCGGGTCATCCTCCACACTGGCAGCAACAGCAGCAATATTTTCGGCCGAACGCACATTACGATGATGTACAGGTTTCACAATATCCGCTACGGATCCAGTTTGTTCGAATTTACGCACTACATTAGCGATTGTGTGCTCTGTAGGCCGTCCATGACGACCAAAAACCAAAATGCTCGAAAAACATTTGCCGGTTTTTCATCATTTTTATAGTATAATTTAACAAAATTAACACGTTGTGCGATGCCAAAAACGATCCATATTGTAAAATGGCAGACATTCAACTAACGATATGACGCTTTGGTTGACAGCTATGTCAAACGGTTGTCAGCGCAGGGCTGTATACTTTCGGAAGCCCGAAATGGAAAACCCTGTACTTCTGTTTGGCTTCCATCGGCGGAGAAAAGACCCAGCAAACATTAAATCGTATAACTTTGCACATGATAAGTCACATATAATTTCGTATCAAATCACAATCGCATAAAATGTCAATCAAAATATCGATCATATATATCTAAAATCGCATAAAATGCAAAAACACGATTTTCCATGTCATCGATGGATTGAGTGGTAAAGTTGTCGTATCAAATCGCATATCAGTCCAAAAAGCATCGCATATCGTTATATACGGCTTTATATGCGTACAAAATATGGCATATACGTATATCGCCTCCACTTTTGTGTGTATATGCTAGTTATCTGCATCATATATCATACAAATGTGTCTTGGTTGTATGTATATCGCCTCCAATTATAGCTATTCATACGACTTAATGTTTGCTGGGGAGTACTATCAGCTTACGGCGATGGTGACAAGAAATAACGCTGATTGTGGCTCCAGCGATTTCGCTCAGGGAGGAGGAGAAAGCTGTGTATATACCGGGAAGGGGATTACCAGATCCAAAAGATCCAAAAAGGGCATTTACAATTAGATGGCTAAAGGAGGTTGTGCACTATTTTTTACGAATATATATTTGCTTATTTTTTTCCTTCAGTTATTTTCCTCAGCGAGTTGATATGAAACCATATCCACAAACCCAAACAAAAAGTAAATAATTCTGAAAGTTACATCTCGCTGCTCGTCTCACGTCATGGAACTGGAATTGACAGGTGGTTCGTTTTCGACAGTATGAGGATAAGGCATGGAAGAAGCGAGAGGGGATGAAAAATGACAGCGACTATTTTTGTTTATAAACAAACCAGGACCAATTTTCATGCTACATTGCGTTTTCTGCACACCAACAATTACCTACGCTGGGCCGGTTTCAATCGAACTAGCTGTTGTGTCTCACAACCCGCACGATCAGGTGAGTCTCCAGATGAAGCAGCAATAGCCGGGAAACGACATGCCTGGATATCCACAGCGTACCGCTGCGCTCACTGGGTCGTCAATGACTAATGTGATCAAAGTGAATGGAACTAAGAGCAGTACGGTACAAGCCCGCCGGTAGTGGCTCTTTCATATACCCACTAGCACAACTCCAACAATCGCTGAATTGCCAATCCCAACAGCAACGGCGACGGCGCCAGTGGTTGTGTGGTTAGCGTAACAGCCTCACAATCCGATCGGCCTGGGTTCAATCCCAGCTGGCGTCGTTGGGATTTTCTGAGGCGAAAAATCTCTGGTTACGTCTTCCTTCGGAGGGGAAGTAAAAGAGGTTGGCCCGGCTCATGAGTTGTTGAGTCTGATAGGTAGGAACAGGTGGAGTCGCCTCCCTGTTGTCGGTGATTGGCACTAAAGTGGCGGAAATAGGCCGACGAAAAATAAGCGAAGATAAAAAAATAAAAAAACAGCAACGGCAACAACCCTCACGTCCCGTAAAACAGCAATGAAGGCACCAGTCACCGAAACACAACAATGATGCCGTAAACAAGCAAACACAGCGGTATGCACTCCTCATTGCATGCCATTTGTTATCCTCTTTCTCGGAAACTCTAGCCGTTCATTTGGCCGCTGTCAATTCGAACTCAAGTAATGGCTGAACAGCAATTCTAACATAACGTTCCACCTTATTATACCGCCTTGGTACAAATTGTTCTATCTTTGGTGATGCCTTGAAACACAAAAATATAAAAATGGGAACCCCTATGGCGTTGGACCGATTGAACTGTCAGATGATGTTTACTTTAAAAAATTGTTTTCAGCGACTGCTATTACTGCGCCTGCAATCAGGTGTTTGTCTTCTACAGTTAATAGTTTGTCTCTATCAGAACGTTATCAGTAAGACCAAACAAACCTAACGTGCAAAAAGCGATAGGAGCCTAATTTGAGGAGATTCAGTGTTATCAATTGTGTAAAATGTTTTGTGGGCAACGTTAACCAGTAGAACCAGAAGCATCAATGTCTGAAAGTTAGTAATCTCTTCCCCTGGAACGAGCTTTTCACATTATAATGTTTTTCCTTCTTCAGCTAATCAAAACATAAAGTACGAGATGGACATGAAGATGGAGCCGTCCAGTCCGCCGGAGAAAGATCGCAGCATGTATTCGCGATGTTCCAGCGCGGGGAGTGTCCACACTCCGACTTCATCGGCCCATAACACCGGTAATTGACATAGAAAAAAAAAACGGTTCCATGTGCTTGCGTGCGCATAGAAGTACACAGAAGACAGCGTAACTAACGGCATCTCGCGAAGATGACCTTGAATTTTCTTTAACAGAGGACGAAGAGGACTCGGGTGGTGATAACAGCAAGAGCAGCTCGACGCTTAGCTACAAAGAACGCCGAAGGGAAGCTCACACCCAGGCGGAGCAGAAACGACGTGATGCGATCAAGAAGGGTTACGATTCGCTGCAGGAATTGGTGCCCACATGTCAGCAGACCGATGCTTCCGGATACAAACTGAGCAAGGCGTCGGTTTTGCAGAAATCCATCGATTACATCGGTTATCTTCATCAACACAAAAAGAAGCAAGACGAGGAGAGAGCCTCTCTTCAGAAGGAAGCTATGGCTCTGCGTATTATCCAGAAAAACTACGAACATATGTTACAGCATCAGCAACAATCGCCGGGAAGGACCGAAACGAGATTGAGTGATGACGTAAAATTTCAGGTTTTCAAAGCCATAATGGATGAGATGTTTGTCACCTTCGATCAGCTACCGATGAATGATTTCTCCGAGTTAACTTCTGGAGTCATTTCTTGGCTGGAAGAACACTGTAAACCTCATCTGCTTCGGGATGTTGTTAATCGAACACTGACGAACATCACATCGAGTTATGTGTCGCAATCCAGCAGCAAGAACTGTGGTGTTAAGATGGAGTAATGTGAGTACCTTCTTCTGATGTTAGTATATGTTATACAAGTTATTGAAATTCATCAATTTCATTAGGAAAGAAAGTCCCGATTTTATGAGTGCTTTGTCCATAAAATGCAGTTTATTTGCTATGTCCAATCAAACATACATTTTCCAATGTAATCTCGCTTTTAGCGTAAAATTTGAGGCTGGCACTAAACCCGTTTTGCTCCAAATACTTGATTCGCCCCCAATCAAGCACTCTCTTGCATCTTTTGCCCACATCTTCCCGCTGAACCCTCGTTAATCCATATTTCACACCATCATTTGGTTCCTCCGTTCTGTGCTCTCGACTACTTCCAGTGCCACAAACAGCCCAGCTGACCATTTTCACGATCAGATCAAAATCTTCTCTGGCAATTCCTTTTTCGAGTAGAAATTTCTTTCCCACATATGTTCCCCAATCGCATCGATGGTGACAGCACAAAGCAAAAACGAACCCTTCCGCACGGAACTCCGGACAATTGTTCTGTTGTTCGCGATTGGCTCGTATTAGGCATCGGAGCGCTAAGTCCGTCGCACCTCCACAAAGATGCTTCCCAATACCGATCACCTTCTTGCTTCCTTGCAGGATATCCAACCGTTTGAGCACCAAGTCACCGATATCTGCCCTCACTCGCTGGATAATGTCACGGTCTTCGATTTTGTTATCCTTCTTGTGTCGATGAGAAGCTCTGTCCACCAAAAATACTTTTGTGTTCGTCAGTTTCGTGCTCTGAATGATTGTCGCTAACCAAAATGCAACACCTCCTTTCCCTGCACCAAATTCGACAAAAGCGGTATGATTCTGGAGAAAATTCTCATGTTCCACAATTCCCAACAAAGAAGCGGACTGAACGAGGTGCTTCAGCGTTTGGGGTCCGTAAGATTCGTTCGATAGTTCAACCTTGAAGGCTGAGTGTTCCAACATTAAATCCTCGATGGTGCCTATCCTAGTATGCTCGTATATTGTGGATATTTTTACGATCAGAGACTGTAAATCTTCGGACGGTATGTCACACAGCTTCCGGATGCTGGCAGACTTATCCGAACCGCAATCTTCCTCCTCAGACAACGCATTAATTCCTGGCTCTATGAACGCCGGGCGTTCCATGGGTTTAGCGTTGCAAATCTTCAAATGTTTCTCAAGCTTAGCTGCCGATATGGTGTGTTTCGGATCCAACGGACAGGGAATACGATTATCCGAAATCTGGGAGGTTTGCTCATCTTCACAGTTTTTGCCACTCGCCGTTGTTCCTGCATGAATCAGATGTTCGCCACAATACTGCTTTCCTTTGCCGACTGTCATTTTACAGTACCGCTTCTTCCGCTGCACGAAATATTTACATCGCGTTGGCTGATCTTCAGTCATTTTTGGCCGCTTGCAAGTGGGTTCGTCTGAGCAACTCATCGGACAGGATGGGTGGCAGGATAAGCCAACATTTACGCAAAGCAAAACAAACCCGATCGGAAGAAAACAGTTCGATGAAGTGTCAATGCAACTAGGGATGTCCGGATGTACAATCATTACATAGCACCTTGTTGATTGGAACACTAGTCACCCCTATTCTGCATTCCGTCGGATTTGCATTTCGTTCGAAACTGCGATCTCGAACGAGTTATAATTTTGCTTTCCCTATTTCGAACGCCCGCTCTAAATTATTTTCGAGTAGTTATCGACACCACGTCGACCGAGCGACGAAAAGTGCTACAAAAGTGATGGAATCCAACCCCGCCTTGTCCCCCGCAGATAGCACTACCCTAAGATAAGATCAGACAATAGGGGGTCTTTTACGGACCAAATTTCTGTCAGATACGGACCAAATTTCTGTCAGTCGTTCTGATTTCTGATTTCTGATTGGTCGATTTCGATAAATTTTGTAAACAAATTCGATTTTTCCAGTGTTGCCAATAAAAATAAATTACGTTGGGTTTGTATTGAATTTAGAAAAAAAATGAATTTAATTGATATTACGATACTTAGTTTAGAGGAAATGTGAAGGAATTGTATACACGTTTTACCTAAAATTATTTTGTTACTATATTTTGATTGAATTGAAAAATTTATATATATATATATATATATATATATATATATATATATATATATATAACTATTGTATATATATATAACTATTGATTGTAGTTGTTTTTTGTTATTTTTATGTTTTTTGTTTTTATGTTTTTATATTTTATGTTTTTTCTTGAAAGCTGAGGATTTATTACATAACATATCTCGATATCAGATAGGCTTTTTTGTGTTTTTGAGTGACTTTTCAAAGTTAACCGGTCGTCCGTAAAATCATTTTTCCACTCTTATCCAAAAATAATTTTTTGCAAAAATTTATTACATTGAACTACTGAACTGATTGAGATGATCGACAGGTTGTGTTTTGCTGACTACCAATCTCTTGTTACACTGCTGACATGTTCTTTCCCGCTGAATAATTTTTTTGATGATGAAACCAGCTATATAGAACAACGAATTTTGTTCTGTTCTGTCGAGAAAAGTTTTCGCTTCATCGACGGTGTACTCATAGTCGAATTCAATATTCATATCATCCACATTATCACTAGAATTAGATGAAGCTGAAATTCGATATGATGTCGATGCTGCTTCATTGTCCATCAATTTCTGGGCTGAACATTCTTCACGCCGCTTTGATAGCAAATCTATCAATCCAATAAGATGTTGTTGTGTATCGGCTGTATACGAAGCATTCGGTACTACGGTCATGTATTGCGAAAGAGTCACAATTTTCAAGTTATTGCTGAATTGCAATGGAGTTGGGCGTCGTTGCTTTGCACGAATCAATGAGAAAAGACTCTCCAGACAATCTTGGACGAACCGCGATGTAAATATTTGTGGGTGTCCTTCATGCAAAAGCCGATCTGTCAACCTCACAATTGCATTCGTGCAAACGATTACACTTGTTTGCCATGGTTTCCAATGTCCGTGTCCTACTTGGAGATCATACATTAACCGCACCATGGTCTTCAGATGAGCGATATCCTCGTCATATTTCATAGGATCATTCAAACAAAATACTTTTTCTTCTGCCCTATTATTGATAAGCTCGAACCATCGAGCAAAGTCTTCTATGAAGCATGCGGTAGTAAGAAGCTCCGGTAATTCTCGTATTTCCGCATGAAACTTCAATGCTGCAGCCACCGTCCTGTTGCAATATTTTGTTGCGTTGCATACTTTCATTTTATCTATTGAAGATGTTCTGTTGTCAAAGCACACATCCGAGGCCGTTAGTCTGTGACAAAGCCGCAACGTGTTGTTTATTTCGGAGTTCACGATTGTGGTTAAATGGTCTCGATGAACAATATTGGATGTTAGCTTTTTTTCACGAACATACCAATCCGGAACTTTCAGGTAGACATTGTTCAACCAGCCATGTACTGTATTTTTAAATACGTGTACGGGATCGGGTATGATCTCTAGCATTCTGTTCTCAGCGTTTGGATGAGGTATCGCAGCATTTAATGTCTCATTTTTGCGACGAATATCGATCCCCAAATCCTTCCACATGCGCTGGTTTTCGGACCCGGAATCTGTTGTTATAAAATGGACACGCAAACTGATTCCCTCTGCTCTTGAAACTGCAGACAATACAGCATTCTTCAAAAACTCTTTTTGTATAGAGTTGCCGGTGTACTCGAAAGCAACCACCTGTTTCCAGCGCGCTGCGATTCCAACTAGCATGAATACCAAAGCTTTACAGGCTAAAGTTTGGGACATAGGAAGCGTTGTTGTTCCAACAAACTGCTTCGTATTTTGGCAAAACTCATTTGCCTCGTCTATGCTCATTTCGTCTAGAACCAATCCGCAGTCCTTTTCTTCAACCGACATTGTGGAGACTTTATGTTGTAGCAGCTCGAATATATCTTCAAGAATACCTACAAAATATCATTTCATATATTAACATGCGATGAGACATATGATTATAATTACATACCAGGACTGAAACGAACTCCTTCAATTTGGCGTAGTAGAGTCCTCGTGGATGGGAACAGGAAGCCTTTTTGAATAAGCTTGTCGTATCCACCTTGACATGCAAACCGAATTTGTAAATTTTCCGTAATCGTTTCATTGGACCAACGTTTCACTTTTTTAACCTCTCCTGTTAATAGCTTAATTTGATCTTCTCTGAAAAGCTTCTTCAAGGGTTGTTTTCCACGAATTCTCGAGGTCAGATATCCGCATTTTTTCTTCCATTGTTTTACAATTCTATTAACGGTTACATCAATATAAAATATTAGAAAATAACATATTTTTTGACACACTACCTTTTCAGCTTGGAAATTTGATGTTTCAAACGAAATATTTCTTCCTGTAGTTGTTTATCTCCTTCATATACGTCAACCAAATCATAATTGTTCTCAATACTTTGTATCTCTTCCCATTCCTCATTCGCGGATGCAGCTAAGGTCGGAATTTTCGTAACTCCATTTTCATTGTATTTCCCATCAACAAAATGAGCCTGTATATATACTAGTATTAGGATATGTTTTAGAATTAGTTTTTAATACTTACGCTACATATTCTTGTGCTTGATTTGATTTCAAAGAATGGAACTTCTAATTCACTGTTCACGCAAAATCGAATCCATTCTTTCCGAATATTTTTGTCTTGAGGGAACCGATAAAATTTATACTCAGGATGAGTATCCGTCCTTCGCTCACAATTTAAGGCTTTACACTTCATTTTTATTTTTGAATTACGTTTTGTATGAATAAAATGGCTTCCTAACGTTGTTTTGGTTGTATTCCTGCTCATATAATAAGATAGAATGTTTTGGTTCAGACAATGAGAATCTGCATAACGCTGTAACGGTTGTCAGATTAGATTTATTTGCTAAAAAAAAATCCCAAATTTGTTTTGGAAACGATTATATTATAGATATGGGTATTTAAAAGACTTATTTTATCCTTTTAAAGCATATTTTTGAGATTGTCTATTTGAAAATATGCAATAATCATTGAATTCGCACCAACCAAATGTTACGATTCATTAAAATAGAAATTTGAAAAATCCGATATTTTATAATATTTGGCAGCTCTGGCATCTTCATGTCATGGCTTCGTTTTTGGATGACGAAGAAGAGTAAGAAGCCAGTTGTCTGGTCTTGTCTTAGGCACTACCTAAAGTTTCAGCCATAATTACTGGAAGATAACTCTAACTGAGTGAAACGGCATCACTGGCGTTTGCTTTTTCTCTTTCACGCTGGACTGTCATTTGAATAAACAAATGAGAGCGGAGCGGACGGGAAATTATTAAAAGCAAGTAATTTTCACAATAAACAAGAGTATTCTGTCTTTAACGCCTTTTTGAATTTTAACTGAATTCTAAACAACATTTGGTTATCCACTCGTGATTTGGTGTCTACGAAATAAAAGGAATAAGGAGACTTGATATTTTTCATGTAATGCTGCCAATGATTGCCGTAACGATACTGCTATTCCGGCTATGTCGCTGTGAAAATGTGCTGCTTTACACCTCGAGCGTCTTGTACGGAACTATGGATACATTCAGGATAAAGAATTAAAGGAAACTATATAATTCAAATAAGGTGGCTTTGAGTTGCGCGTCTTTAATCAGGTATGTATATTTAAGAATATGCTAATGATTGCATTGACAGCATGTTTTTTTCTAGAACAGATTGTCTCTAAGCAACAGTTACACATATTCTTCATATGTGAAAACAAAAAATAGGTTGAATCGGCAACAATCATAAAACAATGGTAACAGCAATCAAATATATTCAATGAAAGGATGGACTAACGTGTATTTTATTTCAGAATATACCGCATTGTTTCTGCCACTTCCTAACTTTCACATTTGAACTGCTTCGTCAGTTGCCGGTGTCACCAATTCAGCGAATGCATTACATGTAATATTTATTTACAAAATTTTTTAGAACCAATTTGTGAATACATTTATATTTCAGTGTGAATTTACCTCGTCTAAATCAGAAAAGCATTACACGAGTATTGAACTGGATGGAATCACTTGGAATAGAATTATGATGGCTCGAAATGTTTTATCAGTATACTGTAAATTCTCGAACCAATACAAACATGAGCTGAGAGGAAATTTACTAATGCTATAACATTTTATTGTATAGTCGTTGATTCTGTAGTATAGTTATGTATATCATAGTATAGTCATATTGCATAGTGATAGTATCAGTATAAATATGTACAAATTAAATTAAAAATAAAATGGTTCAATGTTTATTTACTTTGTTTTCTTATGTTTCACCTTTGTATACAATGTAACGGTACCGGTCGAGCAGTGTTGCAATAGGTCGACGTCGTGCCAGATTGGCAGAGTGTTGGCACGTAATTAGATGTCAAATACAACCCACAATCCAATCGACGAAAAAATCATCGACATAACACCGACCGTAACGCTGGTGCCTATTCGGTACGATGTTGACATCGGGATACGCCATTAGTTTGTATGAGGTAACCTATTCTCTATCAGATTAGTCGGCCCGAAGGCAGTTTTAAATTGGTAGAATTTGTATGAAAATTGTTTCTTGACTTTATTTATCTACTTGAAGTACGTTTTCCTGACCTTAGTTTAAATTATTTTCTATAAATTTTCAGATATTCTCACAAAAACTTACCTTTATAATATAAAATTAATCTTTAGGCATAATTTTTGTATGACGTTTTTTCATCACTTGCATGCAATAGTGATTTTCATTTACATTGAGTACTAATTTCATTTGAGAAAAATAATGTTCATTCATAATTTTTATTTTAAAAGTGTGTTTATTCCTTTTGAAAATCCATACTGTCATGCCTATTCCCCAAATACGTAACATCGAAAATTCGTTGGTCGAAAATACAGAATGGTTAACAAAACGAATCGGCATCACTTTTTCTTCAACGATGAACTGTCATCTCACACCAAAACAACCGGATCATATAACTGGTGAGTATGGAATCTTTTTCTGTTTTTCATTTTATATTTTTTTTCAGACCCATCTCAACAGATTTTCCTCTAGTGGAGTTTGTGGAATATATAGGTTTTTACTTTTTGAATCTGGAAGATTGCCACCGGCGGCATTCCTGAACCCAATTGGGTCCAACACGGAAGCTAAACTAGTTCATATGCATCCGGACAACGTTGCCCAGAAGCAGGCACAACAAGCAATGAATTTCGATACGGAACAACTGAGCAGATGCATATCAGTGAAAGTTTATTCCGTTCTGAGACATTTCTACCAACGAAGTAAGGACACGAACGGTATTGAATTGAATGATGCTAAGCCAGATCAACAGTGTGGGAAGACTGATGGTGTAGATTCGCCACAAGTGGAAATTAATCACAAACGCAAGATGTGACATTATCAGATTCTCCCAAAGTGGTTTCTTACCAGGTATACTATTAGATAGCAGACATTTTAAAATACTAATTATTTTATTTTATTTCAGCTATGAATACACCCGTTCGGATGATGTGGCTTTTTTGCTTCCATTAACTGGTGAATGAGAAAAATGAATTCCCCCATCACCACAGTGCTTATTTCCACTTCTATTACAGCAGTCAACAGCATCGGCTTTCCCGTAGCAGTATCCTCCAAGCCATGGTGGCTGTTCCAGGGGACAACATCAACAGCAGCAGCATCTGGACCTGATCATCGATAGTGTTTCGAGCAACTTTCCATATCGGAGATCTCGTGCTTCGCGCACATTGAAGAAACCTCCTCAGTCACATATGTGTGTCAAGGAGAAAAAGGAGCTGGATTCGAATCGTCAATCCAGACAACCCGAATGTACCGATTGCATTATATATCTTGTTTATATTTTATATGCATTTTGTGTTTTTTTGAATAAAATGATTAAAATCGATCAATGTTTTTCCTTTTCATGTTTCATAACAAACCAATACAAACAAGAGACGATCAGTGTTGGAAGCAGCGTTACATGCAGGTCGACGCCTTGCACATGTTGGCAAAAAAGTGGCGTCAAGTTGTTCGATGAATGCATATGAAAGGTCGATAAATCGATTGCAAGGTGGCAGCATTTGAGGTCGATTATTGACATTTCATCGACCCGATCTTGGCAGGCAAAACGGATTGTGGGAAAGGATAGATCGACAAAATTATTGCAAAGTGGCACGATATCGGCACCGTTGTCGACACCATTTTCTGGGACCGATTAGGCACAACAAAGTAGAGTGGGCGTATTGCTCATTCCCACAATCCAATCGACGAAAAAAACATCGACCTAACAACGACCGTAACGCTGTTACCTATTCACGATGACGACGATTAGGTATCGATATCTGGATACGGCATTAGTTTGTATGAGGCAAACTATTCTCTATCATATTAGTCGGCCCGAATCAGTTTATATTTGCTAAAATTTGTATGAAATTTTTTTCTTGGCATGATTTTTTCTACTTAAAGTACGTTGTCATGACCCTAATTTGAATTATTTTCTATAGACGTTCAGATATTCTCAAAAAAACATGTCATTATAATATAAAATTATCTCAAAACATATTTTTTATGACGTTTTTTCACCACTTGCAGGAAATGGTGATTTTCACTTACATAGAGTACTAATTTGATTAAGGAAAAATCATGTTCATTCATAATTTTCATTTTAAAAGTGTATTCATTCCTTCTGCAAATCCATACTGTCATGCCTATTCCCCAATATCGCCAACGCGGATAGTTCGTTAGTCGAAAATACTGAATAATTAAACAAACCAAATGGCATCACTGGTGGTTCTTTTTTCCACTCCGCTAAACTGTCATCTCAAACAAAAACAAATGGATCATACAACTGGTGAGTATGAAATATATTTCGGCTTTTTAATTATTAATTATTTTATCTTGTCTTATCAGCTATGAATACATTCGACTCGTTTGCTTCCATCAATCGGTAAGTGAGAAAGATGATTTCTCCCATCACCACAGTGCGGATTTCCACTTCTATCACAGCAGCCAACAACATCCGTTTTCCTGCAGCAGTAACCTCCAACCCCTGTTGGCAATGCCGGGGGACAGCATCGACAGCAGCAACAGAACTTTCCCCATTCCGTGCTTCTCGCACATTCAAAAATCCTCTTCAGATACGAAAACTCAACGACAAGGAGGTATTTATCAACTTGCTCAGCTGAATTGCCACCCCGGAGGAACCCGAATGCACTGATTCCGTAGTATAGTAGAATGAAAATAGGCGAGGTTAGCGAACGTAATCGCATGATATTTTAATGTTCGCATTTTTATCCGGATCATACAACTGGTGAGTAGGGAATTCATTTCTGCTTTTCACTTACTAATAATTTTATTTTGTTTCAGCTATGAATATATCCGACTCAATCAATCGGCGAGTGAGAAAGATGATTCCCCTCATCACCACATTGCTTATTTCCACTTCTGTCACACCAGCCAACAGCATCAGCTTTCCCGCAGCAGTATCCTTTAAGTCCAGGGTGCTATTCCGGGGAACAGCATCAACAGCAACAGCAGCAGGACCTGGCCATCGATAGTATTTCGAGCAATTTTCCCCATCGGAGATCCCGTGCTTCACGCACATTGAAGAATCCTCCTCAGCCACATATCTGTGTCATCAAGGGCAAGGAGGTATTCATCAATGTACTCAGTCGGATTTGAATCGTCAATCCAGACAACCCGGATGCACCGATTCCATTATATACCTTATTTTTATTATACATGGTTTTTTTTTATTATTTTTTTTTTTCAATAAAATGATTAAAATCGATCAATGTATTTCCTTTTCATTTTCAATAACAAACCAATACAAACAAGCAGCAAGCAGTGCTGGAAGCAGCGCTGCAAGCAGGTCGACGCCTTGCACATGTTGGCGAAAAAGTGGCGTCAAGTTGTTCGATGAATCCATATGAAAGGTCGATAACTCGATTGCAAGGTGGCAGCATTTGAGGTCGATTGTTGACATTTCATCGACCCGATCTTGGCAGGCAAAACGGAGTGTGGGTTTCGATCGAATTATTTCAAACTGTTCGAAAGAAATTCGAACAGTTCGCGTTGACGACTCACCGATGCTGCCACCTGCAATCAATTGCTCTGTTTGTGGGATTGCTGTGAACTATTTAAATTACTATGGCAAAAGACTGTTTTCAATTCAAAAGTGGTCAGTGAAAACTGTTACCATATGTGTTTTAAATGATTGCAATATGCATTGCCATTCCTTTACATCTATTTCATATACAATATAATCGAAATGAAAAGAAAAGTTTATATTAATATTAGGAACCATCATAAATCGCTATTTATGCAAAATTTTATTCCACTAGTTCGTAGAGAACTTGTCAAACTATAGTGTAAAATACATTTTTAATACAGCCAACTCAATTTTCTTTCATAATTTTTGTTTCGATAATTTATATTCATTACGAATGCATCATTTTGTTCAGCATAAGGTGACTTACGCAACTATCCTATATGTTTTGACATAATTAGCATTGGAGAAGATTACCCTTTCGTTTGATACTTACTTTTATTATTTGTATCACCAAAATCATACAAAACTGCACGATACAAAAGTATCGATTTTCATATATGTTTTCCTCACAAATACCAAACATCAAAACTCAATGTCGTCGAATGGCAAAATAAGCAAAATAAACCTAAAAGACAGTTGTGCCGGGTGCTGAAATTTAAATTTATTTGAATTGTTCTTCGGTGTGAATAGAAAATAAGTGAGAAAATAAATTTGCCAAATGGATTCCGCCTTATTGTCGGTATTGGCAGTGTATGAAGAAATCGGAATACTTCGTTATAATCGACGGAATCTGTGCACATCCGGTAATTTAATGGAGCTTTCAGACGATGCGTAAGTAAAATTTATTTGTCTCTGAATTTCTTAGATTTTTTATTATCGATTTTCCTCTACTATGCAGATTCATTAAAAGCTTTCATTTGAATAAAGAGGCATTCCGATACGTTTTGGGGGAAATTGAACACGATTTTTCCAACACAAAGAAAAGTGGCATTCATGTTAAGGAAAAGCTGGCGGCGTGTTTGAGATTTTTCGCTGAGGGAAACTACCAGCTTGGAGCGGGAAAAGATTTCCATATTGCGATGGCACAGTCCACTTTTTCTAAGGTGTTATCTGAAATGCTGAACATACTGGAGCGAAGATTATATTCTAAGTGGATATCATTGGAAATGTCGGAAAATGAACAGCGACGTGCCAAGCTTTATTTCTATGAGAAATCTGGAATTCCAGGAATAATCATGTGTGTTGATGGAACACATATAAAAATAATCCCCCCTAATCAGAATCGAAATTTATTTTATAATCGAAAGGGGTTCTACAGTCTGAACGTTCTCATTGTAAGTACAGCATGCAATAAATAAAAAAATTGTATTTAATTTTTTTTGGCATTATAGGTTTGTGACGATCAGCAGAGGATCCGTTTCGTTGATCCTAGCTTTCACGGATCTAATCACGATGCCCATATATGGCGAATAAGCCCTGTACGAACGTATTTCGAGCAGATGCATCGAAACGGCGGAACACAAACTAAAATACTGGGTAAACAAAATTGTTTAAATTTCCTAGATGTGCATGATAAAATTGTTTGCCACAGGTGATGCAGGCTACCCATCGGAATCATGACTGGTAACGCCATTCAGAGCTCCGGAAGAAGGCAGTTTGGAAAGCGATTTCAACCAGAGGCATGCTTTAGGTCGAGGCATAGTCGAACGAACAATCGGTGTTCTTAAAAATCGTTTTAGATGTTTACTTGGAGCGCGACAACTACATTATACTCCTACAAAATGTGCTCAAATTGTAAATGTGTGCTGTGCACTTCATAATATATGTTTGGAATACGGATGCTCTCAGTAGGGGGCATATTTTGATGAGTCATATCAATAAATTTTCATCCTCTCCAATACTAGCAACTATCATCTATTGTTACTTTTTGTATGCGATAAATAAAAAAATACGATTTGGTGATCTAATGTCTAAATCTTGTGTTTATTTTTATAATGCAATATTTGAATGTTCGGAAAAATGTTCTATTTGCATTTCTAATATTCATTTTTAACCTCCAGCTTCTCTCGAGCGATTTTTTCCATTTCGCGGTTATGTCGATTTTGTTTGAGGTACCCAACAGCGATTCCATTTCCGAGTGAAATTTCTGTTGTTGTTCAATTTATATTTGAACTAAATTGAGGGCAGATAGCCTAGGTCTCTTTGGTTGGGAGCATTGAGGAATAGCCGTATCATTCGCATCGTCGGACTCGTCAATTGAATCGCAACTTACATCTGCATTAACCTCGTTGTTTTTTCCCTTAGGTGTTCCTTGTGAAGAACAACCTGGTATTCCTTCTACGGTTTCCAACAGTCCAGTTAGCTGAACCGCTTGCTCCTCTAGCTCAGACAAATGTATCGTTCTGTTGGGTCCTCCTCCAGTTGCCCTTTGCTCTCTTTTGTTGTGAGAGAGTTTGCGCTTCAACGCTGATTTATAATCCGCCCACACCTGCCGGACATTAAAAGTGAAATACATATGTATTATTTCGGAATAGTTTCAGTAAATACCTTTTTCCATCCAGACCCGTCACGGATGGGTGGTCCCAAACTGTTTAATTCAGCAGCACAATCGTTCCAAAATGGTCCGGAGTTACCACGTATAAATCCTTTTGCGATGTCGGGGTTCTTCTCCAAAAGCTGCACCAGCCGCTCAAACTGTTTCTTTGTTGTTGTTATGTTTTTAGTTTTATCCCTGTGAATAGAAATTTGAATAAAAAATCAATTAAAAGCAACCGATGTAAAACTTTACTTACATTTTTTTAGCAATCCGCAGTAAAAAAATATCGGGAGAAATTCGACTGAAAACCACCACTCGAACGAAATAAAGAAAGGGTTCGACATTCGAGTAGCGTCGAACGAAAGATGTTATACAATTCAAACGGAATACAGAATGAAATTTTTCAAGTCGTTCGAAATATTTCGAATCGTTCGGAATACAGAATCGGGGTGAGTATCTCGATTTCATGAACATCACGCATTCGAGACATGTATTCACGTAGTTAATACCGGCGCTACACGATTCGTCCAACGCTTGACAGCAGTACTAGTAGCAGCAGCAGACCCGACAAAACGAAGATAACAATCGGAGAGGCAGCCGCTTACGATTACAGGAAAACAAAAATTAAGACCACCCAAGCCAGTAAAGTAGGACATAGGACCGGATTGTTACAGGTGTGAATTTTCCATTTCCATAGTTTTATCATGTCTTATCAATTCGTTATCAATAGAAATGGCAGTTGCCGCTTGTGCAATGAGCCAGATTCTAGGGACGATTTAGTCGCGTGCGATGAATGCGACCGATGGTTCCATTTGACGTGCTCAGGCTTGAATCAAAAACCTACAAAAACTGAAAGATGGATATGCATGCTCGATATTCCCTCGAACGCCGATGCGTGTTGAGAAATTGGTGATGGTTCCGCCTGGTGCTGTTCGTAAGTTTCTCCGGGTGTTATTAGTTCGATATTCCCTCGAACTCCGGCAGGTGTGGAAGATGGACAGTCATGGTGATTCTCCTCATAGCTCCGATATGCCCTCGAAGACTAAGCCGAAGATTCTAAGACCCCAAAATTACCATTGACTCCCACAGCCGGAACTACCGACTGCGCCAGTTAAGGACTTCAGGTTCGATGAAACAATGATAGAGTTTGAGCTCTAGACTAGAACTAGTTTATTTCACATTGTTTCTCATTTTTATCCACGGCTTGAAACTTTACTTTATCTACCCTTTTCAGCATAGGCGGATTACCTGTATATTACCCTGTTTCCTAGCATTGTCCTTGTTCAATGCGTACCCACGTGGAAAGCATGCTCTATGTTGCTTCTATGGTTGTATACCTGGCGGCGAGTCTGAATGTAGGGATCTTAACTACTCCCCCTTTTGAAGACGAATCGTCCCGATTCATTTTATTATCATTTATCATGCTCCAATGCTCGATACTTACCTTCAGTACGAAGACGTCTTCTTTGCTGATTATCGGTTAAAACAGTATCCCCAAAAGAATTCGGCGAAAATTGACGCAAACAAACGAATATGTTTGGCGTATCGGACGAGCTTTTGTATCCATTTCCGTCTCAACAATTTGGTGGTCTGAAAAGTGCGAACATTTAACTGACTTTTTTAAAATTATTCTGCTCCGTCATCGCAGGACGTGGCACTTCGACATTTTGCTGAAGTAAACAAAAATTGTTCAGCATGAAATCAATAAAAAAAATCACATAAAACAGTGAAAATGCGGTACACTATCGGGTTTATCGTCGGCTCGACTTGCAATTTTGTCACTTTTTATGATTTTTGTAACATTTTTTTTAAATCGAGAAATTCACTATGATGAACTATTGCGGTATAGCCCATTTTTTGTACTGCACTTCAAGCTTATCTGCTGCTTATTGATGAAGGAGTAGAATGAAATTTATGGCGAGATAGGTGCTAATCAGGAATACTCTGTTTGATAAAATGGGGCTCCAGAATAACTATATCAAGGTGTTAAAGTCTGCGTCTTGCAGCTACAGAGCAAATGTTCCAAGATTTCGCTTTCGGCATTACAGAAGCGACAAATATTGTGCTAAACCTATGCTCTTAAGAAGGCATTTGCTAGGACAGTGTCCTATTTTAACACCAGTGAATGTGCTAAAGTCTTTCTTATCAAGGCTCAGCAATTGTTGATTAATTTTAATATTCGGCATGATAATTTTGTTTTGCCTGGTTAAGTTGTACAGCCATCCAATTGGCTGTCACTTCCCGATCTTCCCATTTCTTTAGCTCACATGTGTGTTGATACAGTCAGGAATTCCACAGAATGGTTCTGGTCCGGTGAAGGGTGAGTTTGGGCCGCACCTTGCAAGTTCGTCTGCTTGTTCATTTCCCTCTATACCGCAATGATCAGGAATCCAGTACAGTTGTATCAAACTCATTTAAGGCAAATGTATTCCCAGGAAATTTTTGAACCGCACTTGAAAGCATAAGGCCGATTACACATTATCCGGTTTCTGCCGGACCGGTCTGAAACCCGAATGGCAATTTTCGACCGTATCAACCTCTTCACGGCGCCGTGATGCAGCCGTCAACTGCGACTGCATTGTCCGATGACCGGACAAGTATTATTCGCGATGACAGTAGCATAGTATCGACGGCTGGTGGACACATCAGTTTGGGAAAGCAAATCATCCTCTATAAGATTATTAGACCTTAAGACAGTTTTAAGTTGCTCAATTTTTAATGAAATTTTTTACATCATGTTATTTCATTACTTTAAACACGTAGTACTGACCCTTACTTAACCATTTCTGTATATTTTTCTTGATATTTTCACAAAAACTCATCATTATAATATAAACCATTATTAAACCATTATTAAACACAATTCTTGTTCAGGGGTTTTTCCCTACTTGCAAAAGAACGTTTACTTCATCACATAAATAACATATTTGTTAAGAAAAAGTTTATTTTCATTCATAATTCTTATTTTGTATATGAGTTTACTGCACCTGAAAATCCATTATCACTATCATTTCCCAAAAGCGGAGCACGAAGTTCCATGCCATCAACACGAATTGACAGTTGTTTGCCATGTCTGTTAGTATTAGTACAATTCAGGCAATTTTTCGTCCCATGTAATAGTATGTGTGCGCTATTGACGTTTGTTTATTGTTTTTGAAACCAATAATAATTTTGATAATTGATAATTTGCAAGTGATATGAATGCTGAAATTTTTATTTCACTTCTTCAGCAACTACCAGTGCTGTGGAACAAATTCTGTGATACAAGTTTCTGTTCAAAGAGAAGCAATGGTCACAGGTGCACGATGTCATCATTGAGCATATTGCCACGGACTGTGTTATTAACGGTGAGTGGTGTCTTTCGACAAGCAGATCGAGTTATTCAATTAACTTCTATTTTTTTGTTCACAGGCAACATCCCTTATTTGAAATTATTCCTGAATTTCTGGGTATTCTAGTTTTACCTGACCCGGGACGCGATCAACGACGAGACCGAGGCACTCAAGTTCAAAATGTTCCCATGCCCGATGCCAAAGCATTGGTTCTGTCAGAACAAAATTCCAGCTTATCTGATTTGGTAATTCTTTGCCCCGGATCCGCGTATTGATAGCTGTGATGCGAAATGGGCTCGAGAAGCTGCCCCTGCCCCAGGAGGCATATGTTGAGCGCGTTCTTGGACGAGGATATGCGGAAGCAGCAATGGAATAGTGTTTGAACGAATTATAATGTTATTTTAATCGTATTTTTTTATTGTAATAGTGAAATAAAAAACACTCTAGAATGTATGTATGACATACATTCTCTTGCAGGAAAATTCCATGATAATTACAGGAAGTGAACACATTATTGATGTAAATAAATAGTGCTCCTGGCTTGTTACGGAATGTTTTTATTATTGGCTCATCAAATTGCACTTTTATCTAACCGTGTTTCTGAGACTGTTGAAAAAAATATGTGGCAACGTGTGAAATAAATCATGCTATTTGTGGAAGCATGGAAACAAAATAATTATGCGTATGAATGAGTAAACCACAACTGGATTAAAGTTAGTTTTTGTAAAAGTATTCTGAAGTGGGGCGGAAGTATTTACGATAGGTAAGGTATAAACGCCGATATGATGCAGGGCGATTACACATTATCCGGTTTCTGCCGGACCGGTTTCAAAAAGCGCCGCTGGGTTTGGACGGATAACCGGATAACAATGTGAAAGACACTTCTCACTACACAAAACCGTACATCTCTCACAAACACATACATGCTTTTATTTATATAGTGGATTAACAGGTAAACATTGCTGCAAATATTCCGGTTACAGGCAGCTGACTGCATGTGCACCTTGGTGAGCACATAGGGACAAATGTTGGAGTGGCACACCAGGAGCATGGTCAAAGTGAGACCAGGCCTCACGGATATTACGCATATACTGCATCATATCGGCGTTTATACCTTACCTATCGTAAATACTTCCGCCCCACTTCAGAATACTTTTACAAAAACTAACTTTAATCCAGTTGTGGTTTACTCATTCATACGCATAATTATTTTGTTTCCATGCTTCCACAAATAGCATGATTTATTTCACACGTTGCCACATTTTTTTTTTCAACAGTCTCAGAAACACGGTTAGATAAAAGTGCAATTTGATGAGCCAATAATAAAAACATTCCGTAACAAGCCAGGAGCACTATTTATTTACATCAATAATCTGTTCACTTCCTGTAATTATCATGGAATTTTCCTGCAAGAGAATGTATGTCATACATACATTCTAGAGTGTTTTTTATTTCACTATTACAATAAAAAAATACGATTAAAATAACATTATAATTCGTTCAAACACTATTCCATTGCTGCTTCCGCAGATCCTCGTCCAAGAACGCGCTCAACATATGCCTCCTGGGGCAGGGGCAGCTTCTCGAGCCCATTTCGCATCACAGCTATCAATACGCGGATCCGGGGCAAAGAATTACCAAATCAGATAAGCTGGAATTTTGTTCTGACAGAACCAATGCTTTGGCATCGGGCATGGGAACATTTTGAACTTGAGTGCCTCGGTCTCGTCGTTGATCGCGTCCCGGGTCAGGTAAAACTAGAATACCCAGAAATTCAGGAATAATTTCAAATAAGGGATGTTGCCTGTGAACAAAAAAATAGAAGTTAATTGAATAACTCGATCTGCTTGTCGAAAGACACCACTCACCGTTAATAACACAGTCCGTGGCAATATGCTCAATGATGACATCGTGCACCTGTGACCATTGCTTCTCTTTGAACAGAAACTTGTATCACAGAATTTGTTCCACAGCACTGGTAGTTGCTGAAGAAGTGAAATAAAAATTTCAGCATTCATATCACTTGCAAATTATCAATTATCAAAATTATTATTGGTTTCAAAAACAATAAACAAACGTCAATAGCGCACACATACTATTACATGGGACGAAAAATTGCCTGAATTGTACTAATACTAACAGACATGGCAAACAACTGTCAATTCGTGTTGATGGCATGGAACTTCGTGCTCCGCTTTTGGGAAATGATAGTGATAATGGATTTTCAGGTGCAGTAAACTCATATACAAAATAAGAATTATGAATGAAAATAAACTTTTTCTTAACAAATATGTTATTTATGTGATGAAGTAAACGTTCTTTTGCAAGTAGGGAAAACCCCTGAACAAGAATTGTGTTTAATAATGGTTTTATATTATAATGATGAGTTTTTGTGAAAATGTCAAGAAAAATATACAGAAATGGTTAAGTAAGGGTCAGTACTACGTGTTTAAAGTAATGAAATAACATGATGTAAAAATTTTCATTAAAAATTGAGCAACTTAAAACTGTCTTAAGGTCTAATAATCTTATAGAGGATGATTTGCTTTCCCAAACTGATGTGTCCACCAGCCGTCGATACTATGCTACTGTCATCGCGAATAATACTTGTCCGGTCATCGGACAATGCAGTCGCAGTTGACGGCTGCATCACGGCGCCGTGAAGAGGTTGATACGGTCGAAAATTGCCATTCGGGTTTCAGACCGGTCCGGCAGAAACCGGATAATGTGTAATCGGCCTAAGGAGTGTAAAGTGCCGCTTGGATATCTGAGAAGATGCAAATGTTAGCATGTCGATAATTTTTTTTTGAGGCACACATTTATACATTTTATTATTGCAGTTATTCCTCTCTGAAAAACTGTTGGCCAGTTCGATTTAGCTACAGAAATTTGTATTCTGGGACCATACACTCCAGCACCTGTTCTGTTACCCATTTTCGACTCATCAATATAGAACATGATTGAGAACCATTACGAACACTGGGACCACCTTCATCCCATACTGAACCAGAAAGTTTGATCACTCTGTATGGAATGCCAAAATTGATCCTATCAATTGATGCGAACATTATTCCGATCTGTTAAGAAATGTTCGAGTTATAAGCATTCGAAATACGGGTAGGGTTACACACAAATCGGCAGAACAAATGTATGGGATAAAGGGAAGTTCTTCCAGTCTTCATGGATTTAAACCGTTTAGAGATTAGCAAATTGTAATGTATAGCATATCAAACGAATCTTACCAATCCGATTCGATTGGTTTGGAAATCATGAGAATTCGTTCAAAGTGAAAATAGGTATTAACGTTAACTTTATTTCATGAAAACGTGACCTGTTTTCTGATTTGGCACCCTACCTGAAAGACGTAGTTCTACGTCAAAAATATAATAGAATATAGTGCCATAAGCCATAAAAAACATATACAATAAATTATTACGAGAGCAAACCCACTTTCATGGCAAATGTAATATTTTTTTAAAGAAGACTAATACATCGACTTCAATTGGATATGTCTATAATTTAAATCGATTCTAAATATGGATCTAATATTTTGCGATAAGGAACAAAACTACCAATTTTGACGAAAATCTGGGAGCCACTATATCGGTTTGGCATGGAATGGCTGAATATCACCTTTATGTACAGTTTACTTAGAGCAATTACACGTAAAACCAACCGGTCGCTGCTCGGACCACTTCCGATATTTTGTTTCAAATTTATTTTGTAAGGGCGTATCTACAATCATTGACCTTTTTTCGAAAACCGAAAGCCAGTTATCTGTTCAAAATACGATGCTTAGTGATGTTTTTTTATAAAATAAATCAACTTTTTTGAAAATTAAAAATATATTGGATTATCTATTCAACTCAAAAAATCAATTTAACGGTTAGTGTTACATGGACAATTTTAATAGAACGTAGATATTAATTATTGGGCCCTATTATAGAAATCAGTCGAGGATTCGATACAATCACTATCACTATCACACCGAGTAAAATCAGGAATTATAGAAATCGAGGAAAACAGCTCGATTCGTTACTCTGCTCGAATGTCAGTGACAGTAATGAAAATTTTTGAAATGAGTTTGAAATGTTTCACAAAGCACTATAGAAAGGATGCAAAATCTTTTTTTTTGAGACATCGGCTATGAAAATTATAAATATCTATATTTCCAAAAGTGTTAATATGGTTATGTTTTGGAGAAAACTGATATTCCCTCTACGAATGAAGCTTAATGGGTGTAATGCATGCATGGATGTGTAATAAAAATGACTTCATGGAACAATTTGCTTTACAAAAAATATAATTATTAGAAAATGAAATGAATTCCGTAAAGAGTCACGCATGAATTCCACTTTTTTTAGCAAAACAATTTTTTTGCATGTAATTTTCTTTTAGCGTCGATTTCTCGTTGTAGCGGCGTTAATAGCTTTATTGTATTGGGCCACCACCTGTGGCCTTAAATTTTCGCTTGTTGTGTGCTAGTGTTTTCTTTACCTTTCATCTCATGTCAATCCAAATCTGTACTTTAAAAAAAATCATTATTATTTTGCAAGACATTTCAGCTTTAGCATATGGTATAGAAAGTTTGGTATAAAATAGCAATAAAAAAGAAAATTACTGACAAAAGTAACACGTACTAATGTACGCTAGCAGGATTAAGCAATTTTTAGGTAGGAAATACGGTTGATAGTAATTCAAAGAATATGATAAAATTTGCTTATGAAGTTATAAGTATCTTAGAAGAAATACTTACTTTCTGCCATTCTGAACCAAGACACATTGATGGTCTCAGTGTATCAATCTCCTCACTGAATTCCTCCCACTTTTCCTTAACAGGGATTCTAATTGAACTGCCTCCAAAAAAAAACTCGAGCAATGTTTACATTCGCTTTCATTGGTTCAACGAGTCGTACTGGTGGTGATTTATCTGTCCACTCATTTTCAGCCACTGAAATATGCGCTGGAAGTAAATTCTGCATTGTAATTTACAACATGGTTAATATAAATAATGATGGATTGAACACTTACCTTGTATAGACTATTCTGGCAACACCGTAAAACAAATACTGATCAAAACAAACGAACATGTGTTGAAAATTGCATATATTTAAGCGTTTCTGAAATGTTTCCCAAAGGAAAGTATCAGGGACGCAAACCAAAATAAAATAATTCTCTAAAGATATGCAAAAAGCGAACCAAACAACTCGAAAATTTCTGATACTTGCATCGATAGCTATCACTCGCTCGGTGCTATCGAATTGCTCGATTTCTATAATAGTAAAATAGAGCTAACGAGCAAAATTCTTATCGCCTCGATTTCTATAATAGGGCCCATTAACCTTTTGCGGTCGTATTAAATTTGGACATGGATGTCGCACTGGTTGGGATTATATTTACTTGAAAAACAGTGATGTATAACTTTGTGAGATTAGATGAATAAGATTAATTAATTTTTCACTAAAGATAAGTATTTATTGAACAATGTGTTCTAATGTGTTTTTTATATATTGAAAATATGCTATAATTCTTCGCGTGTGATATCTTTCGAAACAGTTCTCAAAATGCAGTCCTGGTTTCGCATGCATCACAAAAATAATTTGTTGAACATACAGAACAATGCTCTTTACATCTACACAGTGCCGCAATGGAGGTTTCCATTGGGCCTCTCCTCAAGCATAGATAACAACTTTGATTTATACCAAGTATCAATGGCGTCGAGTGGATCTTTCGCACCCGAGATTACGATTATTACGCTGCTAATAGCGTAGATGTTGTCAGAAAATCGGTACTTTGCTGGTGGTATCGGTTTTGAAGCAACGGGATGCGCAAAACGAATTCCAATGAATATTTTGAAACTTTAGGATAATACCTAAAGCGTTACAGAGGGGTTTTTGAAAAAAAAAATTGCCTAAATGGCAGCCTTTTTTGTTAAAAATGAGTACTTTTTTCTGAAAAATCGCTTTTTAAAAAATCGAAACAATGAGATATCAAAAAACGACTATGTAACGATTTGGATAATTCATTTTTACATGCTGATAAAAAATTCAGCCGATTCGGTCGAGTGGATCCTGAGATATCGATACCACCAGTTGAAGAAACATGGTTTCGAGAAAACCGCGTTTAAAAATTCGTACAGCAATACTATATCCTTTGAGGTGACTTCGTTCTTTTGGCTGCAACTTCTCAACGAAATAAATATCTAAAAATCATTTAAGGACCACATTTTACACACAAACGCAAAAAAAGTGTCGCAGAATACTTCAAAACCTGAAAGTTGAAGCTGAAAAAATGTATACAACATCTTCATGCGTTGACTCCACACGAAGTCACATCACTCATAGAATCACTCAAAAATCTCGGCATCGAAACAAAACGAAACATCCCTGCCTAATGTACCATCTGCATCGACTGTACCAATCGTACCAATTATGCCAATTATGCATTTGTGCCAACCGTGCCAACTGTGCCAGTGGTACAAAATTTGACTATACCAATGGTATACGCACATTAAATACTAATATCGTCAAAAAACTAATATTTTGGGCCACTTTTACTTCTATAATTATCTAAATGTTTTGGCCCGAAATATCATGAATTTGTGAGACATTTCTCGAGCTTTCCATATTACCTTGATTTTCAATGCCATTAGTGACGTCATCCTTTTTCCTCCAAAAAATTTTCGCGTGCCACTACACCCGTATATCTAGTCACTACTTCAGCACTGTATCGAATATTGCGGTATGCACTGGAGAAATAGTTTAGTAAAAGCAGCTACCAAATCTTTAGTAGCCAAAACATTGGTAGAATATACAAATGTTTTGTAAATATTACCAAAATTGCGTAAAAGCGATGTCAGACACAATGAACGTTCCTACCAGAGATTCGTAGATTTTACTTCATACCATTAGTAACTTTGTTTTTTTTGTCATACCTAACATCTGTGATGTGCGCACTTTGCAATCGCTATTTCTATTTTGGAGATGAAGCGATTCGGAGGTAAGCATTTTGTTGATGTTACGTTTCATTACATATATACATATTTAATATTATTAACATATGTATTTCTTTTCTTCATAGAGACACGAGAGAACAAAATGCGGATGAAACGGGCTGTTGCTACCGACACTCCCTAAATAATGCAAACTAGAGCGATGCAGCAGGAAGAGGAACGGAAACTTTCCTCGTGTACGCTGCTCATAGAATAAGTTATATATTATTATTATTATGTATTCTAAGTATGTTAAATGTAATCAAATAGAATTTTTTAAATTAAAAATAATTATTAAAAACATTTTTATTATCTCTGATGATTATCTCTCACAAATGAGAAGCAAAATTTTCACTGATATTGCACCAATGTTGGACCAACAAATCGTAGTTTGTTTGACGTTTGTGCCTACCATTTTTCTTTCGTAATATGTACCAATGATTAGTAGGGTAGAAAATGACTAGAGAATTGGTAACATGTACCAAAAACAGGAAGTGGGTTATATCTATGGTATAACCGCAAGGGTGACGTAGGACTATCGTTGATTTAGAGATCATTTGTTTGAAGTTGAATCTGAATTCATTCTGAATGAATGAATATTTGGGGGACTTCGAAAATGAGAGCGTTACGTTGGAGGCACAAGGTTTTATGCATCCAATATTGGATACGGAAATATCCTACTGATGGGGAAGAATAATCTTCAGAAGCTATCCTGATAATTGCGATTGACTGAAAAATCACAAAACCAAATGTATTTGGTCACAGTGTTACATGGATAGAAAACATTCAAATAAACTCTTTCACATGAATGTATTTTTAAATTCCCAGAGGAACTGGCAGATTATTTTTAGTAACAATTAGATATTTCCACATATTCCTCGATACTGGAAGCCCACCAGTGGTTAATGCTAACTCGATAACCATCTGTTAATAGCACTTGATTGAAACATATTTGGTCACAGTGTTACATGGATAGAAAACATTCAAATAAACTCTTTCACATGAATGTATTTTTAAATTCCTAGAGGAACTGGCAGATTATTTTCCGGATCTTTCTCGATCCAAACGGAAAGAATTCCGTGCGTGTATGTGTGTGTGTGTAGCGGCTGCTTCGAGATCTTCCCGGGGAACCGTTTGTGGCATCACTCTCCTCCTGATGGATTCCCTTCTGGCCTAAGGTGCACAAACAGGCTCTTGGTGACACCGTTCATCCGCGCTTTCATGATAAATGAAGAGCTTCACCACAACAGCGACAACATGCTCCAATCGCTGTTCAATTAGAACTAAGTGGATTTCCGAGCGGCGCTCGCTTATATACCGATTGGTGATTTCAATAGCCTATTTTGAAAGCAAATTTAAGACTATTGAAACAAGTTTTTGGATCAGAAAGTAACAAGTATAGAACGCGTAGACATTTTATCTTTCGAATGAAGTGTTTATCATACCATTTCGTTCAGTTGTTTAGAAGCTATTAACACTCAAAATCTCGGTCTTCGGCGTAACGCTTTCGTTTTCGAATCTTTGATTTTACACCCCGGTATAGAAATGAAAGACGTAGTCCTACGTCAAAAATTCGTCGTATTTACTAACTATTCCTCTCAGTGTGGTAAGCATAATTTGCAGTGCCCAGTTCGAATCATGTCAGTTATTAGTCGATCCATCCAGGATGTTCACCGGCGTCGATGTCCCGTCACGAAACGTTGAGATTAAAGCCCGTCTTTCGGATGAGGAATGCTTCCAGCGGAAGGTTGATATCGCCAAAAAGTTGACCGGTTCCAGCGGGGAAATAATCAAACAGCATGATGTGTTCTTCAACTCGCTGAAGGGGCGCTTGAAGCTGCGATATCTCGAGGTAAGCGATCTGTAAGTTCTGAGAGCCGGTTCCATAGTCAGCCATGTCTAGTGTGCGTGAACTGAAAGATCCCTTTGGCCGAGGAAGTGGTATTGTGAAGATTTATGGCGAACGTCATCTGCTAGAAATGGAAGATGATTATCAACATCCTGATGAAGAACTGGAGTATTTGATCGAAAATCAACTGCAGGATGATGACGGGAGTGAATCTTTCCGGAAGCTGAAACATCTTGTAAACCATGTTTACGGACCGCATTGTAATTGTGATAAGAATAAATGTTGCACTACCAAATCGGAATCTTGTCTGTTGGGTGGCAACTATGAACCTAATGGTGCTGAACTTGTAGTGAGAGACAATTTAGAAGTTATATTCGAGTGTGTGGAGGCGTGCCGTTGTACGGCACTCTGCTGGAATCGATTGATGCAGTATGGGCCAAGAAAACAGCTCGCCATCAGACCTAGTCTTAATATTCCGAATCAACTGGGGCTCTTTACCCGACTGGCAATCCCGAAAGGTGGCTTTGTCTGTGAATATGCCGGAGAAATTCTCACTCGAGCTGAAGCAGAGAAACGAAATCGGTTGAATGATCCCAGTGGACAAAATAATTATGTGCTTTGTTTAAACGAGATACTTCCGACGCAGAACACTAAAATACAAACCTTCATCGACCCAGAGAAAAGAGGGAACATTGGACGCTACCTAAATCATAGCTGTGATCCAAATTGTCGGACCGTTTCCGTCCACATCGAGGGACCTCCAGCTAGGATAGGAATTTTCGCCCAACGAGACGTTCTACCAGAAGAAGAACTATTTTTCGATTATGGTGGAGGAAGACCGGATCCGTCAATCGGTTCTGTGAAATGCTTTTGCGGCTCATCGAACTGTCGCGGAAATCTACCTTCGCTGCGGTACTGAAAGTGCTTTACTTTGTTCCGTTACAGACCAAAAAATCTGAGTTGATCCTTTACTTTCGTGCCGACGAGGGTGGTCCCAAGCTGTCAACGTATCACAAGATTGATTTGGATGAACCAAAACAGATGGAAGTTATTCTAACCGAGAGCGTGGGAGTCAAAGGGGAGGTCAAAAAGCGTCGGTATCTATTCCTGCACGAACAGACACGGATTCATCTGGATGAGGTGGAGGGCCTGGGGCACTTTTTGGAGTTCGAGGTGGTGCTGAAATCGGATCAGTGTGTCGAGGAAGGAACAGCTATCGCCAACGAAATGATGAAGATTTTTGAGATAGAAGAGAAGGATTTGATTGTGGGGGCTTATATAGATAAGTTGTTGAAATAAAGAAGAGCAAACATTTCACATCTTATCTTATTCTAGCGGAAAGAAACAAATAATAATGATTAAGCGCGGAGAACCCATATAAGTAGATACTGATGACAATGTAAATGATGACGAGGTTGAAAATAACGTAAGCATATACGCAAGTGTGTTGAATAGCGCATCAAGTAAACCGAATCCCGGAAAGAAACGTAAGACTTGCCCTGTTATTGCGATTACACCAGTTGAGTTTTCGAAAAATAATGACGATGAAAAGGAAAAATTGGATCCAAGAGAGAGAGTAAAAGTTTAACGCCGTTGCTCCTAAACCTGCGAAACCAAGAATGGAATGAGTGATCGATATTTCTCAGATGTTTTCATTGACCTGTTGAAAAGTTAAAATGATGACATCGCGAATCGAAATGTTAAATTATTGCGGAATATGAAAACCCGCGTTTAAAGCACAGATACAATACAGTTATTGAAGTAGATCATGGTACTTATGGATGTCTGATTACTGCTCGAAAAATAATCATCGAATGGAATAAGTATTCAGTTGCTGAGGCCATCAATTTTCTGTGTTGCTTTAAATGTGGATGATTCGGGCACAAGAGCACAGATTGTCAAAATGAGGAGGAATGCTCAAGATGTAACAACGCCATAAAACATCTGGATCCACGTCAACTGAATTTAAGTTTGTAATTTGTTTAAAAGCCAATAAAGAACATAAATTGAAATTGAACATGAACCATCCAGCATATAGTACACAGTTTGCAGTGTTTCTGAGACTGTTAAAAAAGAAAAAAAATGTAAGGGGTTATATCTAGGACACGACCGTATATTTTCGACGTAGAACTACGCAATTATATTATACAATCCACTTGTTTACCACTTCATTATAGAATGCATATTATTATAGAATGCATCGAAATTTTTGTAATAGGTTTTATAGATTTTTTTACGTTTGATATGATGACTAGAACTACCAAAATTTGTGAACGGAAGAACTGTCAAACGATCATTGTATTTTACATTTCCCTCTGAAATTATTGCACATCTCATGTTTACGTAGTTCTCGAACCGCGAAAGTTTATTCACCTCTAGTATCTGAAATGACGATTTTCCCAGGCTTCTCAGTTTGAAAATACGTTTTAGATGAACATATTCCGGTCTGCACAACGACAAGCGAGTACAAAAGTACTCAACACCGAAAAATACCCCCGACTCGCATGTATTTGCAAAGCGAATTCCCCCAGACACATTAATTGTGAAGTCCGTTTTTGGGGAAACACAGCTCGGTGGGAACAAAAATACCCCCAACTTGCATGTATATTTGCAGAGTGGATTTCCACAGGTACATCGCTTTTGAAGTCTGTGTTGGGGAAACCGTAAATCGGACCAATCAAACTTGGCAGTAAGGGTGTTTAGATAACGCTTGACATTTTACAGTTATTCAATTGTTCTTCTCATGAAAAATAATATTTTGTTAATTGTGATAGACGCTTAGAAATATTTGCTATCAATTGATGCAAACTTCTTTGCGATCTGTTAAGAAATGTTCGAGTTACAAGCATACGAAATACGGGTAGAGTTAGCACACAAATCGGCAGAACGAATGTATGGGAAAAAAGGAAGTTCTTCCAGTTTACATGAATTTAAACTGTTTAGAGATTAGCGAATTGTAATGTATAGCATATCAAACAAATCTTAGAGAATTTCCGATTCGATTGGTATGGAAATCATGAGAATTCGTTCACAGTGAAAATAGTTATTAACGTTAACTTTATTTCATAAAAACGTGAATTGTTTTCTGATTTGGCACCCTTCCAGAAAGACGTAGTTCTAAGTCAAAAAAGACGGATGGGTGATGTCGGGGAAATAATCGAAAAGATGTAGGATGACATCAAGGGCGATCAATTTAAATAACTAATCGAATATTCGGGTAGTTTTTCTGTACCTATTAACAAAGTTACATCTCCAACGCTCCCAAAAACATAATTCCAAAACAGATAACTCATAAAACTATACTATTCAGCATTTTTCGCAGAATGACAACAAAAAATCCGAAATCAATTGTGTTGGTAGTAATTACAACAATGAACACAACTCTCGCTTTTGGAAAATTACTTTGACGCCACTTTCCATTTAGACACCATGCACGAATTCGTAAAAAATGAACCTGGAATCAAGCTGGTTGTCAAAAAGAATCCAATAATCAGGAGAGTGAAGGGTGTTAGGTTTCTTATAATAATCCACTTCATAGAAAAGGATTGCTATTGAAACCAAAACTAATCGAATTAATAAAAATTAACGAACTACTTTTCTTCATCAATTAATTCTAGCGTGCAAAATCATAATCGAATTTCAGTATTATTTGTGATATTCCGTAAAACACCGATATATCTTTCCTGTACATACGCCTAACAATAACTCACATACTACATTTTTACCGTATCAATCTGAACTCTCTTTTGTTTACCATCCCTCATCATAGCTACACTCTAATTCAGGATACCACATGCTCCCCCGACAGGAACAATAATAAGAATAGAATGTAATCTAATCAATAGATGCAATGCCCAGACCTTCGAAAGGAGTATTACCAATTCTTGTTAACTAAGTTACCGCAGCATCTTTCGTATCATCAAAGTTTGTTTATTCAGTTGCTAGATATGCCTCATCCTCCGGAAGCACTAAAACGATCAATAAACGAAATATGTCTGAAGCGTGATTTTGAAAAAAATAAATACTATTCTTTTATCATTCGTCCTGTTGATTATTTATTGTTTTAATTTGGAAAATAACGTATCGATACTTTCAACTGATTCTAAGATTTTTTTTGTTTGTTGCTGGACAATGGCTAATTGACTGTCTTAGATTTTTTTTCTTGATTGTGATGTGAATAAATAGAATTTGAAATGCTTACGAGCTTACTTACGTGCAATAATTCTGACCTTGAGCTAAACTCGGCGTAGTTCTAACCAAATATTGGCGTTGGGCGGAACCCGACTCAATATGATTAATCTATAGATTTTGCTATTACTACAAGCTGGCCTTGGGCTTTACCCGACTCAACTGTTTCACATGCAATGGTTCTAGCCTTGAGTTGAACTCGGCGCAGATCTAACGGAATATTGGCCTTGGGCTGAACCCGACTCAATATGGTGAATCTATAGAATTTTGTTATTACTACAAGCTGGCCTTGGGCTTTACCCGACTCAACTGTTTCGCAGATCTAACCAAATATTGGCCTTGGGCTGAACCCGACTCAATATGGTGAATCTATAGAATTTTGTTATTACTACAAGCTGGCCTTGGGCTTTACCCGACTCAACTGTTTCACATGCAATGGTTCTAGCCTTGAGTTGAACTCGGCGCAGATCTAACGGAATATTGGCCTTGGGCTGAACCCGACTCAATATGGTGAAACTATAGATTTTGATATTCCTATAAGCTGGCCTTGGCCTTGGCCTTGACTCAACTGTTTTGCATGCAATGATTCTGGCCTTGAGCTGAAACTCGGCGCTAATACAATCAAATATTGGTCTTGAGCTGAACCCGACTCAATATAGTACAATAATAGTATTTAATATAACTAGAAGCTGGACTTGGGCTTTACCCGTCTCAACTATTGTATCCTAAAATAATCTGACGTAAAATTCAACCCAACTGTTCAGTTCACAAGATTCTTCATTTTAACAATGATATTTGTTTTCTTGTTCTATCTTTTATGACATTTTCACATAGCCAAACAGAAATTGAGAAATTTGAAAACATGTTTTTTGTCATACTAGCAGCACTTCCAGAATGGAATGTCCTCTAGCCAGCGCTATCATTGCTGTTTTCAAATAACTTACCGGAGGCAGAAAAACACAACAAACGAGATCACTTATTGAAAACACACCACTTTCTCCATGCACGGTTTATGATGGCAGGATCGCCAATGTGATATTCCGTGAAACACCGATATAAAGGGTGTGTCACATCAAATTGCATCACGGAAAAAACGCTGTAGAAATTTAATTTTTAGGAATTATATCTTCAGCTTTCGCTTATAATCAGATAAGAGTGTTTAGCTCACGTTGGACATGCTTCACTGTCAATTTTTCGTAAATTTGAAAAAATGTCAAACGAAAAAAAGCGTCGTGAATTAATCCTGTGCACTCATTTCGAGAATCCGGAGTTGTCACATCGGGACATCGGTAAGATGCTGGGAATCGTCCAATCCACGGTCAGCAGAGTACTAAAACGATACTTCGAGAACCTAACCATCGACCGGAAGGTGAAGAACGGCAAAAATGGATGCTCCGTCAGTGAAAAAGATCACAAGCGCGTAGTTAAGCAGTTTAGACGTGATCCGAGAAGTTCGGTCCGGGATGTCGCCAATAAGCTGAATTTGTCAAGTTCATTCGTCCAGCGGACCAAGCAGCGGGAGAGCCTGCGTACATACAAGGTTCAGAAGGCTTCTAACCGCGACGAAAGGCAAAACATGGTGGGGAAGACGCGAGCCCGGAAGCTGTACACCGAAATGCTGACGAAGCCGCATTGCCTGGTAATGGACGACGAAACCTACGTCAAAGCGGACTTTCGTCAGCTGCCGGGGTCACCTTCGTGCCAAAGGAAATGAACCCGCCCAACGCGCCGGAGCTTCGCCCAATAGAGAAATATTGGGCGATTATGAAGCAGGCCCTCCGGAAAAACCCAAAAGTTGTCAAATCGGAGGAGGACTTCAAGAGAAAATGAATTTCTGTTAAAAAAAAACTACAACCAGACGTTGTACAGAACCTTATGGACGGGGTAAAGAGGAAGGTGCATACATACGGGTTTGGGGTCGAAGTATGAATAAAAAGAAAATGCCAAAAGTTGTTTAATAGTTTTTATTTTACTGTCTAAAGTTTTCAAAAGGATCGGTCTACTGGGCGAATTTCTACAGCGTTTTTTCCGTGATGCAATTTGATGTGACACACCCTTTATCTTTCCTGTAAATACGCCTAACAATAACTCACATACTATCTTTTTACCGTATCAATCTGAACTCTCGTTTGTTTACCATCCCTCATCAGAGCTACACTCTAATTCAGGATACCACATTATTGACATCTAAACTTCTCTAAACCTAATTACAATTTAATTTCACTTCTAGCCAAATGTTCAGTTTTTATGATTCTAAACGTTAGAATTATATTATTTAAAATCCGTCGGAATACTGAATAGCAGGGCTAGTTATTTTCGAAGCTAATAAATGTGATTGAATTTTATTCATACAACTCTCACTTCTTCTACAGTCATTTTCGGTGGATTAATTTCAGTGTATCGGGGTGAAGTGGAAACGAAATATTCTCTACGCATACAGTAACATTGATTCTTTTGTTTCGTTCCTTTCCTCTTTCGTTCTCTTACAAGTATAAAAGCAGAAGCTTTCACTGACGATTAAAACTGCTTGAACGGGTTATATTTATTTTCATTTCGCATATTAGAGGATGCTTGCTGCTTTCAAACGTAAGTTTTATTTTACCAAAATGGATCGTCGCGGACCGTGTTCAAAATTCTTCAATCACTTGTAAATAACATGTTTCTCTGTTATTTGGAATACATGATTGTTACAGAAAATGTAATAAAATGAAAGACGGCACAGATCGGACTATTCCTTTCTCGAGTTTTGACGTAGGACTACGTCTTTCATATCTATACCGGGGTGTAAAATCAAAGTTTCGAAAACGAAAGCGTTACGCCGGAGACCGAGATTTTGAGCGTTAATAGCTCCTAAACAACTGAACGAAATGGTATGATAAACACTTCATTCGAAAGATAAAATGTCTACGCGTTCTATACTTGTTACTTTTTGATCCAAAAACTTGTTTCAATAGTCTTAAAATTGCTTTCAAAACAGGCTATTGAAATCACCAATCGGTATATAAGCGAGCGCCGCTCGGAAATCCACTCAGTTCTAATTGAAAAGCGATTGGAGCATGTTGTCGCTGTTGTGGTGAAGCTCTTCGTATATCATGAAAGCGCGGATGAACGGTGTCACCAAGAGCCTGTTTGTGCACCTTAGGCCAGACATGAATCCATCAGGAGGAGAGTGATGCCACAAACGGTTCCCCGGGAAGATCTCGAAGCAGCCGCTACACACACCCACACACACGCGCGGAATTCTTTCCGTTTGTATGCCATTCAGCATCGAGAAAGATCCGGAAAATAATCTGTCAGTTCCTCTGGGAATTTAAAATTACATTCATGTGAAAGAGTTTATTTGAATGTTTTCTATCCATGTAAAACTGTGACCAAATACATTTGGTTTTGTGATTTTTCAATCAATCGCAATTAACAGGATAGCTTCTGAAGATTATTCTTCCACATCAGTAGGATATTTTCGTATCCAACATTGGATTCATAAAACCTTGTACCTCTAACGTAACGCTCTTGTTTTCGAAGTCCCCCAAATATTCATTTATCCATTCATTCAGAATGGATTCAGATTCAACTTCAAACAAAGGATCACTTAATCAACGATAGTCCTACGTCACCATTGCGGTTATACCATAGATATAACCCACTTTCTGTTTTTCACCCTCTCTAAGGGTGAAAAGAATAATCCGATTTGAGCTGTCTTCATTTTATTATATTTCCTGTATCAAACATGTATTCCATGTTACGAAGAAGCATGTTATTTGCAAGTACGCTGGATTCTTTTTTATGCGTTTTTTGCGTGATATTTTTTACGCTATACGCTCAAAATTACGCGATTTTTTAATGCGATTTGCTCGAAATTACGCGATTTTCGACTAGGTCTGCGCTTTCAGCGTGCCCACGCAGAATTGGGAGCGCACGCACAAACGCATACACAACGCCGGAAGCACGCGCACACACATACCATTGGGTGCACAAACACGCACACACACGCGCAAACATGCACAAACATGTGCACAAAAATGCGAGCGCAAACAAACATACAAATGGACGCACAGGTGCGCACAAACGCGCACACACAAGCACATACACGCGCACAAACGTACACGCGCACAGACGCACGCACGGAAAAAAAGAATCAAGCACACACACACGCACACAAATACGCACAAATACGTGCACACGTACGCACACACACCCACACATGCCCATGCACAAAAAAACGCGCACACCTGCACACAAGCAAGAAAAAAACACGCGCAAACGCACGTACACACGCGCACACAAACACGCACAAATGCGCGCAAACACGCCTACACATGCCCGCGCATAAAAAAAGCGCACACCTGCATGCAAGCAAAAAAAAAACAGGCCCAAACGCACGCGCACACACGCACACGAACACCCAAAAAACGCGCGAACATACACAAACACCCACACAAATACACGTGCACAAACACAAACATCGGGCTGTCGAATACTCGGCTATCCGGACTCGAAGCTGACCGGTATCCAGTATCCGACCAAACTACTATCCGTTTCATCACTAATTTAACACTGACAACTAGCGCCGGTAAAAAATTACTCCTGCAGGCATACCACACAACCCTCACTGCACCGTTGTCATTAGTTTCAGTGAATAAGTTTCGAATGCAACAAGGAAACATTCATTTCTATACAAACTGCCAGAATACATGGATGCTTCAAATTAATTTCCAAGTGACGATTTCTAACGTTGCTTTTGTTTGCAGAATGAAAGGAATCAACGTGAAATGAAAGGAATATGTACGAAAGAGACGAGATATTTTTCTTATTGTGCGTGAAAAGAGAATAGATATATTTTTAGCCTGAATGGTTCTGGTTCTGTTCTGAGAAGCGATAGACACATTATTGAGTGACGATGTGCTAATTGAAGTGAAATTGTCAGGCCCTGCTGAATAGGGCTGAATGTTTCCTCCAGCAGCCAAAATGTTTATTCCCACGAAAAACTACCCTATGCAAAATATCAGCTCAATCGGACTTCATTTACTAGTGTCGTACAGTTCATTCTTTGGTAGAGGCCAAATTCAAAATAATGGATCATGAGCCAATTTTTGTTTATATCGAGAATGAACAGAGCAAGCGTGAAGAAAATAAAGTTAAGACAAATGCTGGAGCAAATATGCAAAATGTCTCACCTAGTCGCGAGAAACATATTGAACGATTGGAGTAGGTGTACCTCCGCGCGGAACAGGTATTCGCAAGCCTTGAAAAAGACTAGTTGTGAATATACTCAGAGGAAAATCGATCAACATCAGAATAACAGCAAGCAGTTATGAAAAATATTAAGAGGCTTACTCAACAGTAAAAAAATGAGTGGGTTATATCTATGATATAACCGCAAGGTTGACGTGGACCTACCGTAGCTTAGCAATCATTCGTTTGTATTGATTAAATTCTTGATTGAATGAAACAGTTTCCAAATTCAATTGAGTTCAATATATTTGCTCTGTGAGTGAAAAAAATGAACAAATGCCGTGTAAAGTCAATTCATTTATTGTGATTGATTGTTCTTCGTTGCAAGTAAATTTAATGACGGACCTTTTACGTTTGGTATGATGACTAGAACAAAATATATGTACGGAAGAATTATCAAACGTTTGATGAACCAGCCTAAGGCTGAAAATCTTTCCAATAAAGACCAAAAAAAATTATCAAACTATTATTTTATTTTACATTTCCCTCTGAAGTTTACATCCCAAAAGTGTACATACTTCTCGAATCTCGAATTTGCTTGAAACTGGGAAGTTCATTCGCTTCTAGTGTCTGCACGATTTTCCCAGGTTCCTAAGTTTAGAAGATCATGTTAGGACAGACATATTCCACTCTGCACAAAGGCAAGCGAGGACAAAAGTACTCGCAGTTTGCATTTATTTGCAGAGCCGATTTCCCCAGAAACCTCGGTTTTGAAGTCTGTGTTAGGGAAACACATTTGAATCGGAACAAAAATACCCCCGATTTGTATGAATTCGCAATGCCGATTTCCCCACGCTTCATGGATATGAAGTCTGTGTTAGGGAAACACATTCCAGTCGGAACGAAAATACCCCCGACTTGCATGAATTTGAAATACCGATTTCTCCAGGCACCTTGGTTTAGAAATCTCTATTAGGGAACACATTTCGGAGGGAACAAAAGCTCCCCCTACTTTCGTGTGTTCTTTTTCTTCTTTTTGGCTTTAAGAGGGTTTAAACTTTTCAGTTCATTCGGCTCTAGGCTCTTTCGTGTGTTTGCAATGCCGATTTCGCTGCTTAGTTTTAAAGTCTGTGTTAGGGAACATTTTTCGATGAGAACAAAAGTCCCCCTACTTTCATGTATTTGCAATGCCGATTTCCCCAAGGCTGCTTGGTTTTGATGGCTGTGTTAGGGAAACCGTAAATCGGGCCAATCAAAACGATGCAGTTAGGGCGTTTAGATAACGCCTAATATTTTACAGTTATTCAATTGTTTATCTAATGAAAAACAACATTTTGTTAGTTGCGATAGATTCGTAGAAATATTCCCTATCAAGTGATGCAAACATCTCTCCTATCCAGTACGAAATGTTCGAGCTATAAGCATTCGAAATCTTTAATTTTTTCCTGCATGTTCTGTGTTTAGGTTTTCATTTTACCCTCCATATATTCCGGTTAGACGTAGTCCCACGTCAAAATTGTTTATCGCGGTCCATAACATTCGAAGGTTCAGAAGAACATTCAGAACAAGTATCAATCATAGTGCTCTACTAGCTTGCTCAGTGACAACGGCACTTGATGTGCTGTGCAATATTGACTCTCATCATCCCCCCCCTCATGGTTAGATACGACAAGCCTATCGGTGCTTTATTTAACGACGAATTTGATCCCAATGCGTTTGACTTTCGGCGAGGCGATTATGATGCAATTAATACTGACCTTTACAATGCTGATTGGACATTTTTGACGAGCTGTTCTGATGCTGATGATGTAGTTGATAACTTCACCGCTATGATTCAAGAATTAATCTTTCGACATGTCCCTCGGGTTCGTCCACGCCGTAAACCTGTATGGGGAAATCAGGAACTTAGCCGTCTAAAACGCCGCAAAAATGCTTGCCTTCGCGCTTATCATTCAATCAGAAGTGCTTACAATTGTCACCTTTTCAAATTGGCTAGTCGGAAATATAAAACCCTCAACAAAGTGCTATACTTTAACTATGTGCGTAACACAGAACGTAATATTCATGGCAACCCTAAGCATTTTTGGCGATTTGTTAATAATAAACGCAATGAGAATGGCTTGCCGTCGACTATGTTCCTAAATGATGAAGTGGCGTCTTCCACCAGTAGTAAATGTGCTTTGTTTGCGGAATACTTTTTGAGTGTATTCAGCATGGAATCAATACCACCTGATAATGCTTTGCGTTACGTTGCTAGCGACGGATTTTCAGTCGGAACTCTTTCCGTTGTTGCAGAGGATGTTGCTTGTGCGGTTTCCAAATTGAAACAATCTTATTGTCCTGGGCCTGATGGTATTCCTGCTGCTTTATTGAGAAAATGTTGTGAAACACTAAAATCTCCGATCGCTACAATATTCAACATATCTTTACGAAAGAACAAGTTTCCTGAAAGTTGGAAATCATCATTTATGTTCCCTGTGTTTAAAAAAGTCACAGGAGGGTTGTGTCTGAGACACGACCGCATAGTTGACGTAGGATTACGTTAGGATCAGGTTAGGAGTATGAACTAGTTTTCTTCGCAAGGGCCCTTCTCAGGGCTAGAGACGAATGAACGTAAAGTTTAAAGTCTCTATAATTCAAAAGAAGAAAAATATTGCTACCAGATGTCACGAACTTCGACAATTTTTGCTTTGCATTTTGGTGCTACTCGCCCGTGTAGATGGCGCAAAGGCACCGCAAAAATATTATTTTATAGAATTCCTTCATGCATTTGTCTGATACGGGCTGTGTATCGTTCGTTCTTGTTTTTGAAGGGACTTTAACCCAAAGGTCATTCGTCCCTAACGGGTTGTGTATGACTGGAGCGTTCCGTTATATACATGCATGCATATGTCCTTCGCTTCTTTTGCCAAATCCAGTAAAAGGTGGTTGATGAAACGTATGTTTCTGACGTGATACCTTCCATGTTAGTTGTTAGTAGAAAATGTAAAAATAAACAGTATTTTTGATCATAGTTTTATATAGTTTTTGTGGTAAGAGGAAAACAGTAAAATAAACTCTTTTGTTTCAAAACAAATTGATAGTCCTGAGAAGGACTGGAACGATTTATTGGGTTGTACGGAATCTGCTGCGTTTCAGTCGGATGTAGCAGTTAAGTTTCGGGAGCGGTAGCTTTTACGGATTCGCTGATGTTTCCATGACTTTGGCGCCATCGGCTTCTGTGCATCGGTTTGCGAGCGAGCTAAACGACGGATAGCGGGTGTGATACGATGCGTTGCAATGCACTTCGCTCCTCTGCCTCCTTTGCCGCATCAAATTGTTGATGTGAAGAGAAGCGCACCAGCAATGCACACTAGATTTAATTCGATGCTCGCCGCTGCTTCCTCTTCTTTGCTCCCTTTGCCGCACCGCATCCACCGTTGGTTGCCGATGGCTTCCTCTCCTTTGCCGCACCGTATGGTGTTGGTTGATTTGTAGAGCACTGCACACTAGAAGCCCAGATGTTTGCCGATCTGAGCGTTGAACGAGAATGAGAAATCCAAAAATGCTACCGTCCTTTTATATCAGTTGGTATGTGAGAAATAGGCGCCCCCCACTCGCTCGCCATGCAAATATTTGACTTATCGGGGAACGAAAGAAGCGAAGCAGGCGAAAAAGAAATGACGTCAATTTCGACCAATCAGTACCGTTTGGATAGGGGTTGAGATTTTTCAATTGTTCGATAGTTAATTACATGATATATATTATTTTATTCAAGGTGAAAACTTGTTATAGAGTGCCGCAATGTTTTGGTGTAAAAATCTCATCAATCCGTCATGAAATGACTGAGCAATAAGCGTTTGAAATTGGACATTTTTCACGATGCGATCGATATTCGTTTTTCAATTTGTACCTCAATATGTTCCCGAAAGACGTAATCCTACGTCAAAAGGAGATAAGCATAGTGTGGAGAACTATCGTGGAATCACTTCCCTGTGCGCTTGCTCTAAGGTGCTTGAGGCCATTGTTTATGATCATTTACTGTTTCGGGTGAAAAGCTACATTTCTACTGCACAACATGGGTTTTACCCTGGTCGATCAGTTTCAACAAATTTATTGGAATTTACATCGCTATGCTTGCGTACTATGGAACAGGGTAATCAGATCGACACTATTTATACCGATCTGAAAGCGGCATTTGATCGTGTTGATCATGAAATTTTGCTTGCCAAACTCAACAAATGAGGAGCATCATCTAGTTTGCTTTCGTGGCTAAGCACATATCTACGCGGTCGCAAAATTTCCGTGAGAGTGGGTTCCTCCCAATCGAGGTGGTTCCAGAATGGTTCCGGAGTACCGCAAGGTAGCATTTTAGGACCTTTGCTATTCTCGCTGTTCGTTAACGACATCACCCGACTATTGCCTCATGGAACAAGGTTATGCTACGCTGACGACGTGAAAATTTATCTGCCAATTGAGTCCACCAGAGACTGTTTGAGACTTCAAAGTTTAATTTTCTTTCAAATTATAAATCAGAACTTCAGAGTTTGGCTGTCATCTTCTCACTCACTCCGTTCCACTTTATTAGTCCTTTTAAGTGTTATATAAACAATACATTGGAATGATCGAGAACAGTTGTTTGTTTCTGATATCAAGCCCGCTAGTGGGTTTGAACCAAGTGGTCGAATATAAAACTATTACAATTCTCCTCCCTTAAGATTCTGATAGAATGATTAAATTCAAATGTAAAATACTACAATGTTATGCTTAATTCGTTGATGTCTCAGAACAATCACTTATTTCAATAGTATTAATATATTCAAAAATAAACAAACTCACTACGTTTACTACTGATCTTACTTCGTTTCGATCGTCTTAATGGAGACGTCTGAGGGTGTCTACGCTTTCGCGTTCCGGATTTTCTTTCCTGTCGGCTATGTTCAGAATGTTCGATTTCAACTGGGCTGTTTGGAACACTAGTTGAGCTGGATCGAACGGCTGCATCGAACAAATTGGAGTCCGATACAAACCCGTAAAAATCTTCTTCGTCGCTTTGAATTGCCTGCTGTTGTTGATAATCATTTTCGGTATCTTGGTTCACTAGGCACTCTGGTGAGATCTGATCGAATAAAATTCTTGTAGACTTTCGATCAAAAGGCTCTTCCACCAAACGTAATTGATGTCGATGGGCGGAAAACAATCGACCGCCGAGTGAAACCTGGAAAATATTTGTAGATAGCCGCTTAATAAATTTTGCTCTCAACCACCTACGCATATCAGTAGGGTTGTGGTTTTTATAATATACAGGATCACCTGGTGTCAGTTTTATAAAAGGATCATGCACTGAGATATTAGTTCGATCTTTAAGGTATGTTTCATCATGCTGTGAATTAGTCAATTGTTTTTTGTAGTGTTTTTTAGGGTTAATGAGATCCAAATCTGTTTTTGGTTTAAAAGTGAAAACTCGCTCTGAAGGAAATTGACCATTACCCAAACAAGTATTACGGTAATTAAAGAGGAAATTGTTAACTTTTTCCTCTGTGTCCATCTTTTGCATCCGTGGGTCTAGTAAGTATTTTTAAAATACTTCCTTGATTAGTCGCACCATCCTCTCAGCCTGTCCGTTGCTTTGCGGGTTATACGGAGGGCTCTTCAAAACCTTTATACCTTGATTCTCTAGAAACTTGATGAATGAGGATGAATTGAAAGGAGGTCCTCCGTCGGTAACAACCACATCCGGTAACCCAAACCGTGCAAATAATGTTGTAAATCTCTTTAGAACTTTTTTGCAATCGGTTCCTTGTGGCATTATGTCCAATTCTAACCATTTACTATAGCTGTCAACAATAATTAAAAATACTTTTTGTTGGAAATAATGACTGAGGAATTTCGTCCGATAGCGGGAATCTCGAACAAAAATCGGCATTCCCCATTTTTGTAGACGGTCGATAAACTATGTCGAAGTCATATATTGAAAGTTCCATAACATAGCGTTGTAATCTGGTAACATACATTGAATTACGACCTTCTTTACCAAAAATGCCAATGAGTGGCTTATGGTCAGTGTAAACTGTAAATTTCTGGCCATAGAGAAACTTATGAAATTTTTTTATAGTGGTTACCACTGCTAAAGCTTCCAGATGTAATATGGGATACTTGCGTTGGGCATTATTAAGAGAAAATGATGCAAACGAAATTGGTTTCTCTATACCATTAACCACATGAGCGATAACACCACCGATACCATAACTGGAGGCATCAGAAACCACTACTACAGGTTTTCTTGGATCAAAAAATTCTAAGAGATTTTCATTCAAAAGGTAATTCTTGCATTCATCAAAGACTTTCTGACATTCGCTAGACCAATAAAACTGAACTTCCTTTTGCAGTAATCTGTAAAGACAACTCAAACGGGATGACAAATGGGGGATGAACTTTCCGTAAAAGTTCAAAAGTCCCAAAAATGCCTTTAATTCTGAAACGTTTCGTGGTGGTTTCGCTGCACGAATAGTTTCTACCTTTTGCGGACATGGCATTAATCCTTTATCTGAAATAATGTGTCCCAGGTAAGGCAATGATTTTACAAAAAAATTGCATTTTGTTAGATTCACTTTTATGTTAGCTTTAGAAAGACGGTCTAAAACCAAATAAAGATTTTTTTTACAGTCTTCATAGTCAATCCCGGTAATTAAAACGTCGTCTAAATAACAAAATACTAAAGGTAAACCATTCAAAATTTGATCCATAACCTTTTGAAAAATCGAAGCGCTGGATGATGCACCTTGTGGTAGTCTTGTATAAGTGTAGAGACCTTTAAGAGTATTGATTACCATAAATTTCTGCGATTTTTCTGATAACTTCAACTGAGTATATGCTCCAGCAAGGTCTAATGAACAGAAAACCTTAGCACCCGCCAAAGAAGCAAAAAGATCCTGAGCATTTGGCAAAGGATAAGTATTAGATACGATCATCTTGTTGATTGAAACCTTGCAATCAATTACCAAACGAATTCCTTGATCTTTTTTTACAATAACCACAACAGGCGAAGCCCACTCACTTGCCTCTATAGGCTTAATCACTCCATCTCTTTCTAAAAGTTCAAGATGTTCAATAACTTTTTGTCTGAGCCTCAAGGGAACTTGATAGGCTTTCTTGAAAACAGGTCTATCTTCCTTCAGAATTAAGTCTCCTTCAAACCCAACTATAGGATCAAGCTATTTTTGAAAATGTGATTAAACTTACTCTTCACATTTTCCACTGTACTTTCAATCTCCCTCTCCGAGATCTGATTTATCCTCGCACAAGAAAATGGCGTACGCCATTCCGGGAAGAACAAATCGAGCCATTTTCTGCCAAAAAGTGGAGTAATTCTGCGCAATTTCTTATTATTTTTCAAAACCACCAATTCCATATTGTGCTCACTAATTCCATTTATGCTTACAGATACCAAAATGCTTCCTAAAACTTCCAATTTAGCTCCATCCACAACGGCAAGGCGATTGTTGTATGATTCCAGCATTATATGTCCAAATCGACTATTATATTCCTGTTCGTCAATAACGCTAACAGCAGAACCACAATTTATCTCTAATGGCAGTTTCCTTAAACGCACCAAACTCGCAGCTTTCTGCTTGTAATTTTACTTTAAGAATAAAATCTTCTGCTGTTTCAGATTCTCCCTGCATCATAATATAAAATTTGTATCTCTGAAACATATCTGTATCTGCCTTGTCAAACCGTCGCTTTAACGAATCAATAATGGCCTCATAAGTCAGAGTAGATAAATCTACACCTGGATGTAATAGCTTTAGCTCACTGAATGTTTCTCTTCCACACAGCGCAAGGAAATATGCAATTTTCTCCTCCACTGGTATTTTATTAATCTTAAAGATCCATTCGATTTGCTCAACATATTGCGCGAAACTGGTTGAACCAGGAATATACGCTTCAATGGAGCCTATTAGCGGCATTGTTAATCTGATAGTACAATAAAATGAATAACAATGAGTGCAAAAACCAAAACGTCTGAATATTAATGCTTCTAAATATATGTGTTTCCAAAAAATTGATAATAAATTAAGGGAACTTCTTTTATTTTTATCATTGACCAAAAATGGGTGCACGTACCTTATTTTCTGTTGTTCAATCAAAGAGAATCAAATCGACCGACCAAAATCTGGCTCGGGCAGGCAAAAACACTCAGCAAAAGCAGCAAAAACCAGCAACAGCAGCAGATACCAGCAACCACAGGAGCACAAACAGCAACCATCAACAAATCGCTCAATCGACAAATTTTGCCTGATAAAATCGAAAGACAAAACAAAATTAATCTTCCAAAGGAACTGATTGAATTGTCAGAAAACAATAAAATTACAGAACACAATGTCCGTCGAATTAAGCAACAACAAAAAATGGCTATAGGGCTGAATAAAACTTTAATAAAATCACTATGCCGGCACCGCAAACAATATGGGCAGCGCAAACAATATAGGCAGGAACAAAAAAAAACAACTCTTACCCCAAACTCTGGTGACAAGATGAAACACTGCTACCAAATTTCACTTTCACTTTCACTTTCCACTTTTATCCTCGTCGCCACTTTAATTTTCTTTCAAATTATAAATCAGAACTTCAGAGTTTGGCTGTCATCTTCTCACTCACTCCGTTCCACTTTATTAGTCCTTTTAAGTGTTATATAAACAATACATTGGAATGATCGAGAACAGTTGTTTGTTTCTGATATCAAGCCCGCTAGTGGGTTTGAACCAAGTGGTCGAATATAAAACTATTACACAAAGCTTGATTGATTTATTTGCGGAATGGTGCAGCTTTAATCATATGACAATCAGCATTCAGAAATGCACTGTTATCAGTTTTACCCGAAAAAAACAACCAATAGTTTTCGATTACAGCATTAATGGCTCGTCACTCCAGCGAAGTGATAACGTGACGGACCTAGGTGTTGTTTTGGACAGCCCAGTGTCGTTTAGACTCTCAGGTTTAGACAACATTATACATTCATCATCAATAAAGCGTACCGTCAGCTCGGAACAATCTTTCGAATCGGTAGAGAATTTTGCGATCCTGGCACTTTACGAACTCTCTATTGCTCATTAGTTCGTTCCATCCTTGAGACAAGCTGTGTTGTTTGGAATCCGCATTATGAGTACTGGATACTTCGAATTGAAAGGATACAAAAGTGCTTCATTCGTAGAATTTGCCGCATGCTGCCTTGGAGAAATTATGATAATTTGCCACCTTATGAGGATCTTTGTCAGCTAGTTGGCATAGCTCCTCTCGAGCAGCGACGCAAGGATATTACCGTTAAGACCGTCCATAAAATCCTATCGGGATGCTTTGATTGCCCTGCTGTTCTGTCGTGACTTCAGCTGTACTGCCCTCTTCGGCCTCGACGGAACCAACATTTGCTACGGGTTGATGCGCATCGCACTAATTCTGGTCTTCAAGAACCTATTCGTCAGATGGCGTTAGAATATAATCGCCGTGGAAATTTATTGTCCTTTTAGAATATTTTGTGTGCAACTGTGAAATGTATGCGTAGTATAGTATTGTCATAATTGTTATTCGCCTAGTTTTTATGTCATTTTATTTTGTATACCATTGTGAAAAGATATTGGGTTTTTATGCCGCTTTGAGTTCGAATTTAACGTTTGCTCAAGGTGGCTTTTCCCAATCTAAGTTCCTTTTTTTTACCATTAAGACTTATTGTCGGATGGTTTCGAATAATAAATAAATAATAAAAAAGTAATAGCAGAAAAGCTCAACAGTTGTTTTGTGAACTGTGTTCAACTGATTAATCAATTTATTGAATCGAACAGTGAGCCTCACGAAATAAGACCGCTCTGAATCTGGTGTTAGCAAAGTGGAAAGAGAATATCGAGGCTCAAAAACTATTTTTCCGGAGTTCTAGTGTTTCTAGTGGAAACTTTAAACTATCAGGTTAGATTTCCGATCAGTTAAGGATCTTCCCGGGTTGAAAATTTTCTTGACATGCCTTGGGATTATTATTTTCCTCAGTTTTCGCCTATTTCGGTGTTCTCTTGATAGTCAATTTATGTCCGCAACAGAACCGGTCCGTTTAATTGCATACTGGTTTTTCGTGTCTATTGTTAAAACTTAATATTATCTTAAAGATAAATAGTCCAGCTCAAACCTTCGTAGGGTTATGAGGTGGGACCACCATCATCGTATCACTGCAGTTAGGCATTGGCTACATTGGCAATAATCTTTTTGTAGATTTCAATCCCCTTCAAGTAGGTATCCGCATGGAGGAACTCATCGTGATCATGTAGTAGCACCGGGGTGTTGTTCATGGGGGAGAATCCGATTGCAGGGATTCCAACACCTCGGATATATCGGCTGTCGGTTCCTCCAGGAAAAATTTGAGGCTTCACCTTGATACCCATCTCGTCCAGTGCGTCTCTGAAGGCAACCCAATAGCGATTGGATCCATCGAGAGTGGTCGGTTTTACGAAAGGGCTCTTTTGGTCGTACTCCAGCTCGATGTCGCCACCGGCTTCAACGCACCAGTCGAGAAGTTGATTCTCAAACTCCAAATGCTTGACATCCACCGCAAGGCGAACGTCGAAGCAGACCATCAGCTCTGGTGGAACCACGTTGCTTTGAACGCCTCCCTACAAAACGGTGCATCGGTATGCCTTCCAAAAGTGTGAAATACTTGAAGCTAAATTACTTACCGACATCATTGTTATATTGACAGTCGTTACGTCTCCTATGGTCAGTTCTGGATTATCCTCCAATTTTTTCACCTCTCTTTCTCGCATATCCATCAGTTTGTCGATTATATATCGAGCCTTCTGTCCTGCAGTTCCCTTCAGCAGCAACGAACCGTGGCCAGGTGTTCCGGAAATGTGGAACAAAACGTCTGTAAAAATTCGAAAACTAGAAGCAACACCCGCATCTACCTAAGCCATCTCAACTTACGCCACACACTCCGTTCTCCGTAGAATAGCGGATATTCCTCGCCTGGTCCAGCAATACCCTCATCTATCGCGAACCCACAGTTCAACTGCTGGAAGCCTTCCTGGTGGACGAATTCCTTCATTCCGAGCTTACCACCGATCTCTTCGTCCGGCACGAATGTTGCGTGGATCGTTCGCTTTAAGCTGACGCCCTCCCGTTTCAACGCTCGGATCGCTCCCAAAAACTGCATTCCGACGCACTTCATATCCTGGGCACCCCGAGCGTAGATCTTCCCCGTGTGGTCCATGTCGGCCCCGAACGGAGGGTGAGACCAGCGCTCCGGGTACACCGGAACCACATCCATGTGGGAGTTGAGAATGATAGACTTCTCGGCCGGGTCCGTTCCCTCCCATGTTATGATCACGATCGGTTTTCTGGGGTTCACCTCGATCACGCGCACTGGCAGCTCTAGGAGGTTCGCTTGGCGCGTCAAAAACTCGACGCACTCATCTGTGTGGGTTGAAGATAGGATGTTGTTATTCGGAGTTATCTTTGCGCATCATCAATTGTTTGTAGGTGAATACAGCGCAGACAGAGACAGATTGCACTTATCTTGATTGAGTGCACATATTTCATGAGATAAAGCTACAGATCAGTGCGTCTACAACAGTAAATGCAAGCTCTGTCACAAATTGAAAAATTACTTCAACTGGAATAGGATGTCGCCGTTATTCGTTTTTATCTAATAATCTATTTTTACCGTAATTTACATCTGGATGCACCGATGGAATACGCAAGTATTCGCGAAACATTTGAATCTCCTCATTGTTCTCCCACTCCTTATATTTGTGGGTACACTTTGAACCATGTTCGCACATTTTATCCACAGGAATTTCGCTTAATAATCAACTTGAGAACACTCCAGAAGCTCAATTTAGGAGAATTGCATTCAAGCTCTCCGAAATGCAGGGTCACCTTCGAGAATCACCGACGAACTGTGTCTGTTCTAGCTACTACTAATGGATTTATACCAACGTTTTCACTCCCGAGTCTGGGACTTGAGTGTTGGTAGCCGCAAATTGTGAGATAGCGCTTGTGTCAACCGCAGAAGAAAGATGCGAAAGAGTAGAGAGTGTAGATTATTTTGTTATCGCGTGAATGCGAGCGGCGTGAGAAGGCTACTTAGCGGTTGTCTCACACTTTAAACTAAGTCGATGCAATCGACGGACCGGCATAATTTGTTTGCTCTCGCCTAGTGATCATCGGTTGAGAGATATTTTTTCGTTGATAGTAAACCCCAATTATCCCTGTTTTCTCGTCATTAGTAACTTCCTAATCGGGATTTATAAAGTTGCCTGACATTGTGGATAAAATCTTCACGTTTTTAATGTTTAGACACCATCAGAACCATTGTCACCGCAATGCTTCCAATAGTAAAAACACTTTTGCAACAATTGATACTTATTCTTGTAATGATTATTTCTCTCACCGATGTTCTAATTCAAATAGAAAGGTCGGAGATATCACTTTTTACAGTGGAGTCGCCGCAGTATTATCCCTAAATTGGATACATTCAAATTTTTAATTCATAACTTCAATTTTACTCTGTCAGAAACATGTTTTTGTTTCTCAAAATGATGACTCCCCACGATTTCAATGTTATACGCATGAATCGTGATAACCAATACGGAGGGGTGCTATCGGGGATCAATAATTGCCACTCTTTTTTTAGAATTGACATTCCATCTATTGGAGAGATTGAAGCTGTTGCTTGTCATGCAAAGATCAGGGGAGTGAGGCGATCGAACATAACATCCGTACCTCTAACAGTAAAGATCACGAGTTCAATTCTCACTCCCGACATTCTCCCGAAATGGAAGTAAAGTGATGAACCAGCCAAAGTGTTAAAAGTCACTATAATACAGAAAGAAAAAAAGAGACAAAGGCCTCCGTATTATCAGCTTGTATTGATCTACGAGAGCTGTGGTTACTCCTTTCTACTGTGCTGTGCTCACTCCTTCCTACGACGATAACCGTTTCATTGTTGAAATATGATCATTGTAACAGTTAAAATATGATCATTTGAACACTGGAGAAACAACACGTGTACCTAAACCTCCTGCTAAACCAAGCGTTCTCCACCTCTCGCTTTGCTCGAATTCATTATCGTTAGATTGCAAGTGAAATGTACTCCCGGATCCCAACGGTAGTGATCACAGTTTCTATCACCGATGGGGCGCGATTGCTCTAGCCATCAATTCCAGAGATGGCTTAGCTCCATTGGATGAGTATAGCTTCCTTTCTTGTTTGATCTATGGCAGCGCAGTTCGCGCTCAAATGAAACTCACTCCAGGTTCCAACCTTCGTCGAATGCCTCCCAATCCATGGTGGGATGGCCAGTGATCTAATCTTTATGTTGAAACATCGAATGCATTTAAAGCTTTCCGGAAACGTGGATCTTTTGATAATTTTCAAACCTATTTAGTCCTTGAGAATCAGATAAAAAATTTTATCAACGGGAAAAAACGTGGTTATTAGCGAAATTTCGTGGGTGTTTTTACACGACAAAAAAAATATAAGAGGTTGTGTCCAAGATACGATCGCATTGTTGACGTAGCACTACGCTGTTATTTTATATAAGTCGCTCGTTTATACCTTCGGAAATTATTCTATAATGCTGTGAAATTTTAGAAACAACTGCATAGTAGAACAATCTCTGAAATGATTTTTTCATTGTAGAATCAGTTGACGATAATTGATTGATGATTCATTCTTGCCCTCGCAAAACAACTAGCTGAACTTATGTCGCAATTTATTTCATGTCAATGCAGTGAAAATTTACCTCGAACACTATTCCGGTGGCCTTTTTCGCAATTGACATAGACTCGGCTCCATTCGATTATATACATGTTGCACCAGCACCATTATTCCATACCTCATAACTACATCAATATATCTTTTTCACCGCATGGAAACAACAACAATGACAACACTTGCAAGTATCAAATATCATGCTACATGTTATTTAGTATTGCCTCAGTGGAATCGCACCTGTAGGCATCGTTCGTATAACGTAAACCATGCGCCAAACATACATACAGAGCCATACATTGGTGGCTTGAAACTACTAGGAATATAAACACTTCTCATCATTTTGCGCTATTCTCAAAAAATAAATTCTTCTGTTAATATTACTGACATCGAAAAAAGTTGCATTACTTTCTCATGCTCGAGATAACACAGCTGTCACCCTACTGGCAAGCGAAACCTAATTACATACAAAATTCCAGAACGACATTTACTTTCTTCTTGGTGACTAAACAAACAACATAAACTATTTTTGTTAATTTTTGTTTACAAACCAGGGGATTCGAATTTACAGCATATTAAACAAATCTTAGGGAATTTCCGATTCGTTTAGTGTGTAAATCGCCAAAATCCGTTCGCGGCAAAAATAGTTAATAACGTTAACTTTATTTCATAAAAACGTGACCTGTTTTCTGATTTGACGCCCTCAATAAAAGACGTAGTTCTACGTCTTAAATATGAAAGTAACCCGAGACATGAGCAAAAGCCCTTCCGCGAATGAAAACAAAAAATATTCACATCGATGGGTTTCTAATTTCGCACGGAAAGCTTGTCCCGATTCCGTTTACATGCGAAATTTTTTTCCGGATGTACTTAATCTAAAGAGAATTTATCGAAATCTTGTTTCCGAGTTTGTATAAGGCCATGTTCCCACTGCAGCGGGGCGTCAACGTGGCGTGAGCGGGGCGTGTTCACTTCTCGCAACGACATTTTAATTCACTCACATTGCACCGTGCCAGCGGCGTGTCTTCGGCGTGTTTTATACAAATTGTCAATGTGTATTTTTGAATGAAAGAATGAAAATTGGTTTATTTTTAAATATTCCAACATCGTTGGACGTGTCCAGGACAAAAATCGGACGGTGAAAAATGTAAAAATAAAAAAAAACGCGAAAAATTAAAATTATGTCACTACTACAAACAAACATATGCAAGAGAGAAGCGGAGAAGTAAAAATATCGCCGGCGTGAAGTGTTTTGGTTTACACGCCAGCCACACGCCGAAACCACGCTCAGTCTGGTGTGAACATATCGGTAAGAACACACACGATTAATCGTGAGCATCACACGCCCCGCCCAAGCCACGCTGACGCCCCGTTGCAGTGAGAACAAGGCCTAACTGTATATAGCGCTTTCATCGCGTGGATATCGTTGAAGTTGCTGGTGCTACGACGAACAAATCCGAATGCAAACGCTTCAGCAGTGGTTATGTATGTATGTTCGTTGAACAGCTTCCGATATTCTCTCCAAGATCGCGGATGAAATCAACACGTTCGTAGTCCAGAATACGATCGCGAAACTGCGACTCTCAATCATCAGTTTGATTCGCTCGAAAGTGACTGTAACTGAATGTAAGCCCGATTAGTAGCAGATTTGCTGCAAAAATACCCCCCTTATTTCACAATTCACAATTTTTAAACAAGTCGACAAAAGGTACTTCTTGATTGGCCTCATGAACCACACCGCCTGGTATAAAACAAACTTCAATGCCGAAGTCGACAGTAAACAACTATTTTAGGTGCCTAATTTTTGCAATATTGGGACCTTGAAGAGGCCGTGTAGTTCAAGTTGAAGGCCATCTAATGTGAAGTGTTATTGACAAGTTAAATTAGTTCGAAGTAGTCTCAGAACGAAAAAAGACGGGTGGGTAATGTCGGGGACATAACCGGAGTGACGTAGGACTATACAAAGGAGACAGCTTTTGCTAAATATATATTTTAAATATATTGTTTTATTTTCTTCTGCTATGTGAATACCTACCTATCTACCTGAAAAATGGATTAGTTTACTGTTTACTCTTCATGAACATGTTGGGGGTTCTAAAAAGAACCTTTGGTGTTGTGTTTTTGCGTTTTTTTTTACAAACTTTCTCAATTTTTTCTCGCTGTCTTATAGTTAATTCTTGATTTTTTTCCGAAGGCTTTGTACTTATTAAATGTTCAACGCCGGGCATCTTTCGACATATGCACATATCGTACAATCAAAATGATGGCTGTGATAGGTGGTCATCAGCTCATTCACTATCATATATTTCACTATTGAGCACATTACCGTACCTTAAACTGTTTCCGTGTTTCGGAGACGAATGAATTGTAAGATTTGTAGTTTCCGCAAACAAAGTAAATAAAAATGAAAAAAAACCGAGGTTTTGGAGACGAACTCTACGATCTGTCGAGAAATAAACGAGCTATAAGCGTTCTGAAAAACCAACAGTAAATACATGGACGAATGACCTTCGGATTAAAGCCCTTTAAAATAAGAACAGAGCAGCAAGAAATACATAGAGGCGAATGAACTGCAAAAATCAAAGCCTCTTAAAAACAAAGAAAGAAGAATAAGGAAATACATAGCTCATGTTGCTCCTTAGTTATTTTTCTATACAATGCAGATGTAACGTCATTCATTTTTCAACATCAGTTATCAACCAAAGAAAGCAGTTCTTGCTACCGAGAAAATTCGTTAATGCCATCCTGCATACAATGTGTTGTAATTTGAAGCCATTTTTAATTCGGAAACCATGCATGGGTTTGTGAAAACTGAATGATCAATTTAAAAGACCCCAACCACCAATAAGTTCAAGAACAAGATAAACAAAATAAATCAGTTTATATTATATGTCATATTATGTCTCTTTAGAATGCATTGGTATTGTGAAAAACTTTCAATAACTCTTCTTTGAAAGGTTTAATGGCCCTGAAAAGCGCCGTGTTTTACGGTGGCTGGTTTTGCCACCAAAGCAGTCTGTATAAACAAACTTTTTTCTTCTGCTACCAGCTGCCGTTTTGCGATTGCGTTTGCCACTCGCTGCAACTGCCTGTTGTTGTCTTGATGTCCACCGAACCGAATGTGTTCTGTTCTGAATGCGGGTTTTCTTATCGTCGCGAGCAGCTTTACCAGCCAACTCGATCACTTCGACGGCCGAAACTATGTAACGCCGGCTAGGTGGACTGGTGCACTGGTACTAACGCGCTCGGCCTAGCTACCCTTGCGGGGAACTCCAGATCAACACGGTTCGAGCGGGATTTTGCCTTTCCCTTCACTTTTCCTCCTTTGCCATGTCCAGACATGGCTGCTTGGGTTGGTTTGTTGAAGTGTTTTGATGCGAACCGATGTGGTGGATACCGATGTGGTGTGAATGAGAATGATCGTTACGGCAGCGGAGCGGGGATTTTTAAGCTGACTGGCTGGCTCGAGAATTACGCATGTGTGAGACTGCGACCAATGTTTCGTTCATTTTTTTCTTTTTCCTTTCCAATCGTGCTTCATTCTATTTCGCTGCTGCTCTGGTTGCCCGTTTTGGTCGGTACGATTTGAGGAGCACAAAATGGACCAATCAAAAATGGGCACATAGTGCATTTGGACAATGCTTGATATTTCACAATTATTCAATTATTTATCTCAAGAAAAATTAAATATTATTCATTATGATAGATATAGATATGATAGATATATTTCCTATCAATTGATGCCAAAACCATTGCGATCTATTGAGAAATGCTCGAGTTATAAGCGTTCCAAATCTTGCATTTTTTCCTACTTGTTCAGTGCCTAGATTTCCATTTCACCCCCTATATCTTCCGGTTAGACGTAGTCCTACGTCAAAAATAATCATTAAATATTTCATTGCAGCGAACTGGAAGTCTTCAAAATATGACCCTGGGGTATTAACTTACCGCTGTCGGCGCTTTTCACTCTGTGCATAAGCTCCCTGGATTTTTTAGGACTCGAATCGTTTCCCTCCTGGTGTTTCATGACTCATTATTTGTTTGCGATAAGTCACTGGGAGCTAAGTCGGGATCACCTGACCGACAGCTTCCATTTTCATAAGAAGTCAAACATTGGCCGATTCGTGGATAACCGCAAAAGTAGATTCAAATGCTAACAGATAGATGGGTAAATAGACAAGGCATTTATTTGCTACGACTTTTTAAAAATAAACTAGTAAGATGATAGTTCTGTTCAACGAGAGCCACGAGTATTTTGTTGCATCTGCCTTCTATATCAATGTTTATCGCCTCGCTCTTGGTTTCGCTCATCTGATCTGCTGGCGCACTGCTTGCCGTGCTGAGCGAGTGCAAGCTCGGCAACAATGTGAAGACAGAGATGAATTGCTTTTATCTAAGTTCTGTGTATATCTCGAGGGATATTAAGTTTGATTGGATAATATCGCAGTTATGTACGTACTACTGGAAAAGAAACTTGTACGCTATATGTGCACAATCCACAATTGCAGGCTTATCACCAAGAGCAAGTTGCGATACGTTTATGCAAAGGAAATGTTTTATTCGAAAACGGTAATTTGGATGCATCGTGGATTTTTACTCAATTTTCAAATCTCAAAAATAATATGTAAAACTATTTTCTTTGGAAATGATTGTCACTTGAATCAACAGATTTACTTCTAGTCAACAAGGCCTGACCAAGACGACTCACTGCTGTAGAGATCTTCATGACAAAACGAGATGCAACTGATGTTATCTATTATTTGTTTTCGTCAGCATTTTCCGCACGCAAAACTCAGCTAGGTTTTATCATCGGAGAATACAAAAGGGTCAGTTGATTATTTTTCTTTATTTGCAGACCTCTGTTCAGATTGCGGTTAGTTTTACGGATCTTCTAGGTTTGACACATATCAATTTTGTTATCACAAGATCAGCTGTCTACAAACTTTTTGACGTGGGACTACGTCTAACGGGAGTATATGGGGGGTAAAATGAAAACCTAAACACAGAACATGCAGGAAAAAATGAAAGATTTCGAATGCTTATAACTCGAACATTTCTTACTGGATCGAAAAGATGTTTGCATCAATTGATAGGGAATATTTCTACGCTTCTATCAAAATGCTAATGCTAAACAAATGAATAATTGTAAAATGTTAAGCGTTATCTAAACGCCCTAACTGCTTCATTTTGATTGGCCCGATCCACGGTTTCCCTAACACAGCCATCAAAACCAAGCAGCCTTGGGGAAATCGGCATTGCAAATACATGAAAGTATGGGGACTTTTTTCTCACCGAAATGTGTTCCCTAACACAGACTTCAAACCCAAGCAGCGTTGGAGAGATCCGCATCTCAAATACATGAAAGTCGGGGGTATTCTTTTTCCGACTGAAATGTGTTTCCTTAACACAGACTTCAAATCCATGGAGCGTGGGGTAATTGGCATTCCAAATACATGTAAGTCGAGGGCATTTTTGTTCCGACTGAAATTTGTTTCCCTAACACAGACTTCAAACCAAGATATCTGGGGAAATGGGCTCAGCAAATAAATGCATAAATACTTTTGTACTCGCTTGCCTTTGTGCAAACTAGAATATGTTTCCTTAAAACGGTCTTCCGGGGGTACTTCTGCACTCGCATGTTTTTTTTTGCACTCCGAAAAGTGTTTTCCTAACACGGATTACAAAAGCAGGTACGAACACAACGCTTTGGCTCGGTTATTCAAGATTACATTGAAGGATATACCTTCATAACCGTTTGCTACGATAACGCCTATTGATTAAACAATATGCGTTCAATGTACATGTCAAAATCGAAACTGAGTGCCTGAAGTTCATCAAATCAAGCATTTTCGCGGTTCAAGAAATACGTACACTTGAGAGATGCAAACTTCAGAAAGAAACGTAAAATAAAATAATCGTTTCATAATTCTTCCGTTCCCATAATTTGTCCTAGACATCATACCAAACGTAAAAGGACTGTCATTTAATTTACTTGTAACAAAGAACATAATCTATCACAATGCATGAATTGACCTTATATGGAATTATACAATATTTTTACTCACATCGAAAATATATTGAATTCAATCAAATTCGTGAATTGTTTCATTCAATCAAAAATTTAATCAATACAAACGAATGATTGCTACGCTAAGGTAGTCCCACGTAAACATTGCGGTTATATCATAGATATAACCCACCAATTTTTTGACCTTCATTTGATGATTTATCCGCAAGTTGAGTCCCGCAAGAAACTCGGCTTTGGGCGACGAAAGTATTAAATTACAACGAACTGCACTCGTGGCGATTAGACTGCGCCAAAACTACAACAAGTTTCTCGGCAGGATCGCACAAAACATTATTGACTGTAATCAGCCCATCGTAGATCGCATGGATTGAAAAGATTATAATGAGTACCACATCGAGCTCTCGATAATCTTTTTTACCATTAAATGTGTGTGGGTTAGAAATATATCTTAGCGATGAGTTGAAACTGCGAAAAATGAAAAAATAGATTCCACAGTTAAAAAAAGTCAAGCATTGTGGATTCTCAACAAAAGTATATTATCCACGTACGAGGGCGGTCCGATATGTGCTTAAACTCATCGCCCGATGGTGTCCGTATCGCAAGAGAGATTACTTATCGTGTAGTACATTCTCGTAAACGGCTACTTTAAAAAATTCAGCCGAATCGGACTCGTAGTTTTGTATTGACCGTGTGTGGAAGCGGGCGTGTCCGCAGATTTTAGAACAATGGAAATTCCACCGTCGCCACAGTCAAATTGGTCGGATTGCACTACGAACTGCTGCCCCATCCACCGTATTCTCCAGATTTGGCCCCGTGCGACTTTTTTTTGTTGTTTCCATACTTGAAACAGTCACTCGCCGGGCAGAAATTTGAGTCGAATGAGGAGGTCACCGCCGCCACGGAAGCCTACATGGCAGACCTCGAGAAAACGTATTTTTCAGATGGATTAAAGAAGTTGGAGCATCGCTGGGTCAAGTGTGTCGGGCTTAAAGGAGACTATGTTGAGAAATAAATCGCCACTGATCCAAAATTCTTGTTTTCTTCTGCAAGCTAAGTACTTATCGGACTGCCCTCGTAAGTTCAAAGAGTGGTCTACACACCCGGTAAGTATGGCTTTGTTGTTTTACTTCATCAACAAAACCTAAACTCCTCCATTTGATCCGAACATGGTTGAAGTGTTTTTTGAAGATTTTGAACGACACTTCATGAAATCCAAACCGTCAATATCCAGTTGATGAAGGATGTCGTAACTCAAAGCAGCTTTTTTCCATCCAAAACTATAAAAATCTGACAGATTTTTCACGAAGTCTTTTTTAAAGTTAAATTTCTCTAAATCTATCACTTACGGGCGACGTTCACTCAAATCATCAATCAAAATAATTATAATACATCATGGTCGTGGGGGAGTGGCTAATATAATACTTTTATGTTTCTCCTGAGTATCCCGTCGCCGAGTGGCTAACTTCACACATCATGCCAGGGGTTCGGGTTCGATTCCTAAAAAAAATTTCTTCCGATTTGCACTGAAGTCACCGTATGCTAGAGTTTGCCACTCCATGACACATTCAAGACGTGATACTCAGCATAGAAATATTAACTAAGTACTACTAATAAAAATGACGCAAGTAATATCTACGTTGAGAAGGCAAATGTTCCACTGGGAACGTTAGTGCCATCCAAGAAGATGTTTCCACTAGACTAGATTTCCATTTTTCAAGATACTTCAACGCAGTATCGTCAACATTTTTCCATAGTTTCAAGATATTTTTCCACTGTATTTCACCTGAATTAACTAGTATTGATGTAGGACTACTTTAAGGACTTCTTTAAGAATTTCCAATCCTCACGGTGCTTCTGACATTCAACCGAGACGGTCATGTTTTAGCGCCCCTTTGAAAAGAGTAGCGAAAAATAGAAGTTTTCTCCTCACACAGCTGGTTCTATGCTGAAGGAAATTCCTTGAGGCTCTAATCAGTCCTAAATAAAGTTTTTTCTCGCAGGTGTACAAGACGAGGACAAGGAGGAGGCCACCGAATAGCCTAGACGGTTGGTGGCTTTCGATACCGGCAGTTTTCACTGCCCCTAGCGTCGGTCCCTGTTTTTGGCGCGTTTTTTGCAGCTCACTTATATATACCCCACATTATTATTACTGGTTACTTATCTCTGGTGGTGGTTTTTATTTTCAGCTGGTGTTTGATCCTGGACTGCAGAGTGGTGGTGTACCCACACTACCGTTTCTCCGGTGCGGGGGCGCACCCCCCCAGCAGCAGTACATAGTGTTAGTGATATTTATAACAGTTTTTCTTTAAACCTCATAGACATTATAGTAGTGTTTCTAGTGAAATTTAAAAACTTTTTTGAAACAAGCTCCGAAACTGTTGAGCCTTTTCTTTTTTTTTATTCTGCATTAGTGCCATTTTTAGTGTGTATCTCTACATCAACCTTCCTGGCTGTACCTCCCGGGTATAGCCAGCCTTTACCATGGCTTCCAGCAGTGCCGGTAAGTCAACAAATCTTTATAATGGCGTGCCCACCACACGCACCTCTCCTCTCTGGGCTGACCCCCTATGCGGGGAGCTTCAAATTTTACTCCTCAAAGCATCAAATGATAAAACCCTACCATCAAACCCGTTTGTAGTATCAAAAACCATCCAAGCTGTTACGGATCGCGATTTCAAGGACGCGAGACCACAGCGTGATGAGAACAATAAGTTGCAATACGTGACCCATATTCGTAACAAGGAATATGTAGATGCACTCCTGGGTATTAAGTCATTAATTGACAAAACCCCTGTGGAGATAACTTATCACCCTACCTTGAACCAGCGCAAATGCGCGGTATCCTGTAGGGATGTGATTGATATGGCAGAAGCTGTACGAACAGGATCCCGCAAAACTATCTTCAACATTGGAAGAAGCTTAGTCTATTCAAAACTTACTTACGGTATTGAACTCTTCAGCCGTGCCACCTGGAAAACGCTTGAAGAACTGAGGCCTAGCTATCAAAAGATAATAAGACTAGCATCAGGGGCCTTTAGAACTAGCCCAAGTAAAGCGTTACTCGCTGAGTCAGGCAATTTACCCTTCAAATTGTTCCTCACGAGATTGTACAGCACGCGCGCGATACGAACGCTCGAGAAACATCCAACATTTGAATCCTCTCTTGTGAGAGTGAATAACTGGTTGCAGGATACATGCCGAACCACTCTTCCAACGATTGTACCAATTCCCATTATTAACCTTCGACCATGGTATAAACGGGAACCTCAGATTGATTGGTCAATTAAAAACTCTGTGCGAGCTGGTGAAAACAGCAGCATAGTTTTGGCCATTTTCAACAACCACATCCACAGTAAATACCTTTTTCACCACAAGATCTTTACAAATGGATCCTTTGATGGTTTACAAGTAGGTATCGGCATTTTTGCTAATAACCTGCAAGTTAAGTTCCAACTCCCAAGTATCTGTTCGGTATTTTCAGCTGAATTAGCGGCACTTCTTATCGCTACATCAAAGTGCGAACACAACAGAAAGGCGGTTATTTTCACCGATTCTGCTAGCGCGCTTCTTGCTCTTGAGAGCGGAAGTAGCAAACATCCATGGGTACTCGCAATTGAAGAGAAAACTGCCCAAAATGATATCACATTCTGCTGGATCCCAGGCCACTGTGGAATCCGCGGTAACGAAGAGGCTGATCGCCTAGCCAAAGAAGGAAGAACATCCGAACTATGGAGCACAAGCGTCCCATCTGATGATATAATCAGATGGGTTAACTCATCTCTGATGACGTGCTGGGAGAACGAATGGAACATCTGCAGATACTTTTTTGAGAAAAATTAAAAACACTACCCATCCTTGGATGGATAGAAACCAAAGATCTTTTCAAGTATGTCTAACACGTCTTCGTATTGGGCATACCCAATTAACGCACAGGTTCTTGTTTGAAAAAACCGAACCACCCATTTGTAGTACCTGTAACGTCAGGCTGACCGTAGAACATTTTCTACTTGTCTGCCCACGTTACAACCTTATGAGAACTAAGTTTCAGATAGCTGACAACCCAAGGACAGCCCTAGCAAGAGATAACTTGGAGGAGGACAAATTACTGCATTTCCTGAAGGAGACGGATCTTTTGGAGCTTATTTAACCATTATACAATTATTTACTATATGTTACAGACTTAACCACATCATTCATACTAACACCTAATGCTTGTGAGCTAATATATGTGTTACCAACGTATTACATATGTTAGGTCACACACTTTTTATTTATTAAAAAAAAAAAAATAAACATATAAAATACAAAAACAAAAAAAAAACAAAGGTTCTCAAATGGGGATCAACACTAGGGTAGGAGCCTACCTGTTGGTCTCAAATGTTCCTATCTCACGCCTCCACGAAGATCATATGACGACATTTTTAGATCGGGCGTGAACTGGAAACACACACCTGGTCTTGGCTCCGAGAACGGGTGTCGAAAGTGGCTAAGTGAGGGGGTGCGAGCGAGTCAGAGCGCTATATCTCTCCCGGGGAAGGCCTCCCGGGTCATGGAGGCCTTGCCAACCCGCTGTCTCCCGGGCAAAGGAGATACACCCAGAAAATGGAGCTACGTTCACGAAGAATACTCAGAATGCGATCGCCCGAGGAGGGTCCCCGAACTGGAGCTGGTCCTGGAACGGGCGTAAGAGCGAGCGGCCAGCGGCTGGAGGGCGATGTGCAAGAGCGGGCCACCAGCCGGGTTCAACCCGAAGAGCTACCGCCACACGGAAACAGCAGCCATCACCAACCATCACCAACATCACCAACGAAACGCTGCGCCTACGAGGCGTGTTGCGACTGTCAGACGACAGTCGTCCACACTGGTGGGTACTACTAGGCGACGGATCATGTGGACACATGAAATGAATGAATTCGTGATCCGCGCCTATTACATCTGCACTGCTTTGGAGACGGACATGAGCGGTCGCCCTCGAATACTCGCAATGTTCGAGGAAGCGTATCCAGAGTTCGTCGGGAGGCTTGACCAAAACGCGATGAACGCGAGGCGTAGAGCGATTGTACGCAACAATATGCTCTCCCAAACGCAAGTCGACGAGATCAAGCAGCAGGTGCAGAGAGAACTAAGCTCCAGAACAAGCAGAGCAAGCGATGTGTCGAGACGAAGTTCAGTACGGCTGAGCAATTCATTCGCGAGTGGGGCACGCGAATCAGCACCAGTGGAGGCCACAGTACAACAACCCCCTGAGCCGGAAGATCCACAGCCAGATCAACAACTACTACGCGATCTGGTCTTCCATTACGACGAGGCGATCTCACAGTTCCGCGACACGGACCCTTTGTCGCGCCCCAGGATCCCGAAGTTGCAGCATTCCCGCAGGCTGACAAGTGCAGTAAAGCTCATGAACGAGCACGTTCTTCCGCTGCACTTGGTTGATGCTGAGAACATGGAGGAGCTGCAACTGAAAGTTTACTGTGCTGCTGTGGCGACCGCCAAAAGTTTAGGATACCGTATTAGGCCAAGAGGCGGACTGCTCCAACATCTCCGTGAAAGGCGTGAGCCTCCATGGCGAAGGAGATTGGAGCAACGGATCCTAAACAAGCGCGCCGCAATTGGAAGACTGATGGCGTACAAAAGAGGCAGCAGATCGGTGAAATTATGTCGCCAAGTTGCTGTGATCGTGCGGCCTACTGAACTTCGCCAGCTGGGAGCTCACCAGCTGACGGAAAAACTCGACACACTGGTACAGCAATTGAGCGTCCTAACTAAACGGCTGAAACGTTACTCTGACTCTGCAAAGCGCCAGGAACAAAATCGGATGTTCAGAGATAACGAGAAAGCGTTCTACGACCACATTAGCGACGAGAAGCCCGACTACCGCGAAGGTTTGCCAGATATTAGCGATGTGACGAACTTCTGGGCTGGTATTTGGGAGACCCCAGTAGAACATCGCGACGGGCAAATGTGGTTAAGACGGGAGGAGGAGAGTTGTGGTGAAATTGGAGAGATGCCAGCTATCATCGTCGGAGAGAACGATGTCCGCGAAGCCTCGCGGTACCTGAGGAACTGGGCAGCACCGGGCCCCGATGGTGTCCAGAACTTTTGGCACAAGAAGCTGACCGTCGCACATCCAAAGATAGCTGAGTGCTTCAACAAGGTGCTACGTGACCCACACAACCTTCCTGAATTCGCCACCCGTGGCGTCACCTTCCTCCTCCCGAAAGACAGCAACACATTGAACCCATCAAAGTACAGACCGATAACGTGCCTATCGAGTCTGTACAAAATACTGAGCAGCATAATTACCGCCAAAGTTTCTGCTCACTGCGAACAGCATCACATCATCGCAGAAGAGCAGAAAGGATGCAGGAAAAATACGCATGGCTGCAAAGACCAGGCCATCATCGACGCAGCCATAGTCGGCCAGGCGGTATATAACCAGCGGAACCTAAGTATGGCCTACATCGATTACAGGAAGGCTTATGACTCCATACCTCACTCGTTTCTCGTCCGGGTATTGGAGCTCTACAAAATTGATCCCGTCGTCGTTAGGTTCCTGCAGCATGCGATGAGGCAGTGGAGTACGTCTCTGCACCTCAGTGATGGGGAAAATGTGTTGCAGTCTAGAACGCTGCAGATAAAGAGGGGGATATTCCAAGGCGACTCTTTCAGCCCGCTTTGGTTTTGTCTGGCACTGAACCCCCTCAGTAGGACGCTCAATAGAAACGGTCATGGCTATAAAATAAGGTATGGCGACGGCGCCCACGAAGAAGTGACCCATACCTTTTACATGGACGATCTCAAGGTCTACGCTGATTCACGTCAGCGTCTAGGTGTAGCTATCCGGGTTGTCGAAGACATAAGCAGGGACATCTGTATGGAGTTCGGCCTCGACAAGTGTCGCTGTGTCCACCTGCTGAAAGGACAACTTACCGAATCCGGAGGCTACGAGGTCTATGACGGCGAGTTTATAAGAGACATGGTTCGTGGCGAATCCTATAAATATCTTGGATTCCGACAGCTCACCGGGATTCGCCACTCCGACATCAAGACGGAGCTGCGAGACAAGTTCTTGAGTCGAGTGAACTGTGTCCTGAGGACTTTCCTCAACGCGGGGAACAAGGTACGCGCGATCAACACATTCGCGGTTCCCCTGCTGACCTTCAGTTTTGGTGTAGTCAAATGGAGCAAAACTAACCTAGAGGACCTTGAGAGGAGGATGAGGAAAGCATTCAAAGAGGCCGGAATGCACCATCCTCAATCGGCACTGGAGAGAGTTTCACTACCACGCAAAGAAGGGGGACTTGGAATCGTCGACATTTCTGCACTGTGTGTTGCCCAGGTACGACAACTGCGCGAGTACTTCGCAGAACGCGCCAACCAAAACGCGCTATACCGGGCTGTCTGCGCCGCCGACAGAGGATACAGCGCTCTGCACTTGGCGCAAGCGGAGTACCAACTCAACTGCAATCTGCAGACAGTGGAGGAGAAGATTGCAGCTTGGAAGCAGAAGGCAGTGCATGGTGCCCACCCCCATCAACTGGACCGGCCACACGTCGACAAGGCCGCATCTAATCTGTGGCTAACGCGTGGTGAACTCTCTTCAGTAGTAGAAGCCGACATGATAGCCATCCAGGACAGGATAATGCCGACGAGAAACTGCAGGCGGTACGTCTGGCATCAAGACGTTGATGACATTTGCCGGATGTGCCATCAACCAGGTGAAAACATAGAGCACATTATGGGAGGCTGTCCCGTTTTGGCCAACGCAGCCTACACCGAGCGCCACAACAACGTGGCCCGTATTGTTCATCGACAACTGGCGCTCCAATGTGCTCTACTGGAAGACAACGTACCAAACTACCGGTACCTGCCTGCACCTGTCCTGGAAAATGACCGTTTCAAGCTGTACTGGGATCGCACTGTTCTGACCGACCTCTCGATCCACCACAACCGCCCAGATATAATGGTTTACGACAAGAGCGACCGCAAAGTCACCATCATCGATGTCGCTATTCCACTGAACCAGAATCTGGAGGAGACCCACGGTCGCAAAATCTGCAAGTACCGACCATTGGCCGTGGAGCTCAAGGAACTGTGGGGGCTAAGGGAGGTCCCAAGAATTGTTCCAGTCGTTCTCTCTGGAACTGGAATTATCCCGAAGACACTTCTGGAAGCGCTAAAGGTGTTGAACATCGAGAAGGAATTGGCCGGCATCCAAAAGTCGGTCATCCTTAGCACCTGCGCGATTGTCCGACAATTCCTCGGTCAGGACTAAAACAGCACGAGCATGCAGATACGTGCATTCCGCAGAGCCTAGTCCCCCTTTGGCATTCAGAAGCCCGGGGGCAGGTGAAAATTCTGGCTAGGTTCGCCTAGTTAAGAAGTGAGATAAGTCTGCCAATCAAAAAAAAACAAAAAACAAAAAAAAAATTAGTTAGATATGTAGTTCTTCTTCTTCTTCAATGGCACTAACGTTCCTAGAGGAACTTCACCGTCTCAACGTAGTATTACTTGCGTCATTTTTATTAGTACTTAGTTGAGATTTCTATGCCAAATAACACGCCTTGAATGCATTCTGAGTGGCAAGCTCTAGAATACGCGTGATCACAGTGCAAGTCGGAGGAAATTTCTTTGACGAAAAATTCCCCCGACCAGAACGGGAATCGAACCCGAACACCCGGCATGTTAGTTATGACGCTAACCACTCGGCCACGGGAGCACGGATATGTAGTTAGATATCACAAATCAAACACACCCACACACACACTTAGACACACACTCACAACAAAATACACAGATTTTGATTTTTTGTAAAAAAAAGGCTCTTTTCCGACATTCGAATACAATTTTTGCGGGGATGGCACACAAGTCAAGTAATATCTTTTTAATCACCATATAATTCACTTTCAGCTTCCCGGGATAGACATAATTTATCATTTTATTTTCTTTCAGCGTGTTTGATATAATTACTTCTTATTCCTACTACCAGGTGACCAAATATGCCTCCCATTACTAACGTACTTCTCTTCCAGCATATTTTATACGATTATTACACTATATACATGATGTAACGGAAGCGAGAGCAGAGGAAGCATGCGCGAAATTTGATTTAAAAAAAACCCAAGGCCTTTCTCAAGGCTAGAGACGAATGAACTGCAAAAGTTTAAAGTCCTTCCTTCATTCCAATCCTCAGTTTCGTTCCAACTAACGAGCAATCAACAGTCTCACCCTATGCAGATGTCAAACACAACGGTTTCGTTCGATACGAACTTCAAAAGCAAAGTCGTTTCTCGCGCTGAATCGGTTTCCGATGTAGATGCGGTTCAAAACCTCAGGTGGAAGTGATTCTCATCATTGTATATGAAATCGCGTGTGAAGGGTTTGTCTTAAGCATTCCCCCACAAGGCTTTTTTCGACTGGCATGATTACGTCCATTATTCCTTGAGTTAATATGATTTTGTAGAGATGGAACATTAAATCAAAGCGTAGCAACAACGTAATTGCGTCAAGACAATCTCAGTGACTGGTCAGTTGAAACTCTCACTCGTTAACCCCGTTCGAATTGCTTTAAAGTGGGAGACCCGTTCTGAACGCAATGTCGTTCGAAGCCTTTTTGCTTCACAATCGCTGTTTGTTTTCATAAAAGTCAGGTATGACGAAATCCTAATGTTCACCCGACCTAACTGTTATAGTGATTCAAAATGGGATACTAAGACAAACACAGCAGCATGGTACCGACCTTTTGCTCCCTCTCCAGTCCCAAATGTACACGATAAATTCGGCTCGGTTACAGCTGACTTGCTAAATGAGCCTAATAACAGATGGGATAAAAAAAACTTCTGGGGTTAGTGTTTGGTCGTGTAACCTTTGTTACGCATCACTTCACGCACCCAGAGGTTTATCTTCGTCTCATCCGACCACAGTATATTTCGTCACTGCTTTTTCTTCTCCGGACCGATTTAATCGAAGTGGTCTTTCGCGAACTTCAGCCTCGCCTTCAGATGCTTCGGCGTCAGCAACGGAGCCTTCCGGGGGCTTCTGTCGCCTACCCCCTGCTCCACCAGTCGCCGCTGAACTGTCTGGGAATTCACGGATAGGTTCTGTTCGTCCCGGATCTTTTTCGATGCCTTGAAGGGGTCTTTCTTGGAGGCTCGTTTTATGGCAGAGTTATCCTTCGTGGTCATTTTCCCTGGGCGTCTAGTCGTTTCGAATTTTATGCGGTCGTGGAGGGTTTGTATTTACCCCCACAACGTTTCAAAGCTACCTGAGATGTTGCTGCCAACTCCTAAGACCTAAGATCCGTCAGTTCTGTTATGATCAGCACTTCCCGCTAGCAGGTATTTAGTTTCAGACGAATCGATCTCAGACCCGAGCAGCTCTGTTCGGTTTTAAAGTCTGGTATACAAGTCCACTACCGTCGCATGTGCTCTCTCGATTATGTCCACATTATCGGCGAAACCAATTGACGGTCATCGAGTAAACAAAACACACCGATCTACAAGTTACACCTTTATTCTGTTCTCACTGCTTTCGAAATGATGGTTGATTGTTATGTGATTAAATTTAATCCGGATTTATGGTTCTGTGTTAGTAGTCATACAAACGTTCCACAGTAAACTGTTATTCTGGCGCAAATATGCCACTATATATGGTGATGCTAAGAGAGATGCGGTTAAAACTATGCCTTAGTTAAATTAGTTCTATTCAGATGTGTTTATAATCTTACATGCTAGCTTGAAAGTACTTGTTATTTAGTTTGCAATCACTCTCCTCTTTTTCTTCCTTGTTTTTGTGCCATTACAAATTTGCTCCCTGCCTCTCAGCGAACCTAACGTGTAAACCAAAAATGGTTAAAAACTTTAGCGGAGAATAAATTTTGTCCAAGAACGCCGGCCAACGAATTCAATGTGTCTCTATCTCAGTTTTGTTTGCCCTTTTTATTTTCCGTTAGACCGATACATGAACACACAAATGTTGCTGCTGCATTGTTTCATTTTTTTCTTTCTTATTTTTTTTTTGTTAGTGGCTAGGCCGATAAATGCTTTTGGTTCTTTGTTTTGTTCCGTTCTAAAAATAATCAGTTGACCGACCGCACTCCGCACAATTACCGAAAATCTACAACGGATCGACAGCTCTTTTGGGACGAACGAATGATTTTAAAACCACACAAACCACAATCTCCCGGTTGCAATTCATTCATTCGTGGATATTGTTATCTACAATAGCAGAATGTGTGTATCTTCGGTTGGTAAACAAAATAATTTATGTATCACTTAATATGTACAAATGAAAGGAGACACTTTCCCATATCATTCACTTCCAGAATAGACCGTGATAATTTTTGCACGAGAAAGAAAAAACATGAACCAAATTGAGAAAAAAGGGGGAAAAAGTACCAATGAAAAAGCCCCAAATCAGTCTTCGTATGTACACTAAAGGACAAAGAAAAATTGTCTGGAATCCCAGGCGCGGAGGGAATGATTAGACCCTCAGGATTTCGCAAGCTGTTTTGTAGCAAATAGCGATCCAATCCGGTTGTGTGGCGCCCCACTGGATCTGATTGACTTCGCCCTCGGCCGCCGTATACGCTAGGATCGGATCCTCGATCGGTCGAGGCATTTGCTGGATGTCCCAAATTAACGCCTGATGGTCATCGCCGGCGGTGCAAATATGGCACGAGCTATGAGGCGCCCAGGCGATCCCATTCACGCAAGCCCTGTGGTTGCTCAATCTTGCCACCGGTGTGCACGGGACTCTCACGTCGAGAATGATTACCTCGCATGAATCCATTGCCACGGTGGCAAGATAGTTGGGATCCTGCTTGTTCCAAGCCAATCGCAGCAAGGGCGTGTGAGCGGGATCCTCGTAAATGATTGTCGAGTGTTCCAAATGACGCAGGTCGAACATACGCACACTGCCATCCGCTCCCACAGAGGCAAACATGTCTCGTCCACCTCCGGCACGGGAGAATGCAATATCGTACACTTCCTTGTCGTGTGCAATCAACTGAGTCTTGACGTGTCCTGACACTAGGTTTATTCGCCCCAACGGTTGACCGGTCTCCAGTCCCCAGATGGTGCAGGTTGTATCAATCGAGGACGTTCCCACCAGATTCGGATCGACCTCGTTCCAATCGAAAGAGGTTAGCGGAGCACAGAAGTCACTGTTCTTGTTGTTATTCAACACGCACTCCAACCGAGTGTCCGGTTCGCCAGCCCGCCAAACACGTAGATAGTCACCGCTTGTTGCCAAAAGATCAGGGAATACCCCTTTCGAATCCGGAATCCACATGATCTTGGTTGTCGGATAGGGGTGATCAAATGTGCTACGAATATATAACAGCGATTATTGATCCGTAGCGATGCATATTTCAGATGCAATCGATATACAATCTCATCCGAAAACATCGTATCAATAATGCACTTACCTCTTGGCACTGAACTCGCTTGTATCCTCATCAAGGCTGATGATCTGCACCTTGTTGTTGTACTCCTCAACAAAGCTACCGAGTGCTAGGCGGAAACGTTTATCCGGCCGAACCGACCAGTTCATCGAGTACAATGGCCATGGCGCCAGATATTTGTAAATTTCCTTGCGTTTACCACTCGTTCCGGACATCCTGCGCTCTCTGTGGATTCCACTCAACGATCGGATGTGTTGCGTCGGATTCGGGATGTCAGGTTGACTTCTGGAAAAATGAATGATTTTCCTTAAGTTTTCCATCTTGCAAAACGCACAGTGCTGTTCTCTTTAGGGGGTGCTGTCACCGAATGGCGACCGAAATCGAATCGGTAACATGTATCGACGGTAATTGAATCATCCTCACCCGCGGACTATTTATATCCGGCACGCTATCTCTCTCCCGCTTCCTTCCCCCCGCATGTGCTTTTGTCAATAACAATAACAGCAACAACAAAAAAAAACAAGATCTCGGATGGTTTACCACATCACACTGTGCGAATGAAAAGACGTAAAAAGTGTCACGATACGTCGCCCCACCTTTCCCCGGCGATGACGACAGTGAACATCCACCGCACACTTTAGTCACAACGATGCCAAGAACTAAGAAACGCAAAAAAAAAGGAGACAAAACAAAAATGCTCGTTCTTTGGCTCATCAAGCGGCGGATACAAGCAGACCTACCTCGCGTCCTGCCTCCTTAATTTTTCTTGAACTTTGTCCTCCCGCTTGTGGACGCACACCCGCCCGTGTCCCGAAAAGAACCTTCCACACTGTACGTTCGTTCGTTCGCCCACGACGCTCAACACTTTACTCTCTAGTCCTCGTTTTGGTTTTTATTATTTACCCTGTGGACATCCTCTGGTGCTCGGATTGCTCGTGGTCACGTAGCAGCTTCAGTGTCTTCCTGAATGGATTTTCATGGATGTTTTTGTTTTCCAAGGATTTTTCTTCCCGTCGGTGAAAAGCTTCTGCAAAACCTCACTGACGCGTCCGTCAAACACAGATCCGCGTACGAGTAGTGGTGTGCGCTCCTAGGGCTAACAGCTAGACGGGCGAAATACAGGGTGCGATATCCGTATTGCAACCAAAGCTTATTCAGAGGTCGACTAGTTATTTTGCGACGGTTTCCGTGAAACTTAAAAAAAATGATCAAGAGAACTTACTTCTTCAGAATGTTCAGAAACGTTTAGCACGAAAACGAACTAACAGCAGCACAAAATATAATTAATTTACCATAGGGGCTGTCCACATACCACGTGGACAGAAAAAGCATGATTTTAGACACCCCCCTCCCCCTCCGTGGACAAGCGTGGACATTCCTTATACCCCTCCCCCTGTTGTCCACGTGGACATTTCTCCAGTTTTTGGGAGAAAATCAAGAGAATCCTACATTTTTCGCTTAAATCTAATTTCAAGTATGTTTCAATTTTCTATCACATGTTTTGCTAATAGAAAAGATAGCCTTGTTAATAGTAACAATTTGTTTTAAATTCACCGATTTTGATATCAACGCGCTGTTCAAATCGTCTAAATGTTGTAATGTACAGGGGAACTTCGATATAACGTTACTCGATATAACGTACATTTTACCATTTCCAAAGTGCAAAGGATTTTTTATGTAAAGAACAATAAATTATCTGTATTGTGATGCTAAAACATGTTTTGTACATTTAATCAATCCCGAAATACAGCTGGTTTTGTGATTCCGGATTCTAAAAAAATAATCAACAGTACGAAGGGAAACACCATGAGAAAGGCTGGCTACAGCTTCTAATTGAATTTATTCATTAACTTTGCTAAAACAGCTACACAATAATGTATTATAGACTACGTTTGTGAGTTGTTTATTATGCTTCGATACAACGTACAATTTTGAAAGTGAAATGTACGTTTTATCGAAGTTACCCTGTATTGCTAGTTTTGGATCGTTCAACACACCCGAATTGTCACTCAACCGAATAAACGTTATTTGTATTGACTGCATTAAACTTTGTGCTTCGTTATTGGGAAGGGATAATGATAATGGATTGGTGGATTGAACACACTTTGAAAATAAAAATTATTAATTAAAATTTACTTCTCCGTATCAAATATCTATTCTATGTAATTTAAAATTATATTAATTTTCGAGTGGTGAAAAATGTTTAAGGAAGGTTATGTCTAATAATGATTTTATATTATAATGACCAATTTTAGCGGTAATATTATAGTAGTTAAGTCGGGGTCAGGATTACGTGTAATCAACAGTAATCAAATAACACCAAGTCAAAATTTCCATTCAATTTTTTTAATTCTAGAATGAACGTAATATGTCTCAGAACCCATTCATATACATTAATGATCGCGGATTGCGAAATATTTTCTTGTCTTACAGAAACATTAACAGTTGATAATGAGTGAGTAAGTAGTGAGTAAGGCGGATGGAGTCTTAGAAGCGCCATTGAAGTGTTCTAGATCGTTGATTTTAATACGTTCAGCTACGAGCAGTACTTATTGGAATTCAACGAGACTAGTTGCTTGGTAGAAGCTCATAATGCAGATTTCCTTCCAGTCCTACCAGATCCAGAGAACCTGCTTCGGGGTTTTATTAACTTGTTCAATATCTTTTTTAACTCAACATTATTGTGAATGATTTGCTCTTCACAATTTGCTACAAATATCTCCCGTGGCCGAGTGGTTAGCGTCACACTTTATCTTGCTGGGGGTTCGAGTTCGACTTGTACTGAGGTCACGCGTATTCTAGGGCTTTACACTCCTGAATACATTCAAGGCGTGTTCTACGGTATAGAAATTTCAACTAAATACTATCTGCTAATAAAAATGACGCAAGTTATACCTACGTTGAGAAGACTAAAGTTCCACTGGGTGCCATCTAAGTCAAGTCATGCATTTTCGTTGCGTTTATGAAACGAATCGTAGATTGAGATGCGTTCTTTCAAATGTTTTTCGATAAAATAAACCTTTATTCCGGAATCCGGTCGGATTTGAAATTAGCACAATATTGCGTTCATTCTTCTGATCGAGTCAAATCCAAACGGGTTGTGCAAATGTTGCAAACTTGCAACCCACTAGAGGCGTATTACAAAAATTACCAGATATCAATAAAGAAAAACATCATTGAAAGAAGCAGATCTCCACAGATACGGCCCGCGGCCACTCATAGAAGAATTTGTTGTTCGTTTCAATTTTCGGAAAACCTTGGTAGCTTTCGGAAAATAAATACGAAGCCGTTTTGTGGTCAAGAGTAGAAGCTGAATCGAAACCTGCACATAAGTCGTGATTTTTCATACTACAAAAATTCCAACATTTTTGTGTCTTTATCCTGACGGAATACATGATCCTCTATTACAGATTGGAATAAATTGATCGATGCCAGTTCATGCGCGTTTCTTTCAAAATATACATCTCCGGGAGGAAGTCCAGCCATATGAAAAAATATGGATGTCTGACCGGGCAGCACTCTCAGGCAACACTGTCTTTCTATTGTTGAATACAGAGTATTCAGGGTGGGCGTATATTTAAAAATACCTTGTAAATATAGAACAGATCTTATTAAATTTTGACTTTAAATAAGGGACTCAGAATGAAAGGGGTGTAAGTGATTTGATCGATTTCTCTTCAACTCTTCAACAACTTTCTCTTTAGTAAATAACTCAACTGCAAAAACGTTCCAATTTGAGTTTGCTTTAGAATCCGATAGGCGAGGCTCTGACACATTGTCAAATACAGCTGGGAATGTGTTTGCAGCTTAGTTATGACCAAAAGAGTAGAGAAATCGATTATGTCACTTACACCCCTTTCAATACACTTTATGTGTCCACGTGAACATTATCAAAACCCCCTACCCCCTCACCATGGACAAGCGTGGCCATTTTCGTAACCCCTACCCCCCCTAAAGTTGTCCACGTGGTATGTGGACAGCCCCATACGAGGGTCGTTCGAAAAGTGTGTGTAGGAATAAAGATTAGAGGAAATCAGAATAAAACCGACATCCTCCGACTTTTCCAGTTAAAAACAATTTTTTGCAAATTTTCCGATGTACTTTAAACATTTTTGCCATTTCTCACTTTACCTCTCCCGCTAAAGGTCACGAGTTCAATTCACACTCCCGACATTTTTCCAAAATGGAAGTGAAGTGACGAACCAACCAAGTGTTAAAAGTCGCTAGTAATACAGAAAGAAAAAAAATCTGACGGTTCGTGTCACCATACAACTGCTGATGAACAAACTGAAAACAGTGGTAAAATTTCAACAGTGGAATTTAAGTGTATTAGTTGGAAAAAAAATGTAAAATTCGGTACTTTTTGTGAGCTTAGTTCATCTCACATCATTGTTCAGTGTAGAGATGGGTAAACCGTTCATGAACTGTACATCTAGTTCATCAAAAAGAGTGAACGAACGGTCGTTCTTTTTTACTGGGCAAAAGTTCACATGAACTGCTTAGGGACTGTCCATATACCACGTGGACAACTTTAGGGGGGGTAGGGGTTACGAAAATATCCACGCTTGTCGACGGTGAGGGGGGAGGAGGTTCAGATAATGTCCACGTGGACACGTAAAGTACATTGAAAGGGGTGTAAGTGACATCATCGATTTCTCTACATCGACTCTTTCTTTTGGTCATAACTTAGCAGCAAGCACATTCCCAGCTGTATTTGACAATGTGTCAGAGCCTCACCTATCGGATTCTAAAGCAAACTCAGATTGGAACGTTTTTGCAGTTGAGTTATTTACTAAAGAGAAAGTTGTTGAAGAGAAATCGATCAAATCACTTACACCCCTTTCATTCTGAGTCCCTTATTTAAAGTCAAAATTTAATAAGATCTGTTCTATATTTACAAGGTATTTTTAAATATACGCCCACCCTGAATACTCTGTATTCAACAATAGAAAGACAGTGTTCCCTGAGAGTGCTGCCCGGTCAGACATCCATATTTTTTCATATGGCTGGGTTTCCTCCCGGAGATGTATATTTTGAAAAAAAAAACGCACATGAACTGGCATCGATCAATTTATTCCAACCTGTAATGGAGGATCATGTATTCCGTCAGGATAAAGACACAAAAAATGTTGGAATTTTTGTAGTATGAAAAATCACGACTTATGTGCAGGTTTCGATTCAGCTTCTGCTCTTGACGACAAAACGGCTTCGTATATATTTTCCGAGAGCTACCAAGGTTTTCCGAAAATTGAAACGAACAACAAATTCTTCCATCTGTTTCTTGCAATGATGTTTTTCTTTATTGATATCTGGTAATTTTTGTAATACCCTTCTAGTGGGTTACAAGGTTGCAACATTTGCACAACCCGTTTGGATTTGACTCGATCAGATGAATGAACGCAATATTGCACTAATTTCAAATCCGACCGGATTCCGGAATATGGGTTTATTTTATCGAAAAACATTTGAAAGAACGCATCTCAATCTACGATTTGTTTCATAAACGCAACGAAAATGCATGACTTGACTTGGATGGCACCCAGTGGAACATTAGTCTTCTCAAAGTAGGTATAACTTGCGTCATTTTTATTAGTAGAAAGTACTTAGTTGAGGTTTCTATGCCGAAGAACACGCCTTGAATGTATTCAGGAGTGTGAAGCTCTAGAATACGCGTGACCTCGGTGCAAGTCGAACTCGAACCCCCAGCATGATAATGTGTGACGCTAACCACTCGGCCACGGGAGCACAAAAATACATATTTGTAGCAAATTGTGACGAGCAAATCATTCACAATAATGTTGAGTTAAAAAATATTGGACAAGTTAATAAAACCCCGAAGCAGGTTCTCTGGATCTGGTAGGACTGGAAGGAAATCTGCATTATGAGCTTCTACCAAGCAACTAGTCTCGTTTAATTCCAACAAGTACTGCTCGCAGCTGAACGTATTAAAATCAACGATCTAGAACACTTCTAGGGCACTTCTAAGACTCCACCCGCCTTACTCATCAGATAATGTATCTTCAGATTATCAACTGTTAAGATTTCTGTAAAACGAGAAAATATTTCGCAATCCGCGATCATGAATGGATTCTGAGACATATTACGTTCATTTTAGAATTTAAAAAAAATGAATGGAAATTTTGACTTGGTGTTATTTGATTGCTTGGTTAATTACACGTACTCCTGACCCCGTCTTAACTACTATATTACCGCTTAAATTGATCATTATGTATAATATAAAATCATGATTAGACATAACCTTCCATAAAAAAATTTCACCACTCAAGAATTAATATAATTTAAAATGACATAGAATAGATATTTGATACGGAGAAGTAAATTTTAATTAATCATTTTTATTTTCAAAGTGTGTTCAATCCACCAATCCATTGTCATTATCCCTTCCCAATAACGAAGCACAAAGTTCAATGCAGTCAATACAAATAACGTTTATTCGGTTGAGTGACATTTCGGGTGTGTTGAACAATCCAAAACTAGGAATATGTACATTACAACATTTAGACGATTTGAACAGCGCGTTGATATCAAAATCGGTGAATTTAAAACAAATCGTTACTATTAACAAGGCTATCATTACTAATAACAAAACATGTAATAGAAAATTGAAACAAACTTGAAATTAGATTTGAGCGAAAAATATAGGATTGTCTTGATTTGCTTCCAAAAACTGGAGAAATGTCCACGTGGACAACAGGGGGAGGGGTATAAGGAATGTCCACGCTTGTCCACGGAGGGGGAGGGGGGTGTCTAAAATCATGCCTTTTCTGTCCACGTGGTATGTGGACAGCCCCTTACCCAGTTCAGAATGAACTGTGTACGAAGACCGCTGGCTGAAATGTGTATACAGTTCAGTTCAGAACGAACTGTGTGCGGTGAACGATGAACTGTGTATACAGTTCAGAACCAGTTCAGAACGAACTGTGTACGATGACCGCTGGCTGAGCTGTGCAGAACGAACCGTGTATGGTGATCCAGTTATAAGAGGAAGGCGAGCGAACGAGTGATAGATTAATTCTGCTGCAAGGTAAATAGTCCTCAAATTAACGAATGGAAACAAACGGTAGTCCCATGAAATAACAAAAATAAGATGTCGGTATTATCGTTTTCAAAATAAAACGCAATATTTCAGGATACGGTAGTTCTTAAATTGGATTGTTCGATTATTTATCAAATGAAGGTTTAATTTCATATTTTTAAGTCGAGGCTAAATATATCTGTAAGATATGCGAATCTACCCATAGTTAAAAGCGAAACGATTCAAACAGTCTTTTTCAACAGCATATAAAATATTTGTGTCGCTGATATGAATTGTTTTTATATTATATCATATTGTGCTCGATAATTTCGAGAAAGCCGTTTGCGTTTGGGTACAGTTTTGCTATACCAGTTATTGAAAAACATCGTAAGAAAAGCAGCGCAGCGCTAGTTTGTGCTGGAAAGAATGAATCACGGCTCAAACTAAATCAAAATTTCAAAATCATAGTTTGATTTTCTATTCTTCTAAGATATTTTTAACAAAATTCGGACATATAATTATTTGCTAAAAAAGAGCATTTTATGAATGAACAGAACAGTCCTCCATAACATCTCACAGTTTTTTATACTTGCTTTGGCATATCCCTCTAATGTACGAAGGAGTGAGTGAACTGTTCAAAAGAACTAGTTCACTTAAGTGAACGGTTGGTCACTGAACTCTTCATTAAAGTGAACCGTTTTGCCCAGTGAATTCCGTGTGATCGATGCTCACTGACGGATCTAATTTTTTGTAGATGCCTCGTGTTTATGTTTGAGAAAAAAAAACGGCAGAACTGAAATGATATTCAGTTGAAAATCAGGGTGCGTTTATGACCAGGTAGTCTGAACTGACTAGTGCATCAGTAGCAGTGAGGCTGTGACGTGTTAGCTTTGCAAGTATTATGGAGCGGTATAATTAATTTGTCTAAATAAGTTTATTTCTTTTGTATTTTGGCTAAATGGATACAGTTATTCATTGCTGCGAAAAAAAAATCTATTTAGATTTTTTTTTTCTAATCAAAACCTAGGGGAAACTGTGGTTCGGTAATTCAGAGTTAAGCTTCCTGAAGCTCTCTGTAGCTCTACGATACCTGCAGTGCCTGAATTAAGCTATCAGAACTAGCAGAATCACTGGGTTTTTCATTAGAGATGTTGATAGTGCTGCTCCCGTTTTAATTTTACGGAATATCTCTCTCGGAATAGTCATATTTCGTCCCATTAGAAAACTGGACCAATTCCGCGGATGTTATAGATGATTTATGATTTTTTAGTATTGCTCGATGTCAATCAACACCTTTCGGCGAGCCGTCCGTTTTTATTTCCCAAGGCATGAGAACCGTTGGCCTTTCTGACAGTAGGAACAGCTAAAAATAATCATTTTTGTGTAATAATGGCAACTATAATATAGATTTGTTCGAATTTACCCGTTTGTATCAGTTTTCGACGATAATGTACATACTTCCAAGCTTCCATCCATGAATGAAACAATCTGGACTGAAGTGACGCGAGCAAATGTACATGTTTTTAGTATTCCTGTTTAGGTCCTGTTCAAAGAATCGAAGCCATTTCTTCTGAAAAGTCACATCCCTTGGGGATCGATGGAATGATAATTTGTGGTATATGTTTTCATAATTCGAGTTGGACTCGAGCCCGGTATCAACGACCGAACGCTCACGCATCCGGGTGCCACACATCGAACCATAGAGTTATCTGAAAATATAATTATTTTATATATCCTTCCTTCGCAGTCGGGCCGCCGTTAAAAGACCACTTTAAAAAGCAACCCAGAAACGACACATCCTGGGTACTTGTGAAGGCCGTGCCAGATGATGGTGGGGGAGCGAGCGTTCCGCTCAAGCTCTTGTGCAAGGACACTAGCACACTTTCATGTTCTTTGAAAGGACGGATTGGTTCCACAAGCACGTTAACAAAACCACCTCGATCGCAAGTGGAATGTATCACTTTTTGGCACTTCCTTCTGGATGGTTGCTGGTTCTCCGGTGGAATCAGGATGATGATTTGCTAATTAAAGAACTAGTTGATGGTTTTGGCTTTTTACAACTTTATTTGACACGGTTTAATATGAAATAACATCTACACTTGTTGGTGGTTGGATATGGAGTGAGAATGAATCAAAGAAATGCAAATATGTACACACTATATACACAGAGTTTTCTTCTCTTTCTCTCCAGTTGCATTGGCTGGTGGTGATTAATAAATAAGTTGGTCGTTTATCTAGTTGATAAATAATTAATACATAACCAGTTTTACAAATAAAAACGAACTGATTTAATTTGCAGATATGAAATCACCTCTTTATGATATCGTTATTTCACTTAGCTTCGTCTATTCAAAAGTTTCTTCGGACATGTTTGTAAGAAGTCACAGCAAATCTTTCAGTTCAGTCAAATCTCAAGAAGAAACGCTTGCTGTCCCGTCAAGCTATCCCATAGCATCTTCTGAGTTCACTGTAACCTGACTGCCAAAATTGTCAGACTATTAACTCTTCAGATTAATCGAACATTTGACCCGTTGGATGAATTTCAGGTTGTAGCCTATCCCTTCATTCTGACGGTTGTTTGCTTGATCCTTCAGAAATAGCTATTGAGCCTTCTTTACTTGACAACAGTCGTTCCCTCGATCTTAAACGAACCCCAATCATAGCTGTGCTTCTTTTTAACGAAATTTCTTCTTCTTCTTCAATGGCACTAACGTTCCTAGAGGAACTTCGCCGTCTCAACGTAGTATTACTTGCGTCATTTTTATTAGTACTTAGTTGAGATTTCTATGCCAAATAACACGCCTTGAATGCATTCTGAGTGGCAAGCTCTAGAATACGCGTGATCACAGTGCAAGTCGGAGGAAATTTCTTTGACGAAAAATTCCCCCGACCAGAACGGGAATCGAACCCGAACACCCGGCATGTTAGTTATGACGCTAACCACTCGGCCACGGGTGCAACGAAACTAACATATCCAATTCCACAATAAGAACAAACTCTACCATGTTCCAATCGCTATCACAATTCAGATTTCACATGGCTACATTATCGCGCGCGTGCTCAAACTTATGTAGACTACTTTCTATTTTCTTTTTTTTTTTCTCTTTTCATTTCTATAAACATACAAAAAATCCTTCATTATCATTGAGACGAAGATGGCGAACGGGCGGGGCATACGTTTCTGCTTTGCTCGCGTCACATTGCCAAAACTTTCCGCTTAGCTCGGAAAGCAAACATGTCAGGACATGTTGGGAACAGTCCTAGCAGAGTTGCAAAATCTCACACTCACTTTACTGACAGCGCAAGATATTGAGACAACATCAAAATCAACCACCAATGGCCCTGCAGTTCATGACAAATGAACCAAACTTAATTACATGCAACCGACACTCCGTCACGTGGAACATTTGGTTTTTGCATTATTCCCCACACTCATTCGTTCCACTGTCTCACTGAGAATTTACGCCCGAAATTTTCATACGCATCTTCGATCAGCTGACAGTGGAAGGAAACAAAATTCCATACAAGGAAATATCATCTCATTGACACCGCGTCAGACGTTTAAACGCGTGTTCGTGTGTATGTTTTCCTGGTATGTTTCTAGCCCCGGTCCCATTTTTGTGCCGCTTATTGCAAACACATCGATGGGCAACGGCACATTTGAGTGCTGAGTTTATGGGTGTATGACCAACGAAAATTTCACCAGGACGCAATGAAAGCTGATATTTTCGGCTTGAGCATTCACTGACATCGAGAATGAACTGATATTTCTGTTGATGGAACGAAAACTATATCAAAACAAACGAGAAGGTGAGCCAGCGGTCATAGGCACAGCGGCACCGCGATAGAAAAATGTGAAGAGTGTCGGTGGAGATATTTTGCACTGATAAAAATTGCTTTTCGATTTCAACATGTTCTTTCGAAATTTTGCATCCTTGAGTCCTAGTTCCGTTATTCTAACTTCTATGGTTCACTAATGTGCGATTCACATAGCACGTTACGGAGAAGAACGTCTACGTTCCGTCAACGTCTCCACCAATTCACACATGCAGTCAATGCTTCCACCAGCAGCGTCACGTCAAATGCCAAACGAATGCAATGCCCTCTTTCAAATCAGCATGCCTAGAATCAGTTCTAAATTTTGAAAAATTCAATGAGAATCATTGAACTCAATTATTTATATGCTTAAACCCCGTAGTCCGACACTTATGCAATAATAATAATAAATAGAATAATTCTTTCAACTAGTCGCGAATAATTTTCACTCCGAAATTTGGAGCTAAGAGATATGTTCTGTATAACCAAATCAAAACCAAAGCCGAGACACAAAGCCCAGACAAAAACCAAACGAGCCGTCCGTCTCCGTCAATTATTCTTTTCTACAAACCCTGCCGGTCGTTTTCGTTGAACGTATGCTGACGGGTCGTTACGTTGCTGATGTATGTGAATGTTTTCATGAGAATTGCATGGTAGAATCATTGACGTATCGTGACGTGACGGGACGTGAACGTGACGTGTATGTTGTATGTGAATCGCACTTAACTCCTCTATCTCACGTATTATTGACGTATTTTCAAATAAAAAGTAGCAAAACACGTAATATTCGCAACAAAAAAAATACACTTGTTATGAATTGCTCTACGATCGCTTCTTTCCGTCAAGGCAGATGTCATAGTTGAGAGTGTATAAGTGAGTCGTGTCGGACACACTTCGAGTCCAGGATACCTTCTCATAAACGTACCCTGCAATTAGAAGTAAAAGTGTCCAATTAAACATGGGCACTACGGGTATGTCCCATTGGGAAAATGTCGCATTAAATGTACATTACTGTACATACTCCGAAGCATTGCCTCCGCGGCCTTAAGCACCATTCACACATTGAGGTGATGCAATTTTTGCCGAAAAATTTCGGGCGAAAAATGGACATGTCAAACCACGACTCACCGATTTCTGACAACACTGGACGGATGGTTTCATACAGATTCAATGATCTTTTTATACATTCCCTGCCATAGTCGCAGCAGTAAGCGGAATTTCGTGCAAAAAGTGGTTTTTCTCTCGCGTATGGTATCGGAGACCAGGTCGTAAAGTGTCTTGCATGTGCCACTAGTACGGAGCGTCGGACGTATGCGATTTACGTGCGCGTGTGCTTAGTGCTTGTTTTCTGGGTGAAATTTTGCTTCACAACTCGCGAAGAAGTTGCAAAGTGCCTTCCCGTATGCGCTCTCTCGTTTGATGAGAAAAAAAACTGGAGTTTCACACACACACACACCCCGCTAGTGCTTCTCCACACATTTTTTTCTTATTTTTTTTGTGCTGTATCGTCATCATCACCGTCGGATTGGAGTAATAACAGCAGCAGTAGTGAACGTGAGAGCAGAGAAGCCTACACAACAGCTCGAGTGCAACCTTAGCGGCACACGAAAGGTGTTCCAAGGAGGTGACGAGAGGAGCAACGCGGAGTAAGTTGTGGCATTTTCCTTCCCTCTTGTTCATTCCTTCGCGGCCGTTTTCCCGTGTGCTCCGAACGAGAGAAGATGCCAGGTGTTATTGGGGAATATTTTCACACTGCTTTTATTTCGGGGGGCAATCAATGGTTATGAAAATACCAAGGTAGCCCCAGTTATTGCGAAAAATGAGATGGAATTAATTGTCGAAATTGGGTGTTTGATGGACGGTTTCTTCTTCGTTTGTTGGAAACATTGCAAATGGGTAGTAGGCGGAGTGGGTGAACTTGCATGCAACTTTTATATGCATAATGTGAGCAATTATGAATGCAAATATGATAATTGAATCGAACTGTTTTTTACTCGTGCACAAATAATGATCGGTGATCGATAGTGTATTGTATGGTCCGACCTGTAAGCAACGAGCCAAACTAAGCAAGCCGTTTTGGCAAAATCGCAGCGCAAATTTAAAAATCTGACATTTGTCAAACGCATTATGCGCAATTGATGTTGTTTTTATGTAATTCTAGCATACATCATGAGATCATCAGCGGAATTATGTAGCTTCTTTAGTTACTGGATTGTACGTGATTTCACTTCGAGTGATGGTTATGGTTGCCGGCTGGACATAAATGGAAAGTAATGGAATAAGGCATGCGAAACGAAATACGACGAAATACCCTCGGGGGGAACAATCGAAAATAGACTCAAGTCCACGATTGGCCCACGATCAACGCTAACACGGAAGCTCTCTCTCTCTCAGACAACGAAGTTTCCAAGCTGAAAAGCCACTTGCATATAGAATGAATTCAACAACTAATCGAGTTCTACTTTAAATTTTGAAGAACTTCAAGCAGTTCGAATACATAGTGTCTCTAGAAGACAGTTCATTTGCGTTGTATTTTTTCTTATTTTGGGGGTGTACTACACAGCAGACTAACCTAGATCTTTCAAACGACCACTTCAGAAGTCGAAGGTTATCCAGTTACATACCATTTCAACAATTAGTTTTAAGGATAAGGTTTGAGTTACAAACAAAACTTCAAAGCTGAAATAAACAAATTGAGTTATCACAGCTCCGTTTTTGTGGAAGAACAGCTGCTAGATTCACTCAACCAACGGTTTATCAAGCCAATTATCAATATATTATTTGTTCACATAAATTTCACAATCTCAAGGTAAGTTTAATTTAATGCGCTATATAAAAATAACAATGAGAATGAACATTGAATAAGCTATCAAATTTTGTTCGAAAGTGAGTTATGGATTTTAGTTTCCTCCTATATGATTGTGAAGACATTTGAAGATTTTTTTTCGTACCATTTGAAGACATTTGAAAAAATCACCTAGAATCCATGCTCGAAACCCGCTCACCCGGAAGACATTCACCCAAATGTAACAGATACTCGAATGCGATAGCCGCCCGAATGTAACATCTACCCGAACTGACACCCAAGTGCGACATTTACCCGAATACGACATTTATCCAAAAAAAAGGATATATTCGAATAATACGCAAATTTTATTATTAGAAAGTATTTGTATATTTATTTCTGATCAGTTTTATACAGTGACATGCGTTCGTTTAGACGCAGTGAAATCCAAAGCGACTATCTCATTTCTCTCAGTGTTACAAACCCCATGTATTGCGTATGTATTAGTGACATGTCTAGTGAAAAAACACGCATTGTACCGCTATTTTTATACTGTCGGTCTGGAGTAAACAAAAGTTTTCCAAAATTTTACACTTTTCTGCGTTACATTCGTTTAGACGCAGTTAGTGATCCCCGATTTTTGAAATTAATCGTTCATCAGCTAATCGAATACTTTTCAGCAGTTTGTTATTCGATACAATTTTTGTTTTCATCTGTATTATTAGTGATTTTCAACTCATTTGGCTGGTTCGTCACTTTTTACTTCCATTTTTGGATGAATGTCGGGAGTGAGAATTGAACTCGTGACCTTTAGCGTGAGAGGGATGGATGTTACCACTACGCCAGATCGCCTCCGCATTCGATACAATTAATCACCCCAAATGATCGATTAATCGTCGCACTGAGAGAAATAATTAGTTAGACTACTATTTCTCATTTGCTAGAAAGCCATCTGGAATCAAAAAATGTGTTCATTCCGCCTGAAAATCAATTGGGGGCTGTCCACATACCACGTGAACAACTTTAGGGGGGTAGGGGTCACGAAATGTCCACGCTTGTCCACGGTGGAGGGGAAGGGGATATAGATAATTTCCACGTGGACACATTTTTTTTAAATACAATACGTCTAATCTGTATGCATGTATGTGGCGATTGGTCCGTGTCAAAACAAAAAAAAACTATTAAGTAGGTAGAATGCAATTTTCAACCAATTCAGCAGGTGCTGGTACTGTGTAAAAAGACTCTGAGAGTGCCGGTCGGGCATCCATATTCTCTTTTTTCTCTTGATCTTTTGACGTGGGACTACGTCTAACCGGAATATATGGAGGGTAAAATGAAAATCTAAACACAGAACATGCAGGAAAAAATGAAAGATTTCGAATGCTTATAGCTCGAACATTTCGTACTGGATAGGAGAGATGTTTGCATCACTTGATAGGGAATATTTCTACGCATCTATCGCAACTAACAAAATGTTGTTTTTCATTAGATAAACAATTGAATAAATGTAAAATATTAGGCGTTATCTAAACGCCCTAACTGCATCGTTTTGATTGGCCCGATTTACGGTTTCCCTAACACAGCCATCAAAACCAAGCAGCCTTGGGGAAATCGGCATTGCAAATACATGAAAGTAGGGGGACTTTTGTTCTCATCGAAAAATGTTCCCTAACACAGACTTTAAAACCAAGCAGCGAAATCGGCATTGCAAGCACACGAAAGAGCCTAGAGGCGAGTGAACTGAAAAGTTTAAACCCTCTTGAAGCCAAAAAGAAGAAAAAGAACACACGAAAGTAGGGGGAGCTTTTGTTCCCACCGAAATGTGTTCCCTAATAGAGATTTCTAAACCAAGGTGCCTGGAGAAATCGGTATTTCAAATTCATGCAAGTCGGGGGTATTTTTGTTCCGACTGGAATGTGTTTCCCTAACACAGACTTCAAATCCATGAAGCGTGGGGAAATCAGCATTGCGAATTCATACAAATCGGGGGTATTTTTGTTCCGATTGAAATGTGTTTCCCTAACACAGACTTCAAAACCGAGGTTTCTGGGGAAATCGGCTCTGCAAATAAATGCAAACTGCGAGTACTTTTGTCCTCGCTTGCCTTTGTGCAGAGTGGAATATGTCTGTCCTAACATGATCTTCTAAACTTAGGAACCTGGGAAAATCGTGCAGCTACTAGAATCGAATGAACTTCCCAGTTTCAAGCAAATTCGAGATTCGAGAAGTATGTACACTTTTGGGATGTAAACTTCAGAGGGAAATGTAAAATAAAATAATCGTTTGATAATTTTTTTTTGTCTTTATTGGAAAGATTTTCAGCCTTAGGCTGGTTCATCAAACGTTTGATAATTCTTCCGTACATATATTTTGTTCTAGTCATCATACCAAACGTAAAAGGTCCGTCATTAAATTTACTTGTAACGAAGAACAATCAATCACAATAAATGAATTGACTTTACACGGCATTTGTTCATTTTTTTCACTCACAGAGCAAATATATTGAACTCAATTGAATTTGGAAACTGTTTCATTCAATCAAGAATTTAATCAATACAAACGAATGATTGCTAAGCTAAGGTAGTTCCACGTGAACCTTGCGGTTATATCATAGATATAACCCACTAATTTTTTTCATTGAAATCTATATGCTGAAACTGATGCACATACATTGTGAGCGATCGATTCATTTTCATTGTTAGTAAAGGATAATTTATTCCGTCAGGATGAAGATAACATCACAGGCTTAGTATTGTAATATAAAAAATGGTCGACATTGTTTTCTTATAGCGAATTCGTTTTTAAAACTGAGTCAGTGCCACACTGACTCTGTAATAAAAAAACGTTTTCAGTTTCACGAATGCGGTGGTTTGTTGGTGTGCGTTGTATAGTCTGATTTGTTTGTATTTGCGACGACAAATGTACAGTGTCGACGTCTGGTGGAGATATTAGTGCTTGGGAGGTAAAGTATTCTCTATAAGATCAGAAGGGCCAAGTGCAGTGTAAAAATATAAAAGTTTGAATGAAAATTTTTACTTCATATTGTTTGATTACCTAACACATGTAGTCCTGACACTCACTTAACCATTTGTCGATGCATTTCCTGTTTGTTCCACAAATAATTACTATTATAATATAAAATCATCATTAGACACAGTTTTCGTTCAATGTTTCTGCGATATCGGAAAAAAACCCTCTTATTTCATCACATAAAGGGCCTGATTCTCGAATACACTTCACGGTGTAAACGAAATAAACGGCACGCCATTGAACTACGTTTTACGAGTAAGTGAAGTGTCCAAGATAATAATGAGTTTTCAGGCAGAATGAGCACTTTTCAAATAAAAATCATTAATGAAAATTAACTTCTCCGTATCAAACTGGTATTCAATGTGAGTGGAAAACTTTGTTTTCTTCATGTGATATAATAATCTCATACAAAAATTTCATCTGAAGATAATTTGATATTATAATGATAAGTTTAGTAGGAAACTAATCTCGTATTCAGATGTCGACACCGTACCGTTGCCATCGCGGATACGTTTCATTCCGTTTCCACCGTGAAGTGTATTCGTAGTGTATTCGAGAATCAGGCCCAAAATAAAAATTCGATACGTTAAAGTAAATTTTCATTCCTAATTTTGATTTTGAGAGCATGTTTATTCCTCCTGAATGTCCATAATAATTTTCGCCTCCCAATGAAAGCACACGGAGCTTAATGCCGTCTACACGAATATACTCTTCAAAATCAGAATCCGAATTGGATTACGATTCAAATAATACAAAAGCAAGAGCAGCAGGTTTTCCATTTTCATAGTCTCTATTTTTAGATTTTCCAAAACAATACTCGGAACTTGACAGTTCAGTATAGTTGTATTGGTGAACCCGAGTGCCAACCCGTGAAACATCTCAGTGCGAAACTAACAGCTTTCGGAGCGAACTAGTGCGACACTGAGTGAATAAAAAAACGTTTTGACAGCAGTTAGTGCGGCACTGGGGTTGAAACTGAACAAAAACGAATTCGCTATTAGATGCGGGCTTTGATCCAGTTTCTGTTCATGATACAAAAACCACTTCGTTTCTTTCTCTTCAGAACTTCCAAGGTTTTGCAAAATTGGAGACGAACAACAAATTCTTTTAAAGGTGCACGGCTCCTATCTTTGAAGAAGGGTTACGAGCAGCGAAGCTCTTTATTGCCCTCTATTGAAATGTGGTAATTTGTGAAATACTCTTCTATGGGTTGGACCGGAAAGTTCGTGTCGCTATTGATGTCAATCAAATCGAGGAATCCATTAAGAATAATATTCGGTACACGACAGATCAGTTAAGATTCACTACTAATATCCAATAACAATCGTCCCTGAGCATCTGGTGCAGCTAGCAAACTGCTACGGCGTATGGGTTCCACATTATTTGACCGAAATAAACTCAATGAATCACATCTTTATCTGCGACTCGTTCTGTATACGTTAAAAACGCCGTTTTTGTAAAAAGTCGTGATGAGCGTCTTATAATTTATAACAATTTTGAGTGGAAAATTGTTTGGGATAATCGACATAAACCGTTATCTATTACCAAAGTCAGCCCTCACCCGCGAAATTCAGCTACTATGTCAGGAACAGCACATTCCTGTCAAACTCCAGAATTGCTTGCCAGATTGTCGAGGAGACATGAGGTTTGACGTTCCTGTTATGAGCTTCTTACAAACAATCAGTCGTTAATTTCCAATAAATATAGCTCGACAATTATGTGGTCGAAACTATCAAATATACTTACTGTATCATTTGTGAACATTCGACAAGCGTAAGCTTTAAAAAAGTGTGATCAGGAGTTGAGCTAATTTGCGACTTTTCTGATCTTGGGATGCTGGTAAAACGGGAGCTTGAAATGACCGAACAATTTCGAGATGCTGAATGTATACGCATTATCAGGAACAATTATAGCATTTTATATTTTTCCATGCACAGAAGCTAACTGTAGACAACATAAATCGAATTTGGAAGAAACTGAAGAGTGATACAAATAACCTACCGGGTAATATTGAAGAAAGAAAAGAATAGTGAATAGATCGATATTATGGCATTGTTCACAAATTGCATAACGCTAGAAAATATGGATTTTGGACCTCCCTCCTCGTTAATGTATCGCAAGCTATACCTCTGAGACATAACAAGTGACACAATCTCGCCCCTTGATTATTTCACGATGATGTTGTTCGAATCTAGAATCTCATCTTGTTCGGAGATATTCAAAATTAACATACAACAAATATCGTAACGTAATCCTACGTCAACTATGTAGTCATGGTTCGGACACAACCCTACAACTTTCTTGGTTTTCCAAAAAAAAAACAAATAAGAAAAAAAGATAGGAATGTCCACGTGGACACAGAGAGGAGGGGTATAATTAATATTCACGCTTGTCCACGGTGGGGGAGGGGGGTGTCTAGAATCGTACGTTTTCTGTCCACGTGGTATGTGGACAGCCCCTTATTAGTATTAACACAATGCCGTCAACGCGAATTGAGTTTCGTTTTCGAGTTTAGGGGAGCGTCAAAGATAATGATTGAATTTCAGGATAAAACTACAGCGAATAATCGAACGATTATCGGGGATCACTAGACGCAGTCAGTGTATTTACATATAACTGCCCACAAATTAAATTTTTTGAAAATTTTCGTTTACATAAGTGAAAAGTAGGTTGTTTATTTCTTTATAGTAAATAATCTGTCAACATTATCTTTTTCGTTTAGGCATGGGCAAAGCAAAATCCGGTCAAATCCAGGTTTTGGTGGATTTGGGCAATTCCAATCGTCAAATATCTCGGCAAATCCACCGGTCAGAGAAAGCTGTGCGATCCTACTTGAAAAATATTCACAAGTCCTGACTGTTACAGTCAATACTGGCACGATTTAGCGGAATTAAATGTCACTCGATCCAAGCGAAATTTTGGTGGAGGAACGGTTTTGGTATGGGGCTTCCTATCTGCTGGATCACCACCAAAATGAATTCCAGCAACTACTGCGAGCTTCTGGAACCGAGGAGGCGATCTGGCGTAGTGGTAACATCCATACCTCTCACGCAGAGATCACGCGTTCAATTCTCACTCCCGACATTCTTCCAAAAATGGAAGTAAAAGTGACGAACCAGCCGAAATGTGTTGAAAATCACTATAATAAAGAAAAAACAAGCTTTTGGAAGACGCTTTGGTTCCATACTTGGAGGATCATATGGATGAACCTGTTGTATTTCAGCAAGACAACGCTTCTATTAATTTTTCCCGACAAATCAAGGCCTGGTTTTCTGAAAAAAGACATCACCGTACTTGATTGGCCAGCATGCAGTCCGGATTGCAACGAACCTCTGGGGTATATTGGCTGCAACAGCTTACGCCAATGGACGCCAGTTCAACACAGTGGACAACCTTAAATCATGTATACGTTCATGCTGGCAACAAATCTCTGTAAATACCGCCATAACCTTGTCAATTCAATTCAATAAGAGTATTTGAAGTAATTAAGAATAAGGGAGGAATTACAAAGTATTAGCCAACTGATTGACTCAGAAAATTTCAGCTTTAACTACGTTAACTTGAGGTGCGGCTAAACGAATGCATCAGCTTATTTTTAATTTTTCGCATTTTGCTTCTATCAAGTGGACTTTTGACGTAGGACTACGTCTAACCGGAAGATATAGGGGGTGAAATGGAAATCTAGGCACTGAACAAGTAGGAAAAAATGCAAGATTTGGAACGCTTATAACTCGAGCATTTCTCAATAGATCGCAAAGATTTTTGCATCAATTGATAGGAAATATATCTACGCATCTATCATAACGAATAACATTTCATTTTTCTTGAGATAAATAATTGTGAAATATCAAGCATTGTCAAAATGCACTATGTGCCCATTTTTGATTGGTCCATTTTGTGCTCCTCAAATCGTACCGACCAAAACGGGCAACCAGAGCAGCAGCGAAATAGAATGAAGCACGATTGGAAAGGAAAAAGAAAAAAATGAACGAAACATTGGTCGCTGTCTCACACATGCGTAATTCTCGAGCCAGCCAGTCAGCTTAAAAATCCCCGCTCCGCTGCCGTAACGATCATTCTCATTCAAACCGTACACCACATCGGTTCGCATCAAAACACTTCAACAAACCAACCCAAGCAGCCATGTCTGGACATGGCAAAGGAGGAAAAGTGAAGGGAAAGGCAAAACCCGCTCGAACCGTGTCGGTCTGGAGTTCCCCGCAAGGGTAGCTAGGCCGAGCGCGTTAGTACCAGTGCACCAGTCCACCTAGCCGGCGTTATATAGTTTCGGCCGCCGAAGTGATCGAGTTAGCTGGCAAAGCTGCTCGCGACGATAAGAAAACCCGCATTCAGAACAGAACACATTCGGTTCGGTGGACATCAAGACAACAACAGGCAGTTGCAGCGAGTGGCGAGTGGCAAACGCAATCGCAAAACGGCATCAGATAGCAGAAGAAAAAAGTTTGTTCTTCATACAAACTGCTTTGGTGGCAAATCCAGAACAAGGCGGCATCGAGGGCGTTCGAAATGGTTTTTCTAAATTGGAACCATTCCATAAAACAAGGCGCTTTTCAGGGCCATTAAACCTTCCAAAAAAGATTTTAGGAAATACAGTTCAATGCTTTCTAAAACAATATCCAAAATAATAATAAAACAGAAATTGATTTTTTCATAATTTGTTTGCCAGGATATGATGAGTATGTGAATTTGGCAGTTGTTCTGAGCTTATTGATGTTCACCAATTCTTAAATTGCTTCTAGATTGAAAGTACAGTAATTTACACTTATCTCGACATTTAGCTAATTGGACGGACCTGTAATGCGACATATTTAGTTGGACATTTTTGTAAACATAGAGTTCGGGGTCTTAATTATGACCCCACATTGAAAGTCGACACTGTACCACTGTCATCGCAAAAGTTCAATTACAGGTTAAAATTACCTCCAATCCGATACTGAGTGGTGGTAATGCGACGTGCCATTGAATGTAATTTACTGTAAAATATGTCACAAACTGGATGGGAAGAAATTTTCCAACTGTGAAAGCTGTGGCGAGTGGCAAATGCAATCGCTAAACAGAAAGGTTTAGCCGAACAAGATGGGGATATCGAGTGATAACCAAACAATAAACTCTTTAGATTGAAGATAATTTTGTGATCCTGAAAAGGACCCTTTTTAGCCTGCATGTGAATCCAACGAGCGAACAAATCGTAATGAATGTATTTTTTTTGGCATCGCTCCCTTTTAACGCTCATTCGTTCGTCTCGTTGGACTCGCCCCTCAGGCTGAGTCTGCCGATTTGTCTCTATCCTGTGAGTGTGTACCGCTAGAGTATAAAACACGCGGACCCCAAAAAATATCTTATTTTCTTTCAAACCGTAAACCCGTGTGGACAAGTTAAGGGAAAGGCAAAGTCTCACTCGAACCGTGCAGGTCTCCAGTTCCCTGTTGGTCGCATTCACTGATTGCTCCGCAAGGGTAACTAGGTCGAATGGATTGGTGCCGGAGCACCAGTATACCTAACAGCGATTATAAAGTTTCGGCCGTCGGAGTGCTCGAGTTGGCTTGCAAAGCTGCTCACGACAATCAGAAAACCCGCATCAAAAACAGAGCAGCTTCGGTTCGGCGCTCATCAAGGCAACAATTAGTTTCAGTGAGTGGCAAAGTGTTTCTCCGGCACGTCGCATCAAATGTAATTTACTGAACAACATGTCACAAGCTGGATGGGAAGAAATTTTCCATCTGTGAAAGCTGTGGCGAGTGGCAAACGCAATAACTAAACAGGAAGGTTTAACCGAACAAGATGGGAATATCGAGTGATAACAAAAACACAACACCAAAGGTTCTTTTCAGAACCATCAACATATTCATGAAGAGTAAACAGTAAACTAATCCATTTTTAAGGTAGATAGGTAGGTATTCACGTAGGAGAAGAAAATAAAACAATATATTTAAAATATATATTTAACAAAAGCTGTCCCCTTTGTATAGTCCTACGTCACTCCGGTTATGTCCCCGACATTACCCACCCGTCTTTTTTAATTTTTAGCATTTTGCTTCTATCAAGCGGACTTTTTTTTATTGAAGAAATGATGCTATTTGTTTTAGTTTATGATAACGAATAAAAATCAGTGATGACATTCAAAATCCTATTTGTTTTAAAAGAAAAACATGGTGCGTCTGAACGAACGCATGTCACTGTATAAATAACAAATTTGTCTCGTACGTTCATTTCCATTCAAAAAGTATTTTTCGTGGGTAGTGCAATTTGAGGAATAGTGGCGTTGAATAGAATCCTTTTCAAAATAATGAAAAGTGAAATAAGGCAGTCTTATAACGTATTATGAAGTTTATTCCTTCATATGGATGACGCAGCCCGTTTACCTAAAAAGCTGACAATTTTGGTACACACGTGTTATGGCACTGAAGTGCAATTTTGATTGTGAATTTATTTTTTCGCAAAAAAAAATTATTCTGAGGTCACTGTAATGGGGTCGAAGTCGACCCGCCGTCGTAAGCGGCGGCCTCTCACAATCAAAACTGTGTTCCACCGATTGCCCGGTTAGTTTGAAACATAAGAGACGATTCTCTATTGGTTAGCGAGCGTCGGTCGGCATACGTTTATCTGGTGCATCACGTTAGCAACCAGGCCATTAAAATACATGCATTATTAACCGGGCAAACGTAATGCACCAGGTAAATGAATGCCGTCCGAACTTGCGAGAGGCCGTTTCTTCCGTCCGCGGGTCGGCGGTCGACTTGGCTTACGTCACCTCGGCGGCTTGGTGCCGCCTCGATTCCTTATCCTCGTTCAATGGGGACTTCGCCCCCATTACATTGATCGCAGAATAAATTTCATCACGAAATAAGAAATTCATGATAAAAACTGCGCTGCGGTGGTAAATACGTAAGTACAATTTTTTTCTTATCTATTCTTTTCACATTTTAATTTTTTTTATGGTTAAGTTACCTGCTTAATTTTTGGAATACTCCATATAAAATGCTCATTTCTGAATGTTCTCTTGGGCTTAAAGAGCAATACGGAAAGGAAAGAAGGCGCCATGTCAGTTGTGCCTACACTAATTTATGTCATCTTTATAACAGCGAAGTCTTCATCATCTTTTTCGAATTTCTCCATTACAATTTTTCATTTTACTTCGTAACTTTGTAACAGGAGATTCGACAAAACTCATAATCTGATTTGTCGGAATTTTTCCTTCTTCATTCGTGTAAATGTAGGTCATTTCTTACATTCGGGTAAATGCCCGTTCGGGTATTTGTTGTATTCGGGTAAATGTGCTTCCAGTGAATGGTATTCGGGTGAATGGGACACAACCAAAATAAGATATTCAATTTGTCACCGGTACCAAAAGTAACTAATTATTGAGAAAAAAATAAAATCACAACAAAACCTGGTGTTTCTGTATTTCCCAGTCTACAGAGGCGACGGTGAAGCGCATCCAACGTTATGCGATGGGAAATATGAAGGAAACAAAAGCACGATTCCATAGTCCGATTATGATTGAGAGTATTGGTCGAATAATTAATTGACATCAATGCTCTGAACTACATTGGCAACGCTTCCCACAATTTCTCGCATTCCAATAGACCTAAGGCCCCGCTTTATCGCTTTCATTCGGCGCGGTCTGCCCGATGATTTTCCCAAGAAGCAAATGCACCTTTTTTGGGCGGTGACCGCACCACGTACACAAGCAACCCACCACAGGTGGTGCGACTTTTACCGCGCGGCACGCCGATCGGGGAGTAGCAGCCGGAACCAGCGCGCGGCAGAAGACGAAAAAGCGAAAGAATATCGGAATCTCTTTCACGCTCATTTTTGAGGGTTAATTGAGGAAGCCTCAGTTTGATTGCTGCCCAGAAGAAGCGAGGGGGAGGAGGCGGGCGGGTGGTCAGCCAGTGCACTGGCAGTCAGTCTGTACCTGTGCGCTGTAAGCAAGCGTGTGTCCGTAGGCTAGCTCGGTTGGCAGTTGGTTGTCTGACTGATTACTTATTTCTAACTGATGGTACCGCTTGTTTCTCACCGGTGCTGCTTACGGTGGTGGGTACACGGCGGCAACAACAGGGTCGTAATCGAACTCGTATCGCGGTTTAGTGCGGAACAGCCATAAAACTCCTGAAGGAGCATTCTCGCCTTTCTCCAGATTTTGTTTCGATAAAGGAACAAGGATAGAAAAAAGTTTTTCAATCACCAAAAATTGATAACTGTAGAATTGTTTCCTATAAATAATTCCCCAGTTCACGTTCAACGAGAAGCCGCAAGCACGTTCAGCCATGGGACAGTCGCTAATATCAAAGTCATTCCGCAGAAGAAATCGGTCACAAATAAGTGTTTGTATCGAATCGATGCGGAATAAGCAGCTATTCATCAAATTGTTCAATCCGTGGTAACAGGCAAAATTCTCTACTCCGACACGGCGCCCAATTCCGATCCACTTTAATTGTCTTCTTTCTGCTTCTCTCGTAATTCCTCGCATTTTAATTTTTTTTTCCCCGTCCCGTCTTTCTTGTTGGCTGTTGGCAGCCGCAGCGGCTCTTTCGGGATTGTTTCGCCGCGGCGAGCTTGTCAGACTGTGTGTTGTTTCTTCTCTTATTCTACTGCCTCTTGTTTCGGCTTGCTTTCCCGTATGCCTCAATTTCGATGTACATCGGAAACCGATTGGCTGCTTGCTTGCCATCATTATTTTCGTACGTTTCATTTTCATTCTTTTTTTTTCTCCGTCTATCCTCTTTTAGAAACCTCCGATATCGCCGTCGTCATCGTTGTTCGTCTTTGCGAGGGACCACCACGAATGAACAACACTCTGGACTCTGCATGCGCTCTGCAATACGACAACGAACAAACGCACAGGCACTAAGGTGCGTACCTGGCACCCTTCGTCGTGTGAGACCAACACCATCAGTGGACTTTGCCCTGGATGCTGGCTATGTCGGAGGAATCCCGAAACTGTTTGGAATTTAAGTCGACACTTGGAAAGGAGTCACTCGCTTGAACATCAATGAAAAACGGAAATACTGCGGCGGAGAGCAGCGCTCTGCAATGAAAGGTACTAAAAGAAAATGTGACTGCTTTTGCTCGGAACGATGGCCCGATAGGATGTTGAATTGGTGAACTCCCCTGGTGGGAAGAAACGCAAGTCTCCAAACAACATTAGAACGATCTAAGACAGCTCATCAAGAAACAAAAAAAAAAGAATCAATCGTCACAAAAGTGAGAAACAATAGAAGTGTGCGAAAAATAATGGAACTAGTAAATTGTGGTCGATTTCCCAGTTATTACTACGACGTGGACGACAACAACAACAACAACCAACTGTTGCTGGCCTGCCGTGGTAAGAATGCTGCTGCTGTCGACATCGAGTGTTGGTCATCCGGTTCCTTCGCGGCAAACTCCTGTCTCTACCGGCGACAGAATCAGACGACACACTGCCAGGAGAAACAAGAATACGACGACCAATTTTACCATCAGCACCATCTTCACCAGCAGCGTCAGCAGAGTTCCCGTGCCTTGGAATTGGAGCTGTGGAATGTCGTGGGATCATCGATTGGTTTTACCGATAAACATCTGTATACCAACGGTTGCCCCCGGTTCGTCCAGCAGTAATCGCTGCCAGCAGGATATCGCACCTTCTCGGGACTTCCACAGTGGTTTGTCCTATCTACGGCGTTTGAAGAGGATTCCCGGCAGTAAACGAGTCAATCGTATACACACGGAACCAACCCATCAAAAATTCAGTGACAAGTGATACTTTCGGTCAAAACAGAGTAGGCTGGGAAGCGTTGTATGATTCGAAAAAAAATGTGTGAAGCAAAACGTGAAGTTATGAATTGTATATAGTTTTTTTTTGCGTATGAACTCGTTCGAAACAAAATACAAGCAAGAGCCAGAGACTCTTAGAGAGAAAAAAAGTGATTCCAGTGTGAAAGGAGAAAGACTCCCCGAGATCTTTTTTTTTTTGAAGACAAAAAACTCAAGTGAAAATCTTTCCCAAGAGAACTCACATCAGAGGCAATCAGAAAAACAAAAACTCTGTGAGAATCAAAAGTTAGATATCTTTTTTTTCGGTACGTGAGAGTTTGTCAGCAGAAGAAGACGAAGCGAATAGTGGAATTAGTGGAAGCAGACGAAGAAGAAGCGAAACACGAAGACGAAGAAGAACAAGCAAAAGCAGCCTCTTTCATTCATAAGCAATGAATAGGAATATAGTAAAATTCTATGCAATACTATTCATCATGCTGTCATCAGTTGTGTTAATCACAGGTGAGTTTCGTTAGCCTTAGTCCGCATTTCCATGCGGGGTTTATTTGTTTTTGTTTATGATCCCATGTTGAAGTCAGAGTTGTTTGTGTGCAGCGAAGCGCGGGTGTGTACACGGGGCTGATAACTTTTTTTTTCTAGAGTTTACTTTTCTTATTTCTCGCTCCCAGGGTGGTGGTGTTGATTTTATCAGTGATCTAGTTTGTTTAATAAAGAGGTGTTAACAATTTTCTCGGTCACATTCCATGGGCGTTCGTTTCCGCGACTATCAGCACCATCAGATAATGAAGAGCTGTTGACGAACAGAGCCATGTATGTGATCAGTGAACCACTTCAAACGTTGATTAATTGATTGTAGAGAATGTCGATAGTGGCTATATATCGCTCACCGGAGGATTATCAACAGAGATTATCCAATAGGGAAAGCTCACGCTTATACAAAACGTCCAGACTGAATTCTTCGAATGATTGAAACACGTCATGCGTCACATACTGGTTATAATTTCATCTTTTAGAATTCAATTTTAGAGACCAATCATATTTTAGGATTGGTCTCAATACAGGAGTCACCGAATATATTCGAGAACTGAGACGATCTAAATGCAAAACCTGGATAAATAACTGCGTGGCAAGACTCAGTAAGACTCTAGGAAAAGACTACTCGAGCAGGCTAGGTTCCCTTAAAAAGGACGACGTTTCGTTCACAAAATCTACCTCAGAAGTATTAGACTTACTGATGGAGATTCACTTACCGGGATCTACAGCTGTTCATTCTGGTACCAATCCTAGCTATAATCGTGGTTTCCGAAGGTGTCTAACAGGACCTTAAAGTGCAAAGGAGGTTGTAAACATAGTTGCGGGATTGGTTTTCACGAGGGCCAGAGTAGAAAACGCGGTAAGATTTCCAGCCCTGATTCAAAGAAGAGAATCACAGCTAATTCGGTCTCTAATCAATATTTTGAAGGCAAATCTTAAGTCCTTCCACACACTCGTTAAAGTTGTTTTCATTCCAAAAGTTCACAAAATCCTTCAGATCAATATGTTTATCACCAATACTGTTGAAAAATATGGAGAAATCACAGCGGAACTTCTATTATCTGCGAACGGATGCCACCTGTGTATACGACCACATACATGGATAGTTCAATGATTAATGTAATGATAAAATATAGTTTTGATGCTGAAAGATATTATCTCTGTTACCCCTCATTTTGAATCTTTTATTGCGTTATCTTCGATTTTCTGTGTCCACATCGAGCTCGCCCGATTATTCCATTCCATTTCATTCCATAATCAGGGTTTTACTGTATTACATGAATACATAAAGTCGGTATTTATGTCCAAAAGCCCTTTATCTAAAAACCAGTTTGCCTACCAATTTTTTGACGTAGAACTATGTCTTTCAGGAAGGGGTCACGTTTTCATGAAATAAAGTTAACGTTAATAACTATTTTCACTGCGAACGAATTCTCATGATTTGCATACCAATCGAATCGAAAATTCTCTAAGATTTGTTTGATGTGCTATACATTACAATTCGCTAATCTCTAAACGGTTTAAATTCATGAAAACTGGAAGAATTTCCTTTTTCCCATACATTTGTTCTGCCGATTTGTGTGCCAACCATACCTGTATTCCGAATGCTTACAACTCGAACATTTCTTAATAGATCGAAAAGATGTTTGCATCAATTGATAGAAAATATTTCTACGCGCCTATCAGAATTAATAAAATGTTATTTTTCATGAGATGAACAATTGAATAACTGTAAAATGCCAAGCGTTATTTAACCACCCAAACTGCCGAGTTTTGATTGGCCCGGTTTTACGGTTTCCCCAACACAGACTTCAAATAATTAATTGTGCAATAAATTCAGAGAGAAATGTGCAAAATGCAATGATTGTTTGACAATTCTACCGTTCGAATATTTTGGTAGTCCTAGGCATCATACCGAACGTAAAAGGACGTTCATCAAATTTATTTGTAACGAAAAACATAATCTATTACAAAAATTAGGAGGCGTTCTAAAATAATATTCGAAGTGGTAAACAAGTGGATTGCGTAACATAACTGCGTAGTTCTAAGTCGAAAATGCGGTCGTGTCCTAGATACAACCCCTTACATTTTTTTACCTGTGAAATTCGTTTATTTTTAAAGTCAAAAAGTTATTATAAAATAGTTATTTACATTTCGTTTCCTGACTCAAAATCCAATAAAGATCACATATTTTTTTAACATTTTAAGAATGTTTTCCTAGACCCCCGTAGCCACATTGGTTGCGCGTTCGCTTAGTAAGCGATCGATCGTGAGTTCAAAACTCAGGGCCCCCATTGACCATCTTTGTGTTGTTACAGAATAGCTACGTCCACGCAACAATCATCAGCGATGGAGATCGATCCACGGTCGAAATAAGATCGATTCATCCATACAACTGCTCTGCTCTGCAAGACACATCGGGCTGCTGTTCTATAAATAACTCAACAATGATCAATCAACTGTCTTCGCTGCCCGTCTTACTGGATAATGGGAAGAACAGAAGGAAATCTCTTACGCCTAAATGGCTACTGTGTAAATATGTACCATTTGCAATGGTATAGCAGGGAATACTCTAACGCCGAAAAATGGCAACTGTGTAATGTGCTAATTATAGATATGATAAATATGTGACATGTACACGATTAAAATTCGGTTCTGTTACAGCTAAAATGCTAATGAGCCTAAAATAAACAAAAGGGATAAAAAAAAAGAATGTTTTCCTATCTTGTTCCTATGTTTCTCAATTGAGGCCTCAATAGTTCTTCTATCGACAGACTGCGCCATCCATTGAACTGTTGTAGTTGTAGTAACCCACGATCTAGTACATCGCTATGCCCAGCAACCCTAGTTACAGGTTTGCTTAGTAGCAACCACTTTGTTTAGCTGTAGTAAACGAGCAATAAAACTTTTCATTAGTTCTCCAGTGCACAACCAGAACACACGCGTTTATTTCCAACTCTCAAGAGGTTATGGGCCCAGAATTGGCCAAAAGTTAGAAAATTTCTCGAAGTTTGATAAGTTCGTGCAAGTCCAAAGATGATTCCGAGGGATGATTCGAGTTCCAGTTCTCAAGGCGGCGGAAACAACACTGGCAATCCGAGACAGACAGGTGAAGGTGACGGGCCAACTGCAAGCGGCGGTGTGCGGTCAGCAACATTTGTTCGGAATTTTGGAAGCGCAGTATCGTTACCGGCCATGGAGAAGCTGAAAGGACGGCAGAATTATGCTTCTTGGGCGTTTTCTATGAAGATGGCACTTATACGCGAAGGTACATGGCGTGCAGTAAAACCGTTGGAGAATGCGGCGGTCGATCCGGATATGAGTGATCGGGCTCTTGCGACTATCTGTTTGAGCATCGAGAAGCACAACTTTAGTTTGGTCAAGAACGCTGAAACCGCTAAACAGGCATGGGACAAACTCCAAAAAGCATTCCAAGACGATGGACTAATCCGGCGATTCGGTCTGCTCGATAAGTTGACGACGATCAAGCTGGAAGAGAGCGATTCTGTTGAAGATTACGTTGACCAGCTGGTGACGACGGCAGATGATTTGAGCGAGATCGGATTTGAGGTTAACGATCAATGGTTGGCGTCATTGCTGTTAAAAGGATTGCCCGAATACCACAATCCAATAATTATGGGTCTTCAAGCATCGGGCATTAAGTTGACAGCGGATGTAGTGAAAACGAAGATCATACAGGACGTCAAATGGCCATTGAAGAGTTCCGGCAGCGAAGGCGCACTTTACTCCAAGCAGAAAACGAAGCGAAAGAAAGGTGATGCAGAGAATAAGAGTGGAAACTGTTTTAACTGCAACCAACCGGGGCATTTTGCTGTAAATTGTCCCCAGAATTCGAAAGCAAGTTCGTCGAAGCCTAAAGGTAAAGCTCTGTGCGTTTCGTTGGCTACGGGGACCGGACAACAAGAAGATTGGTATTTTGACTCCGGCGCAACATTGCATATGACGCGGTCGGAAGAAGGTTTCACCAAGCAAATGGACTGGGTTCATTCAATTGACACTGCCAGTAGTCAAAGAATCCAATCTGTAGCGAGAGGAGCAGTGAAGCTTGAACTAGAAGAAGGGTCGATTGAGGTCAAAAACGTTTGGATGGTTCCGGACCTGACGACAAATCTTTTATCTATCAGTAAGATTTGTGCAAATTATATGACCGTGCTATTCAAGAAGGATGGATGTGAAGTTCGTGACGAGGATGGAGACATTGTAGTTACCGGCGTTCAAAGCAATGGAATGTACAAGTTAAATACTAAGAAATCGGAAACAGCGTTCCTGGTGGACAATTCAAACTTGTGGCACCGAAGGCTAGGACATTTGAATCAGCAGTATATGAACAAGCATTCTACGATGGTCGACGGAATACCACTAAAACTTGCAGCCGTAGCAGATTGTGTAGCATGCGCTCAGGGTAAGCACTCTAGAAGTTCCTTCAACTCAAGCTCTTCACGTTCAGACAACCTGTTGGATCTGGTCCATTCCGACGTATGCGGACCGGTTGAAATTTCATCGATGGGTGGAAGTCGATACTTCGTGACTTTTGTCGACGATGCCAGTCACAAGGTCTTTGTGTATTTCATCGAGTCCAAGAGTCAAGTTAAAGAAGTGTACGAAAAGTTCAAGGTACTTGCTGAACGACAAACTGGACAAAAATTGAAGGTTCTGCGGACGGATAATGGAACAGAGTATATCAATTCCACGATGAAGATCAGCATCGAACGAGATGGGGTGATTCATCAAACAAGTTGCCCCTACACACCTGAGCAGAACGGGAAAGCAGAGCGGATGAATAGGACGCTTGTGGAAAAGGCGAGGACAATGTTGAACGACGTCGGGCTACCAAAGAAGTTTTGGGCGGAAGCTGTATCAACTGCAGCGTATTTGGTGAACAGATCTCCGACTCATGTACTGGAAACAACCCCAGAAGAAGCGTGGAATAAGAAGAAACCAGACATGAAACATTTACGGGTTTTTGGATCTCGAGTAATGGTGCACTGTGCGAAGCAGAACCGACAAAAGTTCGATCCAAAGTCTGTCGAAGGTATTTTCGTTGGTTATGCAGAGAATTCCAAAGGTTTCCGAGTATACGTTCAAGAGAAGGACGAGGTCATCATTAGTCGAGATGTAGCGTTCATCAATGAGGATCAAGCCGTACATTCGAGGGATGCAAGTGGACTGCAACAACCTGTGGAGTTCGTCGAGTTACTTGTGTGGCCAGAAGCAATTGATTGAAGCTACTACTGTTCAACGTCCTGCACAGCCCATTCAAGAAGATAATCCTATCATGGAAAATCCCATGGAGGAAATTGTCGAGCCAGAAAATGCGCTTCCACCGCAATCTGATAGATCCGCTGACGAGCAGCATGGATTTAGGCGCTGCGGTCGGGAGCGCCATCCCCCAGGCAAGTACTCCGATTACATGTGTTTTAGTTCAGTCACTGGTCCAGATAATTCCACAGAACCAGCCCCAATGACTTCCATGATGACAGATGATCCCAGCAGCTACTCCGATGCTATCAAGCGATCCAATCGAGCACAGTGGATAACTGCTATGGAGGAGGAGATTCGAGCGTTTGCTGAAAATGAAACCTGGGAGCTGACTGATCTGCCAGAGGGACGAAAGGCAATAAAGAACAAATGGATCTACAAAACCAAGAGAGGACCTGATGGAAAGATGGAGCGATTCAAGACAAGACTGGTCGTGAAAGGCTGTTCCCAACGTTACGGAGTCGATTTTTATGAAGTTTACTCCCCCGTCGTACGCTATTCGACTATTCGTTATCTGGTTTCACTGGCGGCCCAACACGACCTGGATATTGACCAAATGGATGATGTTACCGCTTTCCTTCAAGGGAAGCTAGCTGATGAAATTATCTTCATGGAGCAGCCTGAAGGTTTTGACCAAGATCCAACGAAAGTATGCCGTTTGAAGAAAGCGTTTTCGGTTTGAAGCAGTCCAGCCGTGTATGGAATCATTACCTGGATGAGGTGCTACGTGAATTCGGACTGCAGCGTTCTTCATTGGATACCTGCCTGTATTTCAAGATTGATGATGACAAGATGATTTTCGTGACAATTTACGTCGACGATTTTCTAATATTTACAAACGACCCGAATCTGAAGAAGAAGCTGAAGTCTTTTCTGCAAAGCCGCTTCAAAATGAAAGATATGGGAGAGGCAAAATTTTGTCTTAGACTGAAGATTACACGTGACCGGCAGAATGGGAAGATTTGGCTCGATCAACAGCAGTACGTGCAAGATGTCCTCAAACGGTTCAACTTGGCGAACTGCAACCCTGTTTCTACTCCGGTTGATCCAGGTGTGAAGCTCGACAAATCAATGTGTCCATCCGATCAAGAAGAGGTGCAAAGTATGCAGTCCATCCCTTACAAAGCAGCGGTGGGTTTGTTAACGTACATCGCTCAAGGAACCAGACCCGACATATCATTTACTGTGAATATGGTAAGCAAGTTCAGCAGCAACCCTGGACGACGTCATTGGGAGGCAGTTAAAAGAATCATGCGTTACCTCAAGGTCACTTCAAGCAATCGTCTCGAGTATTCTGCAGCTGGCAATCCTCAGTTCATTGGCTATACGGATGCGGATTGGGGAGGAGATGAAGAAAACCGGAAGTCCACTACTGGTTATATCTTCAAGAAGATGGGAGGAGCCATATCGTGGAACTGCAAACGCCAGGATATTGTAGCACTTTCCACCTGTGAAGCAGAATACGTCGCCTTATCAAGGACAACGCAAGAAGCACTCTGGTGGCAGCAGATGCTGGGAGAAATCAACGGAAATCAACCAGTACCAATTTTGTGCGACAACCAGTCGGCAATATGCCTAGCGAAGAATCAAGGTTACAATCCACGTACGAAGCATATCTCTATCCGGTATCATTTCGTTCGTGATGCACTGAACCGTGGTGACATTACCCTGGATTATGTTTCCACCAAGCAATAGCCAGCGGACGGTTTTACCAAACCACTGACGAAGCAGATTCATGATGAATTCAAGAAGCTACTTGGCATCGTAGGTTAAGGAGGAGTGTTGTAGTTGTAGTAACCCACGGTCTAGTACATCGCTATGCCCAGCAACCCTAGTTACAGGTTTGCTTAGTAGCAACCACTTTGTTTAGCTGTAGTAAACGAGCAATAAAACTTTTCGTTAGTTCTCCAGTGCACAACCAGAACACACGCGTTTATTTCCAACTCTCAAGATGAACAGAAGTTAACTAAGAAGTTAACAGTTAACTTCCGTTGCGGTAGTCTCCATGCTGACTTCACCCTTATGCAATCGCTGAGTTTATACTCCAGTGTCTCGCATTGAGTGTTGCAAAACAAACAATTTTCACCGTCGACTCTGTTCATTTCGGCAATTTTTCTGTGCTCAAGCTTTTCATTAATCAATAAGAAAAGCGCACTACGGTTGCTTGAGTTCAGCTTTGTAATATTCGGTAATTCCGTTCGTTCATTGTAGGGTCTGTGAATGATACCGGCGGTGGGAGTGTTGGGAGATTTGAAAGAGCAAGTTTAAGACAAGGACAATCAGCACCAATTAGACAAATACACAGTCGCAGCGTTATAAGTGTATCCTTCTCTCTGTTTTTTATCTCACTCTCTTTTCTTCTCAAGTATTTTTTTACTTTTACTGTCTCTTTCCTTTCTTCTCTTTTCTTCATGAGAAGATTAATCTTCCTTTTCTATTTCTATTTTCCTATTTTGCTTTTCTCTACCGTTTTATCTTTTTTTATCATTATCACTCTTTTTTCTAGCAACATTTTCTTCTCGTTTCTTCGGTTTTGATTCAATTTCTCGTTCTTTTTATTCATTCATCCTATTTTTTCTATTTCTATTGGATCGGTTAGCGTCATGCACAAATTTGGTAACGCATGATATACCCCTAACACATAGTAAGTAACGCAACCCTTATCCACCTTACTCCACTCCCTTTTCACGCATTAAATCTGGGTGAGCTGTTCGAAAGATAAGGTACATTTGACAGGCAATCCTTGAATTTTCTCTCTTTAAACTATAACTTGCGATTCTCGATAGGTTTATCATCTCAACAAAGAGAAAACGAAATTAAACTGAGGCTCCCAAATAAGCCGCAGTTCTTAATTAAACCGTGGTTTTCAAATAAGCAATGGCTCTCAAAAAAGGCACGGCTCTCAAATGATATGTGTCTCAAAGAAGTCGCAGCTCTCAAAGAAGCTGCTGCAGTCAAAAAAAGTAGCGAGGTTCAAATAAGCCAAGGTTCCCTAATGAACGCTCAAAATAGAACGGAGACTCTCAAATAGGCCGCTGTTGTCAACTAAAACGCGGTTCTCAAATAAGTCACTGCTCTGAAGCTCTCAGATAATCATCAGCGCTCAAATAAGCCGCAATTCTAAATTGAAACGATGTTCACAAATATGTCACGGCTCATAAATGATCGTTGGCTCTCAGGTAAGCGACTGTTCCAGCAGTAGCTTTCAAAGGAGCATGTGACAAAAATTGAAGAATCTATTTCTTGATACAAAGGTGCTTTCCATAATACTTCTTATCTATCAATGGTACTGGCTATGAAAAGAAGACATTTCAATGACTGTATAGTCGAATGGATCCAAGGCATGCTCACATATAGGCAAATCACTTCGGAGCTGGGCGGATCGTCGATATCTGTGATTTCAACAAAAGGTTGCTCACGAGGATGAGTTCCATCAACGCTCTTTTGGTTGACGGCCTTCTGAGAAGCTTAGAGGCGAAAGGTTTCGAAATCGTGGGTTTTGCTAACAATCTAGTCATAATGGTACGTGCAAGTTCGACGACGTGATATCGAGCAGGATGCAGATGGCCTCATACCATACACAATCATAGGGCCATATTTCAGAAGACGAAACGAGCACACGAGCGCTCGTCTCGTTTGATTTTATATTCCAGAAGTCGAGCTCGACTGAAAACAGACGAGTAGCTCGTTCGATGAATCAGTCGAGTCGTTGACTAGTGTGTTTGTTCACCTTGTTGATTCAAAGCATCAGTATTCCTTTGTTCCGCTCTCATTTTTAGAAATTGTTTCACGGCCAAACTAGAATTGCAAAAGCACTGTATGTTTTTAACTGCAACCATCAAATTCAATTCATTAATTGGAGAGTTTTACAGATTTCCAAATGGGCCTTTTTTTTTTGAATATATTAAAACGGCACGAAAGTGTCTTCACATCATGTTGTACGAAAATGAGTAATTCAAAACTATTACTTTTTTGGACATACATGCATATCGAGTTAAAACTTTTCTTTATAAACCATTGAACGTGTGAATAAACATTGGCCCAAATAATTTCATAATAACGAAACGCCTGAGTGATGAAAACCATATGCTGGTAGAAAAAATATCAATGAAGTCAAAAGGTGTATGAAATTCATTCCTTTTTGTTATGATATTACAGGGCCTTTCAGGTTAAACGCTCACGCAAAAAAAATCGAATAGCTCCTTATAAAACATTTTTTCGCTCCGTCGATGGTAACACTGCATTCCTCACTTCGGGACGATAATATTCGGCTACTCGTTCAGTCCGATCGGATAGTTTTTAGTGTCAAGATGTACAATTTACAAGAAGGTGTATTTTTAGTGAAATCGTATTACTCGAGCAACCGAAGCCTTAATAAAACTTTTTTCTCTGGGGGTACTTGAAGGACCGTTGCTATGTTAATAAGACACAAAATTTGGAGGAACTTAAAGAAGAAATAGCTCGGATTTTCAACAGCATCGAAGTCGTAATTTTAGAGTTGTGTATGAAGAATTTTGTTCCCCGTTTAAGGCGAAGGTGGAAGCTAGCCGCAAATGGCTACCACAATGGCGCTCATTTCTTTCATCTCCCTCCCTTACCCCTCGCCCGAAAATCCATAATTCTGCGAAACAGTGTGAAGAAAATTATCGTTTGCACACACTTCCCACCAAGTAATATTAACCAAACTCTAATCGATTACTCACAAGATATTAAATTTTCATCTGCCGTCGCAATGTATAGTGGAAAACGTAAAACTCAAGCTAGTGCTCTGAAAGTTAACTTTTCATTTTTCAATTTTCTACAATGGTTTTGTTTGTACTGGTGAAAACATTGTTACTTTTTCGACACTGACCAGACAATATCATCGAAACAGCTATTAAAACCACTCAATAAAATGTTATTCCTGAATCATAGCGTTTCATGTCATAAAAATTAACAAAATAAAATTTTGTTGATATCAATACAATTATTATTTTTACGTTTAATGGGTCTATAATGTAAGATTAGCAACTTTAACATTGACTAAGAAAATTGTAGTGCAAAGCTCGGAACACTGCCACGGCTGCCTATGCTTTCAAGAATAGTAAACGGAAAGGTATTACATTCAATCAAAATGCCTCGGCCAACGAAGAGAAGGGTTAAGGCTCTCGAACGTGAATATGTGAAAACAATACGATCAACGAAGGAAAATATTAAGGAATTATCAACATCAAGTTACTGTGCGGAAAAACTTGTTAATACTAAAAGAGTCCCAATTCGCATGTGTTATAAATTTGCTCATTTTACGCTCGCGTATAATCAGAACTTTACTTCATATGCAAATACGCCTTCTATATATATTTATACACCTATCCCTCGATTTACACTTGAGATAGGTTCCCGATAAAACCGTGTAGAGTGAAATCTCCGATTTTGCTATGTAAAACCGTGTAAAACGAAATAAGCCCTCAATATATACTCAATTCAATCATTTATTTAAGTAAAACAATTATAAAAATCTACTTATGGAATTAATTATAGATTCTGGATACAAATAAATAAAGAATTCTTCAAGAAGCTAAATTGTAATAAGTTTATTCGCTATCGCCACTTTAAGGAACTACCAGTATTTTTATTCTGATTAGTATAAAGTCATCCTTAAAACTTGAGCATTCTGGTTCAACAGTCGACGAATTCGGGAAGATCTCAGATTTGACTTCAGACTAAGTGATAGAAAATTCAATTAACAGCTGCTGTTAGCGCATAAACCGGACAAACTGCGGTTGGATGGTTCTGGCTAAGCACACTGTGGAAATTGAAAAACACAAGTTTTTGGAGTCCAAATTTTCTCTTTATATTTCACTCATTACACAACATTTGGTAATCACTTTGTCGTTGGCGGTTAGGAAAATAACTGGGATCATGAATCACGTTGTGCGTTGCTTTTATGTTTGTCGGAAGTTGGTGGGGTGATTATCCTGTCGGCTCCACTCGGCTCGCTCGGGTGCTGTTCGTTTGTAATGTTGCTACTTATTTCATCTCGCTCTCGCACGTTGCGGGTGATACGATGGAATGAAATGGAGAGCAATTGCTTCGGGTAGTGAATGGAAAATTTCTGTTGCTGACAAAATGGAGGATTTCAATTTATTTGTCCTGACATGTCAGAACACGTAAGCTCTCGCTACACGTGGCGCGAACAGCTGCGTAGATTTGTTTTGCTTTATTTATCATTAAGTTTAATAAATAGATCTCCAGTCGACAGCCGAAAATATAACTCTCCTTTACTTTTCATTTTTGTCGATATTCTTGGCATTCTAAGAGCTTGAGCAATTGACACAAATTACACGTCAAGACTCCAAAAATGCTAGTATATTGATGGCTGGAACATAAAATCGCACTCGTAGTCAAAACTATAATCCTATTTTACTTGCTTACATATGAACTACAAATATACATTTTTCAAGTTTTTCTAAATTTGTTATTTCATAAACCGTGTAAAAGCGAAATCGTTTAAAACAGTAAATAGTAAATAGGGGGATAGGTGTATTTGCCATTGTTCATCGGAACACGTCGTTCATACATTTTACTTCAGTATTGAATTGTTATTTCTTTCAAATGTATTCTAAGACACGTGTCAGTGAAGCGCCACACAGTCTTATAGGTGAATTAATCTATGTACGTACCAAGATCAAAACAAACGAAACAAATTGCTCTTCTCTCACAAACACTATTACCCCATTTTTACACGTGGTTTTACCTATACTACTAAAAAGCCTTGCTACCACCTTCACCTTAAAACGCGTTATCGAAAAAAGCGGTGGTCACATCGAAAATGTCCTAAAAAAAGCTTTATTTTCGTTTTTTTTTAAATAAAAATCGGTTGACATTTGTAGAAGTTATTGAAATTTGTTGCGTGAGCATTTAATCTGAAGGACCCTGTACTAACACTTTTAAAGAGTCAATTTTTTTATCCTGATTCGAATTTGTTATCAGTGCACAATGGTCCAGGAGATACATTTATGTGGAAATTAGCATTTAGAGCTCGACAGTTATTCTCTAGACAAAAACAGTCTTCGACAAAGTTGTTATATATGATAGAGCGCTCATTATTATGTTGTCAAAAATAGGGTGACCAAAATTGTCGATGAAATAAAAAATATAACTTTCTTATCTTTATAGATAGAGGTAAACATAGTTCGACAATGTTGTAGTCCCAGTTATTTGAGATAGCTTTGTAGAACAAAGTTTTTTCTATCTTTTGAAATAACCGATATAGCGCCTTCCACCATGATAAAACGATTTTTATACTCTAACTTTTATATTTCAAATTCTACATACAAACTGTCTTCGAAAGACTTTTAGAGCTTACTAATACAAACGATTGCGATGCAGAACTTGTCGATATCTCAACTTCACTCAAAGTTATTGATATTTCTCCCCAAAAAATATGCTCTCTGCAATTGCATGTCATTCTTTTTGGGGCAAACATAAACAAAGTTTATTGGCGGCATTTGAAATAAAATAGTTCACTCTACATGATGTGTGATTTTGAAAACTATGTTATTTTTCGTGTTTGAGTAAATTAAAATTGAAATCGTGAGTGTTTGAGTAAATTAAAATTGAAAACATTGTCGAACTATGTTTACCCCTATCTTTAAAGATGAGAAAGTTATATTTTTTATTTCATCGACAATTTTGGTCACCCTATTTTTGATAACATGAAAATGAGCGCTCTATCATATATAACAACTGTCGAGCTCTAAATGCTAATTTCCACTTAAATGCATCTCCTGGACCATCGTGCAGTGGGGTGCACTGCATTCCAATCGATCGATGAGGAATAACAAATTTAGCAACCATTCTTGTTGCTCGTTTCTGCACCTGTGTATGCAATTATTTATTTTTTGTTCTTCTCTTGTTCCACTACCTGTCCATATAAATTGAAAAGATAACCTCTGATTTTTCATTACCAACAACATTGTTGATAATTAATGAAAAATCGTTTCTCCGTTACGAAAAATATCGTTGATTGAGTATAACCGGCCAATGGTAATTATCACACAACCGTAATTTTTTCGAACTGGTTTTTTCTCTCTTCATTTGCTCTGTCAACACAGATTTGCGTAACAGTACTGCTTTTTCCTCCAGTTTCGCTTTTCAAATTTCAAAACTAATTGTTGAAAATAGCTATGTGAGCGCATTGACACTACGTTTTGCATTTGCAACAGTTGGCGGTAACAGAATATTTGACAAAACAGATTTCAGTTCAACAGCGCACTGCACATGCAACGTCCCGTCAGTGTCGCATTAGAACCGATTGAGATCTGTAGTTGGACATAACACAACACAAAGGAAAAACAAGTTAAAACGGGAAAATCATCGAAAATCTAACAAATAACCATTAAAAAATCTAGTAGAAAGGTTGGAAACACTCCAAACATTTTTTTTTTATTCAAATCGTTTATTTTTACAGGCTCAGTTACATACGTTTAAAGGAGCCGAACTCCTTACTGTATTGTTACTAGTATATATACATTTTTCCTTAATTCTAATGTTAATAATATAGGAAACCGATTACTCGCGGTCAACTCGAGTTTAGAAGGGTGACATATTTTCTTCAGGAAAAGGAGGGGATATGAGGATATGTTGACAATGATCACACTCACACCACAGCAGTGGAACTCCATACAATTCACTGACTAAAAAGTGTCCACATTTTCATCGCTTGTTTACGTGAAGAATATAATTTTTTCAGGCACACTTGATTTGAGAGTGTATGGATTTCTAGCTGTCTTGACGCAAGGTCTTTAATGATGAATTATAAGATGGGAAGGTTTATATAAACATATTTATAATTACATAAGTTTATTCAAATATTAATATTGCTCTTCTTCAACTATTCAGTGCAATTTTATCAAAATTGAAAGAGAAATTAAAAATGGAATGTTTTTTTTCAATATTTTTTTGAGATGGTTATTAAAAATCCATTATTACCTTTGCTTCATTATTACAAACTCATAAACGACACAAAGAGTCTTCGATTGTATATTTTTTATATATTTTTTTACAGTTTTACAGTACACATTCGCTTATTGGCGCTTTTTTAGTTGGAGTGCTTTTTAATTGGCGGTTTGCTAGTTGGAGCACGCGCCAATCAAAAAGTAGCCATCCGTCATAATTGTATGTCAGTTTTACTCTGTTGTTTCAATGCCATTTTTATTGAAGGGTCCTTGAATGTTACACCCAAAAAATTAAGGCACAGTATAAAAGTTTTTAGTTTTGCAATTTGTTTGACAAATGATTTCGTTTAAATATATATATATAAATATATATACAAATATAAAATGAATTATATCACATCAAAGACATGAAAAACAACAAGAAAAACTCGAACTTTGAAATTTGTGAACTATTGCAGTATTACTTCAGCCATTCCATGCCAAACCGATATAGTGAGTTTCAGATTTCCGTGAAAATTGGTAGCTTGGTTTCGTTGTGGTAAAACATTGAACCTGTATTATTTTTTTTGGGTGATTCCATTTTTTTAACTTTTCCCAAAAATTACTTTTATCAAAAACTCATAACTTTTGAACCACTAAGCCGATTAAGATGATTGACACATCAAATTGAAGTTAATTAGCTAGTCTTTTTTGGAAAAATATCAAACTTTCAAGAAATTTTAGTTTTGTTTTCGTAATTATTGATTGTTTCCATTTTTTTATTGTTTACATGGTTTCGGCACCAAAGGTGCTATAATGTTCTATATTTTTCCTTGAAAACTGAGGATTTTTTGCACATTTACATTTTTTACTCAAAAATCAGATGTGTTCTTTTTTTCTTTTTGGAGTTATAATTTTAACCGAGATGATCGATATATCAAATTAAAGCCAATGAGCTAGAATTTTTTGGGAAAATATTGCTCATGGTTTCGGGACAAAGGGCGCTATACTTTTTATATTTTTCTTAAAATCTGAGGATTTTTTACTTAACACATTAAAATATATATATATATATATATATATATATATATATATATATATATATATATATATATATATATATATATATATATAAGTTAAACACGGAACCACCCTAGCGGACCCAACCGCTATCGGAACCACTCCAACATCTAACAGCGGAACAACGTGGTCAGCGATATCGGACACGCGTGTACTGCCAGCGCGATTTACTGGAACCAGCAAGAATGCAGCCGCGGTATTTGACACCGCCAACGTGCCATCGTTGTCTGGTGCTAAGTTATCAGTTTTGGCAGGGCAGTTAGGCTTCGAAAATAATAAAGATGAACATTACAGTTTAGACCTTCAATCAGTGCGGTTTGAATTGATCCGTTCTCCATCCTTAGTATTTAGTTAGTTTTTTTTAAAAACCCTTCCAAACATATGTAAAACTTAAGTGGCGCAGTCGGTAGGATTCGAGAAAGTGCTTTCTATCGTTGTTAAACTTCCGCGAACGAATATCGTGCGAATAGTGTAGAGAACCTTTCAAAAATCCGCTGAACCAACGTTTGATAATCACACGTTTATTTAGTGATAGTTAATAAATTAAAAATAAATATCGAAATAAAAATATCAATCAAGTGAAATAATTAACAAAAAATAAAATAACCTAAAAGAAATTAAGTGAAGATAAGAAAAAAGAAGATATCGTGACGTCCGAGAAAAAACAGAACGATGATGAATCAGCCAACAAGGACATCTCTATTATTCCTCATCCTCACGTTTACATCCTTATCCCAACCACAATCCATTCAGATCCACGATATCACAAACAACGCAGGAGCGTTGATCCTTAAAAGGGGGGAGGGAAAGATAGTTTCCGGATATGATAGATTATTACATGTCATAGATTTTTCTCAATTTGAAATTTCGATCTCCATCATAGAAAATTTAATCAGTCAAATGCCAAACTCAACAAACGAATTAGCACAAATAATTAAGATGAAATTTAGAGAAATAAAAGTTATTTTTAACACACTACATCCACTACACTACATCAGAAATAGAAGATCTATCGATATATTAGGAACTACGATTAAGTATATTACAGGAAACCTAGATGCAGAAGACTTAAGAGTAATCAATAACAATTTAAACGAAATTAGAGAAACAGGAAATACCTTTGTAAAACAAAACAACCGGCAAATCAAAATCAATTCAAAATTCGAAAACAGGTTGAATCTAATAAACAAGGAGATCAGAAACCACCAGAATATTATGAACACAATATTAAAAAACGACAACTATTTGTTATCTGAAAACCAAAAAAATATCCATAGCATTCCAGTTAGATACATTTTTAGAAAGTATGAAATCAATCGAATACGCTATAATGTTGTCAAAAATAAATATCATCAGTAAATTCATACTCACACCCAAAGAAATGGAAATTATAATACAAGAGATGAAAGATCAGGGACTCAAAATTCAACACCTGGACGACACCAGCGCATTCTTGACGACATCCACAATCTACAAAGGCCCATCAATCATCATTTGCGTAAACATCCCACGGTTCCAACCCACAACTTACGAGAAAGTCATCATCGAACCATTACCATTATTCAACCATACAGTAAAGCTAACATACAACCGAGTTTTCATCAACAAAGAACAGATCTTTGCCATCACTTCCGAATGCAAAGAGAACAACCAAATTACAATATGCGAGAGGAAACAATTAGTCGAAATCAGCGATAACCCCTGCGAAGCTCCACTCCTAAAAGGACGACAAGGACAATGTCCTTCATCAGAAACTCCACCATCAGCAGAAATAAGAACAATCGCTCCAGGAACCTTATTGGTGTTAACCGTTCATCAAAACGTAACTATCAATGGCACCTGTAGCTCAGAACCCGGAACTTTGGCCGGAATTCATCTCGTAACTTTTCAAAATTGTTCGTTGTACATTAAAAACGAACTTTACGAGAATTATGAGTTCAAATTTGAACACCCATCAATAATACCAATGCAACTCACAAACATAAAAACGTTGCATGTGGAACGACACGTGAACCTTTCAGAGTTACACGACCTCAATTTGAAAAACAGACAACACTTGGAAACAGTGGACTTTAAGTACCAGCTTGGATTTGGATCGCTCAGCACAATTATAATTCTCATGTTTGTAATGCTAACCATCAGTATCATCAAATATTGGAAGGAACTACAAAGAGGAAATTGTTCGGGACGAACAACACTTAAGGGGGGAGAAGTTAAACACGGAACCACCCTAGCGGACCCAACCGCTATCGGAACCAATCCAACATCTAACAGCGGAACAACGTGGTCAGCGATATCGGACACGCGTGTACTGCCAGCGCGATTTACTGGAACCAGCAAGAATGCAGCCGCGGTATTTGACACCGCCAACGTGCCATCGTTGTCTGGTGCTAAGTAATCAGTTTTGGCAGGGCAGTTAGGCTTCGAAAATAATAAAGATGAACATTACAGTTTAGACCTTCAATCAGTGCAGTTTGAATTGATCCGTTCTCCATCCTTAGTATTTAGTTAGTTTTTTTTAAAAACCCTTCCAAACATATGTAAAACTTAAGTTTTATATATATATATATATATGCAAATAAAATTCCCCTTTTGAAAGTGTGAAATTATTGACTTCAATAAACTATGTCGATTATCTGAATCGGTTCTGTAGATCAAAAGTTATGAATATTTGAAAAACGTAATTTTTTGGAAAAAAAGAAGAAAAATGATTTTTTGAACCATCGGTTAAATTTGAAAAATCATAATTTAAAAACGAAGAACACATTTTTGGATATGTTATCTAAAAAATTCTCAGCTTTCGAGAAAAATATAAAAAAATAGGCGCCCTTAGACGATGAAAACTATAAAGATCAAATACGATCAATAATTAAGAAAACAAAATTATTTTTTTTGCAAGTGCAGTATTTTATCAAAAAAGACTAGCTAACTGGCCAATTTGATATGTCGATCACCTGAATCAGTTTAGTAGTTCAAAAGATATGAATTTGTGCAAAAAGTTATTTGAAATGGAATGGGTTGTAATATTTTGCGAAAAGGAACAAAACTTCCCATTTTACACGAAAATCTGAGAACAACTATATCGGTTTGGCATAAAATATATATAACACTAAAAAAATATAGTTTGTGGTCATTTCTCCGGCAACTAAATAGCTGAATACTAGAAACTAATTGATGTTAACGTTTCATTACCTTTTAAATTCTAGATACAATACCAACAGAGGGTATTTAAAAAGAAATAAAAATGGCTTTTACGAGGTGTGTTCGAAACTGAAAAAAATGAAATTCATCATATTTGTTTTTTAAGCGTACATACATTACCTAGACATTTGTCATCATTGGTGGAATACGATCATGAATGTTGTTATGAATAGCAGAGCAAGTTATGATTACAATACATATGGGTATATTTTGATAATGCAAATATTAACAACATTATACATAAACCGATAAAAATGCATTAACATATTTGTCTACAGCACTTTCAGCGTATATATATATATATATATATATATATATATATATATATATATATATATATATATTTTATTCAATTTTCAGTTCGTAATTATTTCTATTCCATTCGCCGTGTTTATCATGATGATGCTAACATTAATAACATTTTATACGAACCTCCCACCTTATATATGACGTCTCCCACCGTTTTAGAAACATCTTAACATTATGTTCAATTTTTAGAGCGTAAACCATCTGTCAATTTTTTCACTGTTTACATTTTCTTGCCACAAATCGTTGCCACTTTTTTCTCTCATGTTCCACTTCTCTTCTCTGCTCACACTCTCAATCACACTCATCACACTCAATTCTTAAACCTATCTTATATCTAATATGTATTTACATTTCATCTTATTCTTAAGAAAGGGATCCGATCTCTCACAAAGGAAAAGGAAAAGGAAAAACTAAGGGTATAAGGACAATCACACACGAAGATCGATAGCTTTAAGGAATACATATATTTGGGACATGTAATCAAGGTCTAACCGAGCCAACACGTCTCTCACCGGCATCATGGGATGCCTTCCTCGGGCCCGAAGGGTGACTACTAAATTCGATCTGGCGACAAGATACCTTGGCCACAAACACAAAGATTGTTGTCGGCAAGATTAATACGAAAGAGTAGCGCATCTAACGAACAGTGATTGGACATGAGTCGGGAGAAGGTGCGAATAAAGTCCCGACTCAAGTCCAGACTTTTGAACCATGGTTTGAGGCTAACCTTAGGGATAATCGAGTGGAGCCACCGGCCCAATTCATCTTCGTTCCATTTGCGTTGCCAGTTAGCGATGGTATTTTTACGGACTAAAGAGTAAAATTAATTGAAGGCGATTTGACGCTGATAAATATCGCCTTCAATTGCACCTACCTTTGCCAATGAGTCAGCCCTCTCGTTACCCGGAATTGAGCAATGTGAAGGGACCCAGACAAAGGTAATGACATAACAGCGTCTGGATAAAGCACTCAAAATTTCTCGTATTCTCTCAAGGAAGTACGGCGAGTGCTTTTCCGGCCTCACTGAACGGATAGCTTCGACAGAGCTAAGACTATCCGTTACAATGTAATAGTGTTCAACAGGTCGTGAGGCGACGCTGTCCAGCGCCCAATGTATTGCTGCCAATTCAGCAATATACACAGAGCAAGGATTCTGAAGACTGTGGGAGGTGCTAAAAATTTCGTTGAACACTCCAAATCCTGTGGACTCATTCATAGCGGACCCATCAGTAAAGTACATATTATCACAATTGACACGCCCATACTTTGCATTGAAGATCGTAGGAATGATCCCCGATCGATGATAATCTGGAATTCCATGGATTTTCTCCTTCATGAACAGATCAAAATGTACAGAGGAATTGATGTAGTCAGGAAAACAAACACGGTTGGGAGTATACGAAGAAGGATCAACCTGCATGGAGATGAATTCATGATATGAGCTCATGAATCCTGAATGAAAATTTAGCTCGATAAGCTGCTCAAAATTTCCGATCACCAATGGGTTCATAACCTTACACCGGATGAGGAACCGAAGAGATAATAAATTGAAGCGATCTTTTAGTGGGAGTAGGCCTGCCAAAACCTCGAGACTCATGGTATGCGTTGAGGGCATACATCCCAACGCGATACGGAGACAAAGATACTGAATTCGCTCGAGTTTAATAAGGTGTGTTTTGGCAGCTGATTGAAAACAGAAACTGCCATACTCCATCACTGAGAGAATAGTTGTTCGATACAACATTATAAGATCTTCGGGATGGGCTCCCCACCAGGTGCCGGTAATTGTACGAAGAAAGTTTATTCTTTGTTGACATTTTTTACTCAGATACCTAATATGGGCCCCCCAAGTACATTTGGAGTCGAACCAAACCCCAAGATACTTGAATGACATAGCATGAGTGATCGGTTTACCCAAAAGTTGAAGCTTTGGTTTTGCTGGTCTATGCTTCCTAGAAAAAACCACCATCTCTGTTTTCTCCGTGGAGAATTCGATCCCTAGCCCAATGGCCCAGGTTGAAAAATTGTTCAAAGTATCTTGTAAGGATTCTTGCAGGTCGGATTCGTTTGATCCTACGACAGACACCACTCCATCATCTGCAAGTTGTCTTAGGCTGCAATTTTGTGTAAGGCAATTGTCAATGTCGCTTACGTAGAAGTTGTACAAAAGGGGGCTTAAACATGAGCCCTGGGGGAGTCCCATGTAAGAGACCCGACTTACTGTCGAATCCCCGTGAGAAAAATTCAAATGTTTCTCACAAAGCAAGTTATATAACATATTATTCAATAGAGGCGGCAGACCCCGAGAGTGTAATTTGTCTGACAGGACCTCTATTGAAACTGAATCAAAGGCCCCCTTTATGTCCAAGAATACTGAAGCCATTTGTTTTTTTCCGGCGTAAGCCATTTGAATTTCTGAAGAAAGCAACGCAAGACAATCATTCGTCCCCTTGCCCCTGCGGAACCCATATTGTGTATCTGAGAGTAGGCCATTCGTTTCAACCCATCGATCAAGGCGAAACAAGATCATTTTCTCCAACAATTTCCGTATACAAGACAGCATTGCTATTGGGCGGTACGAATTGAAGTCGGACGCGGGTTTTCCGGGTTTTTGAATAGCTATAACTCGTACTTGTCTCCAATCATCCGGAACAATATTATGTTCCAGAAACCGATTGAATAAATTCAACAAGCGATGTTTCGCCACATCAGGGAGGTTTTTCAACAAGTTGAACTTAATTCTATCCGATCCCGGAGCAGAATTGTTACATGAAAGGAGAGCAAGAGAGAATTCTACCATCGAAAACTCGGAATCAAGATCGCACCTATCTTGTGGTATATCTCGAATAATTCTTTGCACTGGAGCGGAATCGGGACAAACCATCGATGTGAATATTCCTCGCTTTCATTGGATGAAGAGCGATTTCTCATGTTTCGAGCCACTTTCCATAATTTTTTCATTGACGTTTCTCGTGATAAACCTCCCACGAAATGTCGCCAATAAGCACGTTTTTTTCCCTTTGATCAAGTTTTTAAATTGATTTTCAAGGTCCAAATACGTTTGAAAATTCTCAATGGTTCCACGTTTCCGAAAAGCTTTAAATGCATTCGATTTATCTCCATAAAGCTTGGAACACTGGCCATCCCACCATGGATTGGGAGGCCTTCGACGAATAACTCCAAACATTTATCGTGTTGTAGAAACTTGCACGAAGGACGTTTACAAAAATGTCCAATTAGAGACGAAAATGTCCTACTCAGGTTGGTCTGTCCAATTATCTAGATGTTCAATTAGAGGCGAATCATTGTATATGCAAGGCGTTAAAGCAGTGTTACATTTGCTGAGGTAACACGTGTTCTGTGGCATTTACAACCGCTTCACATTGTTCACTTCATTGGTATGTGGTATGCTCTTCATCCAATGAAAGCGAGGAATATTCACATCGATGGTTTGTCCCGATTCCGCTCCAGTGCAAAGAATTATTCGAGATATACCACAAGATAGGTGCGATCTTGATTCCGAGTTTTCGATGGTAGAATTCTCTCTTGCTCTCCTTTCATGTAACAATTCTGCGTAATGTGTCGTCTTCTATTCGACTGCTGACTGATTGATTGATATTTTTATGGAGGCTTTAAACTACAAAGTTCATTCGGATTTAGCCTTGAAAAATGCCAATCGATCAATGGAGCGCCTTAGGATTGAATTTACGACACTTTTTCTAGAAGAATTTTTATGTCTATTGAATCTGTTCACGAATCCAAACGGTGCTCCTATGAATAGTACATATCGATACTCAGTATAATCAAAAGTTAAAGTCACCCATGCTTGAGGAAAGGCTTGATGGAATACTTGATGTATTGCAGCGAAAGGCATTGTTCTGTATGTCAAACAGAAAGATAAAAGGCGGAAGACACAAAACTAATTATTTTTGTGATATGTGTAAACACCTGGACTGCATTTTTGAGACTGTTTCAAAAGATATCATACAAATTACAGCATATATTTTTTATATGAAAACAACACATTAGAAACATTGTTATCCTGCATATAATCTCACAAAATTATACATCACTACTTTTTCAAGTTAAAATAATTCCGAGCACAAAGGATTAAAACAGCGAAAATCATATTGATGAAATTCATCAATTGTCTCTTGGAATCATGATTTTTCTTGTATATACGGAAAAAATAATAGTGACAAATTAAAATAAAAATTATAATCGTTACAAAAAAAAAAAAATTCACAAAAGATATGTTCATAAATTCTTGAGGGTTTATGGCTGTCAATATGTCGTTTTTTAGCTTTTTTAGCTTTTGATTTTGAGTGCCTCTTCGAATTCTCTCGGCATAGATTCGACAAGCTTTTGACAAGTACTGACAGGAATTTTGACAGAAGTGTGGAATACAGTAAAGGAATCGTGGGAACACTTTAACCTTTTTCTGGAATTTTCGATTGGCCTGGTATCTTTTATCATTATTATTTTATTATTGTTTTATTATTCTATCATAATAATATACAAACATAATCATAAAAACGTACTTTTTCGATTATTTGACGCCATCCTCAAAAGATCCGAGATAAAAATTTGAAGAAAATACTGAATGTGCATCTTACCACGGTGTATCAAGAAAAATGATCAAAAAAATATTTCATCAAAAATTTTAGTACTAAAAAATATATTTAAATTTTGAAATTTATTTTTTGGGATTTAGAGATTCAGTACTACTCTAATTCATATTTAAATGTGCTCTTACGGATGTACTGTGTATTTTTTTAAATTTTATTTTTATTTTTAGACATTTGAAAAAAAACAGTTTGAAGATATTTATCAATCTAGAAAAGCCGTAAGAGCACATTCAAATATGAATTAGAGTAGTACTGAATCTCTAAATCCCAAAAAAATGTTTTTCAGAATTTAAATATTTTTTTTAGTACTAAAAGTTTTGATGATTTTTTTTTTGATAATTTTTCTTGATACGCCGTGGTAAGATGTACATTCAGTATTTTTTTCAAATTTTTATCTCGGATCTATTGAGGATGGCGTGAAATAAACGAAAAAGTACGTTTTCACTATAGATCCTACGTCAAACCACATAGGGGTTCAAATAAACCACCAAAATTTCTTATTTAATATCCTTTACAATATTTTGCCATACAGCTAGTGATTTGGTTTGGGGTACTTTTTACTCCCTTACCTGACCACTCTTTGGAAATATAAAAAAAATATTTTTTGATACCGCGCAACACTGAAAAAATTCACACATATCTAGAAAAGCCGTAGAAAGACATTTAAATATGAATTAGAGTAGTACTGAATCTCTAAATCTCAAAAAAAAAATTTTCAAAATTTCAATATTTTTTTTGGTACTAAAATTTTTGATGAAATTTTTTTTTGATAATTTTTCTTGATACACCGTAGTAAGATGCACATTCGGTTTTTTTTTTCAAATTTTTATCTCGGATCTTTTAAGGGTGGCGTGAAATAAACGAAAAAGTACGTTTTTCACTATAGATCCTACGTCAAACCACATAGGGGTTCAAAATAAACCGCCAACATTTCTTATTTAATATCCTTCACAATATTTGCCATACAGATAGTGATTTGGTTTAGGGGCACTTTTTACTCCCTTATCCGGCCAGGCCCTTTCTGCATAACTCAAGAACTAATCAAGCAAACGGAATCAAAATGGCATGCAGAGGTTTTAGGGGGCAAGAAATGTTTTATGGTGATTCAATACTCCTCCCCCTCTTTAACACTAGGTTTACGGACTTTTCTAATACACCTATTTCTACGATTTCACTATTTTCATTACGATTTTTCAAAGTTAACCGATGGTCCGAAAAAATCATTTTCCCCTTTTTTCAAAAAATCAGAACGTTTGAACTACTAAACCGATTCAGATAATCTACATATTGAATTGAAGTCAATAAGCTAGTCTTCTTTAAAAAAATACACTTGCGAAAAAGTTGGATTCTAGTCGCATAGATCTAGTCTAGCCGCATAGGAATATTGAACGAAGACTGAAATGACATGCTAACTTCGAAAAATCATAACTTTAAAATGAAAAATAACACATCTCTGATTTTCCGATATGTTATGTAAAAAAAACCTCAGCTTTCAGGAAAAAATATTTAAAAAAATATTATGTCCTTGGTCCCGAGACCATATCAACTATAAAAATCAAATACAATTAATGATCACGAGAACAAAATTCATTTTTTTGCAATTGTAGTATTTTTTCAAACAGACCAAGTAACTGGCTTGAATTTGATTTGTCGATCACCTAAATCAGTCCTGTAGTACAAAAGTTATTAATTTTTGAAAAAAGTCATTCTTGGAAAAGTTAGGAAAGAACTGATTTTTGAAATAGTCACCCTAACGAAAAAATAAAAAAATACGGGTTTAGTATTTTAGAATAATCTGATATTTGCCAGTAGTAAAATGTAAGATAAGACTCATTTAAAATTTAATATATGCGCAATACAATTATTTCTTTGTTTTTTTAAATTAAAATATATGGTAGAATTTCCACATGGATAACAGGAGAGGGGTATAGTCAATATCTACGCTTGTCCACCGAGAGGTAGAGAGAGTCTAAAATCGTGCTTTTTCTGTCCTGGATGTATGTGGAGAGCCCCTAAGAGGAATCATCTTTATTACTGTCCTTAAAAAAATATGCTAAAAAACATAAGTAGAAGTAAAAAATGTTCTTGCATGATTTCATTGAACTTGCTGGGGAGTCTCAGCGGAGAAAATAGATAACGTGTCAATAAAAGTGAAATAATTTATTGAATTTGGTTTTTCAACTTGTCCACTTTCAGACTGCTGTTCGAGCAGATCCATGCCAAAATCTCGACCCCGGCCGGTTTCGCACTTTCGCGGTATGATAACGACCTCGTCGGCAAAGATAACGACCACCAGTGGCAATGGCGACTCGACCACATTCACCCTGATAACCACCAAGACGACATCGACGATCAGCGAGGCCCAGTCTGAGACCACCTCGACGGTGACGGATCCACGCAGTGGTCCGGGGCCTGGCTCGGGTGGGAGTGGCACAGCTGCTGTCGGCAGAACCGGAATCGGAGGCGACAATCTAGCGGGAGCTCCCAGCAAAGACCAATTGATGCGGATGGGCAAATGCTCGCAGCTGTTTGAGGAAAACTACTGTCTCAATGGTGGCAAGTGTTACAACTTTACGATTGCCAATTCGACAATGCCAACATGCGAGTGCGCCGACGGATTCATGGGTGAGCGGTGCGAGTCAAAGTACCTTGATGGGACTTACCTAAGTATGCGTAAGTCCAAGATACACATCGAGACGGCCAGCATCTGCTACGGGGCGTTTTTGGCACTGATAGTGGTGCTATTGTTGCTATATTTGGTTCATTGTTTCCAGTCGTCGTCCTCAGCGGGAGGAAGCAGACTTTTCAGAAGGAGCAAGAAAGTGGTGAGTTAGCTTTTTTCTTGCAGTTCAGTATGTTCTGAGAGTTTGACCGAGCCGCTTTTGCAAAAAACGCCGGATATATGGAAGGTACACCGAGCCAGGTCGTATTGTTTAGTTGTTTTGTTCATGTTGGCTAGGGTAGGATTAGAAACAAAAAAAAACAACATAACACCGATATACGGACGAATCGTGACATCAATTTTTTGCATGTATTTATATTGTTCGCGAAAGTACCATAGTAGGTAAGCACTTCGGACAGTAAAGAGACACAAGGTTCAATCCAGTCTGGAACTAGCGTTCGAATCAGTGGAGTGAGCGTATTATGACGGATATTGTTGCATGTTGGAATTGCATGGGCGTGGAATCAAAAGTTGGTCTCACTCCGCTTGATTAAAGCGTTGGTTTAGGCAGGTTGGATTGCGAGACCACTCGCTTGGAGGAGATATATACGTAGACACAACACAAGAGAGAAATTATTCTTAATTTATTATTATTCACTAATATTTTTCCCATGTTTTTTCACATGTAAAATAATTGCTTTAGAAATCCATCGTATTTAAGTCGTAGGGAATCGTGCGCGCATTATAAACTATGAAGTGTAGTTAAGTCACCGTTGATTATTACAAACAGAGAAAAAAAAGCACCGCCTTCCACACCAATTGAACCTAAACAAGTATAAATAGAACAAACAAATTGATACCAAACTGAAGCAGTTGCAGTCTATTTTGTTTATTGATTTCCAAACAAACAACAAGTCAAACCGAATGATCGCAAACAGATTTTTAAACATTTACATCCATTTCCACTAGCACGAATGAAGCCGAGATAAACTAATTATATAACAATTAGACAGTATTCAAAACTATCGAGCCAAAGAGTACGTTTTAGTACTTTTAGATTTTATAAGTTGCGTCTACTTTTTTGTTCCCATCTTGTGGAATACAAAAGGGGGCTACTCTATGATATGAAATGATAGGTAAAACGCTCAATCCGATCGATGAGGTATCACGTATCACGCATCGCCGTTATTATTATCATCCTCTCTCATCCGGAAAGTGCAGGAAGGATAGGGATATCGAATCAGTATTATAATCCATGGACAATCCTGTATCCTCCAGTCGTATGTATCTTAAATTGTTTTTAGGGTCAAGTCTCGTGCTTATTTTATCAGTCTAAACCACAACAAAGGCAGCTTATCTGTTGTCCTTTGTTCCATTGTGACAAACATGACAGAGCCCAGCTAATTCAGTTTTCACGGGAACTTCCGATACGCGCAGCATTAGCATCAGTTTAGCCGATATCTTATATACATACTTACTTACTTTGTTGGTCGACGGACCGTTCACCGGTCCAGGGCCTAACGAATTAGAGATGTCCAGCTTCGTCTGTCTTGGGCATCCTCTTCCACCGCGCACATCCACCGAGTGCGAGGCCTACCACGAAGTCGACGACCTCTTCCTGGTTCTCTGCTGAAGATAGTTTTGGCGGCTCACTCGTTAGGCATTCTGGCTACATGTCCAGCCCATTGCAGCCTGCCACGCTGTATTACCTTCAATATATCAGCATGTTTGTATACCTGGCACAACTCGTGATTCATGCGCCTGCGCCGCACTCCATCCCCCAATTTACCGCCAAGTATCGATCGCAGAACTTTACGCTCAAAAACTCCGAGCACTCGTCGGTCAGCTTCCTTCAACGTCCATGCTTCATTTCCGTAAAGGGCCACCGGGAGGATCAGCGTCCTATACAGCGCTAGTTTTGTGTGAGTTTGAAAACCACGGGACCTTCGCTGGTTACGTAGTCCGTAGAAGGTCCTGTTCGCAGCTGCAGCTCGTCGTTTCACTTCACGGCTCATATCGTTGTCACAAGCGTACCAAGATAAACGAATTCATCAACCACTTCAAATCGTTCCCCATCAATTTCCACTTCAGTACCAACACCACCGGAACCTCCACGCTCCCTGCCAGCTACCATGTACAATTGTTTTGGCAGAGTTGGTGATTAGTCCCAACCTCGTCGCTTCCCTCTTAAAAGGCCTGAAGGCCTCCTCCACGGACCTACGATCGACACCGACGATATCAATGTCGTCCGCAAAACCAAGGAGCATGTGCCATTTGGTAATAATCGTACCGTTTCTTGGCACGATTGCTTTTCGTACTGCTCCTTCAAGTGCTGTGTTGAACAGTAAGTTGGAGAGCGCATCCCCCTGCTTCAGTCCATCTAACGTTATGAACGCGGCTGATGTTCCGCCAGCTATCCGCACGCATGACTTCGTTCCTTCCAGTGTCATACGACTCAGCTTAATTAGTTTCGTCGGAAAACCGTGTTCCAGCATAATCTGCCACAGCTCGTTTCTGTTCACTGAATCGTATGCCGCCTTAAAATCTACAAACAGATGGTGAGTCTGCAAGTAATACTCCCGGAACTTGTCGAGGATCTGTCGCAGGGTGAACATTTGATCCGTCGTGGAACGCCCCTGTCGAAAACGAGCCTGGTATTCGCCGACGAAGGATTTCATTAGCGGTCTCAATCTAAAGAACAGGATACGGGAGAGCAGTTTGTATTCGGAGTTGAGCAACGTAATGCCTCGATAGTTGCTGCAATCGAGTCGATGACTCTTCTTGTAGATTGGGCATATGAGGCCTTCCAATCAGTCTTTCGGCATTTGTTCATCCGCCCAGATCCTCAATTTGATCTGGTGTATCGCATCGTCCAGCCGCTCGCGTCCCGCTTTTAGATGTTCCTTCCTAGCGGCCTTGCCGTTTTTCAGCTCACTAATCGCCTTTTTAACCTCCTCCTATGTTGGTGGCTCCACAGCTTGTTCGTCATTCATAATCCTCATCCTGTTCCTGTTTTGCTCATCTTGCTGCTCACCGTTCAATAGGGCCTGAAAGTGCTCCTTCCATCTGGCTGCAATCATCGGTTTCTCAGTGAGCAGGTTGCCGTCCTTGTCATTCGACATCACCGGCGCAGAGAAATTCCTGATTCTGACTCTGTTGACTGTTCTATAGAAGTTCTGCACGTCGTTTCCAGCAAAGTTGTCTTCTCCACTGTTGAGCACCTGCTCCTCGTACTCGCGTTTCTTCCGACTGTGGACTCTATTTTCGGCAGCACTTGCCTCCCTGTATCTCCCTCTATACTGACGCGCAGCCGTCACGTCTCTCGCAGTCGTTTCAATGGCACCGTGAATGGTACTCCACAGCCCATTTCATCTTGTTCCTCCTGTTGTTCTGCGATCCGTTGATCCAGCTCTCTGGCGTATTCTTCTGCCACGCCATCAGCTTTCAACCGCTGTATGTTGAACCGCATCGTCCTCTCTGTGCGGGATTTCAACACGTTCGACAACCGTGGGCCTACAAATGACGAGAGGATGGTCAGAGTCAATGTTGGATCCGCGGAAAGACCTTACATCAGTAACATCCGAGAAGTGCCGACCGCTAATCAGTACATGTTCGATCTGGAAGCAGGCTTCTCCATTTGGGTGCCTCCAGGTATGTTTCCGAATATTCAAACGTGGAAAATGGGAGCTACATATAGCCATTCCTCTGGCCGCGGCAAAGTTTATCAGCATCAGGCCGTTTTCATTGGTTGACGAGTGAAGGCTGTGCCTTCCAATGTCCGGACGGAAGAATTCCTCCCTTCCAACCTGGGCGTTTGCATCTCCAATGACGACTATTACGTTGTGTTTTGGGCACTCGCCATAGGTTCGTTCTAGTGTTTCGTAGAAATCATCATCGTTTGGTCATCTACGGTCATCATCGGTCATCATCTTCCACCACGAAACCGACGCCCCGTTCCGCTGCTTTACCGGCACTGTAGAAGATCTGGTACTTGAAAGAAGTGTGTGCAATAGGATCTACTGCACGGAATTCCCTTTCTCCGGAATTTGGCCACCGAACCTCCTGAATCGCTGCCATTTCGACTCCCTGCCGCTGTAATTCTCGAGCAAGCAAACCCGCTCGCGCCGGTTCATTGAGAGATCTGACGATCCAAGTACCTAATTTCCAATCATTTACCTTCGTCGTGTTCCGTGTTCAACGGCCTAGGTCTTTGCCGATTAATCCGTTCCGTATTTCTCCATTCGTTGTTCGTAGTTAGAATGGATTTCGGTATGCTACCTTACCAGGGTCGCGATACCTACATCCTGCTGATGGGGCTGCCATCTTAGGTGTAGCTGGCGGGATACATCATTCAATTTTCAGCCGCTCGCTCCGAAACAGACGCTGTTTTGGCCGCTCCTCCTGGAGATCAGACGCACCGATTTTTTTTGGGCTGAGACGCTTATGACGGCGTCAACTCGCCTTTTAGGAGTCGTTAGGGGAGATTGTGTAGAGCCCACTACGCATCTCCCGGCCCTAACGAACTCCTGCTGCTTGTTCGGGGGTACTTATTTATTGTATTCGCACCTACCCTCCACATCTGGAGGCCGTTTCGCTATCGCTATCCACAACCTGCGATCCGATTCCTTGCAGCTAGGCTGTGCATATTGAAACTCACATTGAACAATGCAAGAACCGTATTGATCCCTGTGATGTTGTCACTACGACACCCATATTGAACCCTGTGAGAATCACTATGACACTTGGACACTCATTTATCACAACAATCTTACCGCCCTGTCGATTCTAAAGAGTTCTGCGAGTTCGAGGGCACGCCTTATTTTCGTTTAATTGGGAAGAGATGTATAATTGATGACCCTGTCATCGAAATTTTAAAAATGTTGTACACCTACCGGAATAAAAACTACACATAATACTCACACAAAAACACACGAAAAACATTATTTGGTTCCTATCAACTTAAAAGCAAAGCTACTACACGAGATGTGCGGAAATGATGATGAAAGCACTAAAAATGTGCGATACACGAAGGGAGGACTCTTTGAGAAATAAACATTCCATTCTTATATAAATGTACGATCATAGTTATTATATATTTAACGAACAAGTTGCTACTCATATTATTGCTATTGCACTCACTAATTTTAAATGTAAGACATTTTACGTGAAATGACAAAACTGTACACTATGAAATTTACAAGCAGTTATCCTTATGACATATACATACACTTGTACGCGAAAAGTGACCCGCTTAATGCCTTATTATACAACAAATCTCAAGTATATGTAACGCTGCCTTTGAAGAATCAAACCCTTACGGAAATGATCACTACTGTGTATTGTACTTTTTTTTACCAATGTCGAAGAAAATGCTTCCGCCCAAAAAATTATTTAGTTTTTTGCTGTAAAAAGGTTAAAGTTAAAGTAAGAAAAATGCAAGGATAGTTTAATTTTGAAGTAGGATTTTAATCTCATCGAATATTACGAATTTTATGTAACGAGCAAAAGTTATCGCCTATCACATTGAACTGATACATACACACAACATCACGCAAACATTTATGGCAATCCTCACACATACACTGGCATACTTACACCCACTCACAAACGTACACTAACGTATGACACTAAATGTTAACTGTTGAATTGAACTATTTATGTATGGTTCGCTATGAATGGCGGAAAAGAAGCAAAAACCGCGAAAACAATACGATAAAGACTGATATATATTTGTCTTAACTCTATTCACTACTACTATAACACATTATACAGAACGCAGACCCTGTGACGATACGTTGCTCTAGGGAAGTTCTGGTAATAACTTTTTTATATTAACTTGTGCACACGAAATACTTTACGAGGGGAAAGCGTAAGCCGCCGGTTACTATTGAGCAGATGATCAACGAAAAAGAACGACAATAACACTAATCTTTTACTATATTGAGAAACAGGAAACGCGAATGATAAAAAGAGAAAAAAAAAAACTAAAACCAATAATGTGTACAATAACGGAGAACTATTAGTAAAAAAATATAAAAAGCCAAAAAAATTGTCAAATGAAGTGGCGTCTTTGCGCTGTCTCGGTGTTCGCTTACTAAAATAGATTAAATTATTGAGAAATCATTCGTCTGATTCGAAGTGTGCCAGCTACGATCTCCAAAAACCTAAGTTTGCCAAACAAATTCCACAATTCAACGAAGCGAATTTCCCGTCTTTCCTGACAAACGGCATCAGGTTCCAGTGCTTCAGCCGTCTTTATTAAACAACCGTATGGCCGCTGTGAACCAAGCATGATCATCTCTGCATAGCCTCTGAGTTGTTGAAAATCGTCAACTGGATCGCTTGCTCGCACAAAAAAAAGGAATTTGAATTTCTACCTCTCTATTGCGTGGCAACTTGGCGAAGGTGATTCGTAGACGGAAGAAATTCATCATCGTGGGAACTTGAATACTCGGCATGAGTTGTGGGGCAACCGAAGGCGCAATCAAAATGGCATCATCCTGGCGGAGGGCTTCAAGGCCGACCATTATAACATTCTGGCATCGGAGAACCCAACTCTCTAGACCACTCCAGATCAGGATTCCATTCCATCCTGGATATATTCTTATCGAATATGGCTATCCCGGAGGTCTCTGTCATCTTCGTTGTCTTTCGGGGGATCTTGGATCTTGGTGCTTCTACCGAGACGCTCATCAGTCAGTCTGGACGAAATTATCATTGAGTCAACTGGGCTGAGCTCCAGCGGTTCGTCAATAGCAACATCAATATTGATCATTCTCTGGACTCCCCGTTGGAGATAGACCAGCCGCTGGAATTCCACCAACCAACAATTGTCTCCGCCCCTAAAAAGCAGTCCCACTTCAACGAAATCCGGTGAGTATCTCTGTCCATATTGATAGCATCACCATGAATGGCTGACCGGTATGAAAATGTTTGTCAAACAGTCTCATTAGAGTAATCCAGGCAAGAATATTGGATCTTAGGAATGAAGATTTCCAACATAAATTTCGACAAATTCATCTCCACTCCAAACCTTTTTGGTCATTAGCTAATGTGCTTAAGGCGGGACCCCGGTCTGGAAGATCGGAAAAATCAATTCTTTTCGCATTTCTGGGAAGCTTATGCCCTCAGGAATGTTGTCCTAGAAGGATTCTTCGATGTTTGATTTCGTTGGAAAGTTACAGCCAAAAGTGTGAGGTCAACTCGAGGGATATAGTTTTGCTGTACGAATTTTTAAATGCGCTTTTCTCGGAACTATGTTTTTTTTCAGCTGGTGGTATCGATATCTCAGGATCTACTCGACCGATTTGGTTGAAATTTTTTATTGGCAAATAAAATGAATTATCTAAAGCGTTACATAACCGTTTTTTGATTTCTCAATTTTTCGATTTTTTATGAGCTTCTATCCAACGATTTTTCATGAAAAATAACTCATTTTTAACAAAAACGGTCATCAATTCGATCCACGGTCGAAATAAGATCGATTCATCCATACAACTGCTCTGCCCTGCAGACACATCGGGCTACTGTTCTATAAATAACTCAACAATGATCAATCAACTGTCTCCGCTGTCCGGTCTAACTGGATAATGGAAGAACAGATAGAAAACTCTTACGCCTAAATGGCTATTGTGTGAATGTACCATATGTAATGGTATAGAAGGAATACTGGCGAATGGCAACTGTGTAATGTGCTAATTATAGATATGATAACCATGTGACATGTACACGATTAAAATTCGGCTCTGTTACAGCTAAAATGCTAATGAGCCTTAAATAAATAAATGGGATAAAAAAAAAAAATCGGTCATCATTTTGGCAATTTTCCGAATTTTCCAAAATTCCTATGTAACGCTTTAGGTATTGCCCTAAAGTTTCAAAATATTCATTGAAATTTGTTCCGCCCGGTTCCGGACGGCCGACGACCCTTAGTGACATGAAGGTCTGAATCTTCCTGAAGAGGAAGATCGAGGGAAAGGTGACTACATCGCTGCGTGCGCTTGGCCGGGAGGTCGGTGCAATCGACCAACAGTGAAAAAGAACCTGGCGAACGTGGACATACATGTGAGGAAGCGAAAATCCCGTCCACATGTCTCGGAGCTCCAGTTAATGACGCAGCGGCAGCGGCAGCGGCTGAATAAGATGGTCAAGTCGATTTTTCGGCAAATCGCGACGTGGCGGTGGTGATGGACGACGAGTTCTATCTCACCCTGGATGGCAACGACTGGCAGGGCACTTCGTATTTTACTTTCTCCACAAAGGAAGTAAGCTCCGAAGTGAAGTTTAATTCACACACCAAGTTCCCCAAGAAGGTCGCCATGGCGAATGTTCGGGTTAACTGCCGGAAGGCCGCCTGCAAGTAGAGATGTCTAAATTTTTCGTTCTTTCGATTATCGATTAATCGTGGGGCCATTTTCAAATATTCGATTATAATAAAAATAATAAAATAATAAAAAAGATTATGAAGTCATAATTTATATAAATATAATTTTAAAATAAAAATGGTGAATAATTTTTTTGAATGAAATGGTATTTCAAAATATTGATAAATTTGCCATTTCATTATTTTTTGCGGACGATTGAAAAAGAGCACATCATGGAAATGATGCACAATATTGTTATTGCACCAACATACATTTTTCTCTGTTCAAAATCACCTGTTCTTCAAATGTTTTTGAAATAGCAGATTTGTTTGAAAATTTCTGCATGGTTCAAAGAAAGTATATTTATAAAATCATTGACCCCTAGTATGGTATATTTTCCTCGGCACTCTGAATTTTAATACTACCACTTTAGTATAGGAGTTTAGACCACCTCCTTCAATCCCGCCTTTTACTCCTCCAGACGCTGAATTCTTCTTCCTAGTCTCCTCCACCACCAGGGAATTATTGTTATGCTTCAACCGTAAATGGTTGAGCGTATTCGATGAATTTCGACAAAACACCATGACGGTTAAATAAATTTTGCACTACATTTTTTGAAAAAAAGGCTCGCTTTATCATTATTCGCGATTAATCTAATAATTATTCGATGTATTCATATTTTGATTTTTCATTATTCGATACTAAATTACTTAAAATTGCAGATATTCGATTATTTAAATTAATCGAACGATTAACCAACATCTCTACTCGCAAGGGCGTAGAATTTTTTTTCGCGAGTAAGCGAATATAATTACCTTCCATGGGAAATTTATCAAATTCAATTATCTGTCTTAGTTTTTTTTATCACCGACCGAAAAAAAATCTGTTTTTTTCAATGCAAACATTACCGTACAAACCGTGGAAAACAAAATGAAAGATCGCGTATATATCATGTCGATTGACTTGCAGCATTTATCAAGTCGAATATATGGAATTGCGCCTTAACAACCAACGCCGACAATTAATTACGCCTGCTGGCATACTGCACATTCTTTCACATCGTCATTTTCATCAGTTTTAGTGAATCCGGTTCTACAACGAAATTTCTATTCGAAATAAAACAGTTTCAGTTTCATGAGAACCTTCCATTTTCGTTTGACGATTTCATAATTTCGCTTCAGTGTGAAGAATGAGAGAAATGAACGTGAAATGAAACGAGACTCTAGGAAGGTGAAGTGATATTTATTGAGCGTGAAGAGGGAGTACCATTATTGAGTGACGATGTGTCAATTAAAGTTAAATTATAAGGCTGAGGGCAGTAGTAACAAAGTTGAGAAGTAAATTGTTGAGCACTTAGAATGTAAGAATTAGTTTGTAACCAAAATACAATTAAATAAAATTATGGTAAAAAGAAATCGAAATCATCGAAATCATTCGTCCTCGATCTCTGTCTCAGTCTCAGTCTCCCTCATCTCAACCTCATAATTTTCCATCTGTCGATACCCATCCTTATTGAAACCATTGTACAGTGCATTGGTGCGCATCAGGAATACATTTAGCCCAAAGTTGTTGGGAGCTAGTTTGTTAAAAATTTGTCCAATCACAACCGCATTCATTCTATCGAATCCAAGATATGAAAACAGATCCAGTAAATGGCACCGCAAGCGATAGCTGGCCGTCTTCGATTGATCGAGCACGACGTACCGCGCTATCAGCGCTCTGATTGTCGCAAAATATTCACCTTTCTCGAACCCATCTCCCATCAGACGGGCATTGGTCACATACTTTCGAATCATGAAATGGATCACTCGCAACAGCCCATGGCGAAAGTTCTCATTCGAACGGGCGGTGAAAAAGACGATAATCAAATTTTCCATCAACGAAGGAATTTCTTCGCGAAAATCGTGCAGCTGAGTGAAACAAGTTGCAGCCAGTGTTCTAACCTGATCATTTTCATGACTCAAAAAACGCCACATCAAGCTTCGATAACTGTCAACAATAGATTCCTGATCCGGAATGTTATACAGTCTGTATTCGACCTTGGAGAGAAATTCCAACACCAAGATTAGAAATGGTGTTGACACACCTTTAACAGAGCGCAGCTCATCCAGAATGTAATTGTTAGATTTAACCAGCTTAAAGATCAACTCATTGAGTGACACATAAACCGGTGGCCAATCGCACTGTGGATCCGAGCACTGCTGCTTCTGGCCAACCAATTTAGTCACTATCGATGAGTACAACTGCAGCGCTGCATTCCTTGTGGGCCATTCGGCAGATTTGAACCTCTCCAATGCGATAATCATCAAATCATCAATGAACTCAAGGATCGTCTCGTTGAGGGTTGCCTCCCGTACCATCAAATTCAACTGGTGCAATTGTATCACAGAAATGCTATCCAACGATCGTTTGTCTTCCAATATCAATGGCCTATTCAATGGGAGGTTGAGTATTTCTATGTAAATGCGCAAATACGATCGTTCGTTGTTGGTGTGAAGATCGTTTTTAATAAAATTATGTATCAACCAAAGATAACCGCGGCACCTCCGGAAGTCAGTCTCTTGTAAATTAAACCGAACCAAAGCCCGGAAGAAAGATTCCGCCAAGTCAACTATTATCCTAGCCTGACGATTTCGATGATCATTCCGAACGACCAAACATTGCTTGAGAAGGGCAATTTTCCGGATCATTTTTCCGAACGAAACGCCCGTCGATTCTATCGCTCCTCGGTGGCAACAGTTCAGCATTATCATCACGAGCGCTCTCAAGCAGATCGACAGCTGGTAGCGTGTGTCCAGTCGGTTCTTGTAGTTATCCAGTACCCACGAGGCGTAATTTTCCAGAAAGTATGCCGAAGAGTGTAACGTCTTCCAGAGAGCCTTGAGTATAGCTTTCTTATCCAGGGCAAGATTGTTCGATCGTTGGGAAGAACGGTCCAGGGCTATCTGCAAGCTGTGGTCCATAATTTCGAAGCTGGAACCAATATTCTCGCGCTGCTGTTGTTCGGTTTTGGCACAGTTGAATGACCGTAGCACGAACTCCACAACGCGGTTTACAAGCAGGACCATTCCAGGGAAGAGTTTGATGCTTTCGAGGATGCGAAATTTTTTTGCTTCCTCGTAACCGAAGAATGCCTCGGTGATTGAATCGATTTGGCTGTGCAACTGGGAATCACTTTTGATCGCAGCAAAAAGATCGCGTTCATGGTCTTTGAGGGAGGTTTGCAGAGCGTTGTGCGATTCCTCGTAGAAACTTGTCATGGCTTCTAGCACGGCTGAAGGAGTTCTTTGAAGAAAACAAGAAAATTAGTCAATTGTGACCCATTAGGCGTCGTGCAAAAATTACGTAACGCGAGTAGGGAGGGGAGGAGGTAGCCGTGATCGTTACGTAACAAAATTCCATTTTTGTTCCTAAATAAATTCACGGACCCCTATATGCTTGAGCAGCTTAGCTTCGATTCTGGGACCGAATGAGGTATGTTTCTTGAGCCAAGATGATAAAGCACGTGTTTCAATGGGCTTAAGAGCAGCCAGTAAGTAAGCACCGATAGATGCATCTAGAACAGGTTTACCATATCTACATAATAATCTGTACTTCTACAGATTTTTTAGACTTTTTCCAACCAAGAATCTGTAGATTACTGGAGATCTGTAGATTATAAGATTACAAATTATTTGTGTTTCATACAGAATTTACATATTTTTTAAAATAACGTTGCAATAATGATTTGAGGTTAATAATATTTTTTTTCTCATCTCACCTATTTTATTCATTAAATCATAATAAATAAATAACATCGTTTAACTTTATTATTCTTACTAATGCACAGAGAATGTAAATTCCAAAAGTGCACTCAATTCATTTGAAAAAATTCATTTGCTTTGAAAGTTTATTTTTCAAATGAATTGAAAATGCACATTGAAAAGAAGGGATAAAATTTTGTTGTAAAATTTGTTGCCATTCTAAATGTAGCTTCATAATGTCTCTATCATAGAGGTCTTGGTCCTTATTGACGAAAAACTCTATATATAATAAACTAGCTAACCCGGCAAACTTCGTCCCGCCCATTTACTTGATTAATTCTCGAGTAATGCAGAAATTTGTGTTTTATTTGTATGGCAGCCACCCCTAAGAGAGGGGGAGGGGTATCTAACCACCATAGAAACATTCATTGCACCCTAAAGTTTTTTTTTTTATATCTGTATTATAGTGATTTTCAACTCATTTGGCTGGTTCGTCACGTTTTACTTCCATTTTTGGAAGAATGTCGGGAGTGAGAATTGAACTCGTGACCTTTAGCGACCCTAAAGTTTCCATATGCCTAATTTGGTTTAATTTGCTTGATTAATTCTCGGGTAATTCAAAAATTTGTGTTTCATTTGTACGGCAGCCCCCTCTAAGAGAGGGGGAAGGAGTATCTTAACACCATAGAAACATTTATTGCATCCTAAAACCTCCACATGCCAAATTTGGTTTCATTTGCTTGATTAATTCTCGAGTAATGCAGAAATTTGTGTTTCATTTGTATGGCAGCCCCCCCTTAGATTGGGGGAAGGACTGTCTAACCATCATAGAAACATTTATTGCACCCTAAAACTTTCACATGCCAACTTTGGTTTCGTTTGCTTGGTTAATTTCCGAGTAATGCAGAAATTTGTGTTTCATTTGTACGGCAGCCCCCCCTTAGAGAGGGGTCTCAAAATATCACGAAAACCTTCCCCGGCCCCAAAAACCCCTACATACCAATTTTCATGTCGATCGGTTCAGTAGTTTCCGAGTCTATAAGAATCAGACAGACAGACAGACATCACTCCATTTTTATATACATAGATATTCCAGGCGGTATATAACCAGCGGAACCTAAGCATGGCCTATATCGACTATAGGATGGCTTATGACTCCATACCTCACCCGTTTCTCGTCCGGGTATTGAAGATCTATAAAATTTATCCCGTCGTCGTTAGCTTCCTGCAGCATGCGATGAGGCAGTGGAGCACGTTAGTGATGGAGAAAATGTGTTGCAGCCTAGAACGCTGCAGATAAAGAGAGGGCTATTCCAAGGCGACTCTTTCAGCCCGCTTTGGTTTTGTCTGGCACTGAACCCCCTTAGTAGGACGCTCAATAGAAACGGTCATGGCTATAAAATAAGGTATGACGACGGCGCCCACGAATAATTGACCCATACCTTCTACATGGACGATCTCAAGGTCTACGCTGATTCACGTCAGCGTTTAGGAGTAGCTATCCGAGTTGTCGAAGATATTAGCAGGGTCGTCTGCATGGAGTTCGGCCTCGACAAATGCCGCTGTGTCCATCTGCTGAAAGGGCAGCTTACCGAATCCGGAGGTTACGAGGTCTATGACGGAGAGTTAATAAGAGACATGGTTCGTGGCGAATCCTATAAATATCTTGAATTCCGACAACTCGCCGGAATTCGCCACTCCGACATCAAGAGGGAGCTGCCAGACAAGTTCTTGAGTCGAGTGAACTGTGTCCTGAGGACTTTCCTCAACGCGGGAAACAAGGTACGCGCGATCAACACATTCGCGGTTCCCTTGCTGACATTCAGTTTTGGTGCAGTCAAATGAAGCAAAACTGACCTAGAAGATATTGAGAGGAGGATGAGGAAAGCATTCAAAGAGGCCGGAATGCACCATCCTCAATAGACACTGTAGAGAGTTTCACTGCCACGCAAAAAAAGGGGGACTTGGAATAGTCGACATATCTGCACTGTGTGTTGCCCAGGTACGACAACTGCGCGAGTACTTCACATAACGCGCCAACCAAAACGCGCTAGACCGTCTGCGCCGCTGACAGAGAATACAGCGCTCTGCACTTGGCGCAAGCGGAGTACCAACTTAACTGCAATCTGCAGACAGTGGAGAAGAAGATTGCAGCTTGGAAGCAGAAGGCAGTACATGATGCCCACCCCCATCAACTGAACCGGCCACACGTTGACAAGGCCGCATCTAATCTGTGGCTAACGCGTGGTGAACTCTCTTCAATAGTAGAAGCCGACATGATAGCCATCCAGGACAGGATAATGCCGACAAGAAGCTGCAGGCGGTACGTCTGGCATTAAGACGTTGATGACATTTGCCGGATGTACCATCAACCAGGTGAAAACATAGAGCACATTATGGGAGGCTGTCCCGTTTCGGCCAACGCAGCCTACACCGAGCACCACAACAACGTGGCCCGCATTGTTCATCGACAACGGCGCTCTAATGTGGTCTACTGGAAGACAACGTGCCCAATTACCGTAACATGCCTGCACCTGTCCTGGAAAATGACCGTTTCAAGCTGTACTGGGAGTGCACTGTTCTGACCGACCTCTCGATCCACCACAACCGTCCAGATATTATGACAACAGCGACCGACACGTCACCATCATCGATGTCGCTATTCCACTGAGCCAAAATCAAGAGGAGACCCACGGTCGCAAAATTTGCAAGTACCGACCATTGGCCGTGGAGCTCGAGGAACTGTGAGGGCTAATGGAGATCCCAAGAATTGTTCCAGTCCTTCTTTCTGGAACTAGAATTATCCCGAAGACACTTCTGGAAGCGCTAAAGGTGCTGAACATCGAGAAGGAATTTGCCGGCATCCAAAAGTCGGTCATCCTTAGCAACTGCGCGATTATCCGACAATCATAGGTCAGGACTGAAACAGCACGAGAATGCAGATACGTGCATTCTATAGAGCCTAGTCCCCCTTTGGCATTCAGAAACCCGGGGGCAGGTGAATATTCTGGCTAGGTTCGCCCAGTTAAGAAGTGAGATAAGTCTGTTAAAAAATAAATTAAATTGTACATATTTTTCTGTTGCTGTATCGGCACCATAAACACCACTCACAATTTCAGCGGCCTGGCTTGCAATTTCGCATTTATAAAAAAAAGTGTAAAATGTGCCTAATTTTCTCTTTGCTGACATTCAGTGTTAACACCCTGTAAATCACAACTGAATATAACAAACAAAAAACAGCAAAACATTCTTTTTAGTGTGAAATGCTTGGAATTGTATGGTCGATATTACGCAAGATATTGATCCCAGAGACCAGCTATCGAGAAAATAATGGATAACTTTTTCCCCAACCCAATATATCTTAATGAAGATATTTACGTTACCCAATGTGAACAGGCATACCCTGGTAACTGAATAAATTTACATTGTACCTCAATAAAGCAATGTATTTTTACTACAGTGTATATTAGGGTGCCAATGAAAATGGTCATCTCAAATTTCAAAAAGTTACCCTAAAAAAACGTTCTCCACCTCGAAAAAACACCCTATGCAAAATATCAGCTCAATCGGACTTAAGGGGAAGTGGCGCAAAGCGGTCAAAGTTTGAGTTTTTTGAAAATCGATCGAATTTTGTATAGGGTAACTTTTTGAAATTTCAGGGTCGCTTTTTTCCCATACATTCATTGGCACCCTAGTGTATATATTTCCTGGCTTTATGTGGACACCATCAACATCGTCTAAATCAATAATGTCTATGCCAATCAATGATACTAAAGCTTTAATATGCTTAAAAATTTAACTTATAAACCTAATACAGATTTCAATACAGATTTTTTGGGAAAAAGCTAAGATGACCTAATTTTTTTAGACCAAAAACACAGATCTTGATTTTGTTATGGCTGCTGAACAAAAGCTTATTCCGTCTGTTATCGCAGGATGCTAGGGCACCTCGGTCATGTTGAAGCAGTTTAGTATTTTGCGGTTGATTGTCTGCTCTTGTAAGAAATCGAAAGAATTTGTTATTCCAAAAGGAATGGTAGGCAAACGAAGGTCAAGATCAGAATCACGTGTATTTCCCTATTTTCATACATAGCTTCTATATCAGCTGGTTCGTAGATTTCTATCGCTTCAAGCGAGCGTATGTTTGATTCAGCTGGGAATACAGTTTAGATTTTAGTACGGTGCGAGGACGCACGCCGCACACAGGAACAAAACAAACCATAAAATAGGCGAGCGCGCGAGCGATCGTAAAACCAATGGCCGGTTGTGACTGGAACAGAATCAAAAGGATCACTCATATCGTGACACATAGACTTTTTGACTATATGAAGAAGCATTACTCACTTTCTTCTTCATTCCCAGTGTTTGACCTTGGATTAGGATATATCATGTAAGCAAAAATTCTGTATAAAAACCCGACCAAAATTAAATAAAGTAAGTAGTCTCAGGCTGCCTTCTGCAGTCAAAAGTTGTATTAGGCAACCTTCCGCAGCCAGAAGTTCTCTTAAGTAGAATTGAGATCCGTGTTGTTCCTTGAATATATCACAGTCTTGAGTCCGCTAACGAGAGATCAGCAGCATCCAGACTTCCAACGTTCGAAGCAATAATTGTATAATTTGGGCTCGGAGTTCGTGAAGATCTTGTTCTCGTTGATCCTCCCACTTAGTAGACTTCGACAAATTGCTCAAACTCTCGTTCGTCACGCGTTCCGTAGGGAATTAGTGCGAAGGCAGTTGAATCAACTTGTTGAGGGAATAATTTCGATAGATTGATCGATCTCCGTTCGTTACGCGTTCCGTAGGGAATCAGTGTGAAGGCGGTTAGCTCAATTTATTGATAAAGAATACTTCTGATACACTTCCGTTCGTTACGCGTTCCGTAAGGAATTAGTGTGAAGGCGGTCTATGCAGTTTATTCTTGATAAATTCACACAACACTACTTCGAAAACTGTAACGTGCAAGCCAAACTCATTACGGTTGATTCCTTCGCGCAACCGAGTTTGCTGCTTCGTTCGCACGCTTACAGCTCTCAGCCATCACAGCTAGGAATCATACTAAATACTCTATTCAACGATGTAATAGTTTACATTTTTTCTAGACGAATTTCAAAGTCTTGTAAACTTTTTCACCAATGCATACGGAGTTTTTATGAATAATAGGCAACGGTACTCGATGTAAACAAAAAATATTATTAGCATGGAAAGATAAGAGGATCTCTTCGAGGGAAATTAATTCCGACCGCAAAGGGTTAATACAATGGTCCAATGTACGTTGCAGTTCGTTCAGGAAGGAACTGTTCTTTGAACGCATTTTCTCATGAGCTCGATTTTAAAAGGGTGAGCGAGTTGCCTGAATTTGAGATTATTCAGCTTCAAGGAATAATCAAGCCAGTAATCATAAATAATGTGGATGAAGGACCAGATGAGAAACCATTTTCGATTTATTATTTTAATCAATTGAATCTTGATCCAATACGCGTTACTACAAATGTTCTAGGACGCAGTGCTTTCAATCGTTGAACGTTGAATGGCTCCTGTTCTCCGGGAGTTAGTAGGTTCAATACTTCCTCATGATCATGGGTGATCTCAATTGGAAAAGAAACATTTTATGTATGTAGGGGAATCGTTTGCAGACGTGTGAAATAATCCAGCGATCGACGGATATTCTCTCTAAGCAGAATATATTTAGTTCGCAAACTCGAAAATCGATGAAGCGGAATTAGTATGATTCCAACGTAAGGGCTCGTCACGTAAGGACACCCCAGGGCCTTTTTCAAGTAGTGAAATGTAACGACCGGAACTGCTACATTGAACCAAGGAGTAATGAACGAACGAACGTGATGAATTATAGAGGTTTTAAACTTTTCAGTTCATTCACCTCTGGAGTAATGTAAATCTACATTAATTTATATCGGTCCATGTTCCTCTCAGCTTAACGCCAGATGGGTTGAAAGCGCTAATCCCAACAGATGTCAGCAATAATTTTCTGTCTATGTTGGTTCAAAATTCTATGAACTTGTTGAACGTTCTTCCGATGTTACTACTTGCATGTAAGGTACTTCCGTAAGAACATTTGTTTCCAACCCGGGCAGAAATCAATTTTTTTTTATTTTGAACGAACGACTTTAACTTTGTGTAAAGATTAGCATTACGTAACACAAGAGGGAGGTTTGTCTTGTGTTACTTTTTGTTACATAGGGGGGAGGGGGTCCAAAAATTGCATTTTTAGCGTTACGTAATTTGTGCACGACGCCTTAGTGTTGAGTTTTTATCTTACCTATACGAGTATATCAGGGACAGCTTCCCTTGTAGAGCCGGCCCGTAATGGTATGCAAAGTTTTTGTTGTACAGCAGTTTCAATGCAGTCGCCTTCACATCGTCGAAATCCGATTGCAGCAGATGCTCAACGGTGTAAATCATATCGTAAAAGGTATCCGCTTCCACGGGTAGCAAATGGGACATTTGACTGGCGGCTGTGGAGTTTTCCTGCAGCCTATACGGGGACTTCGAGGTGAATTGTAGGAAAAGTGCAGCAAACGATTGAAACATTCTAAGACTCGTGATTATCGCATGATAGTTGCTGCCCTCCGATTGCTTCTGCAGGTGTCGGTGAAACACTAACGAACCCATCAGCTCCGGTACGATGCCGTAAGCGTCCTCGTTGAGTTCGTATTCCTTCAAAGGGAGTGAAGCCACATAGTTGAGCAGTTTTGTGCACTGGACCACGAAAGCGCTACAAACATTGCCAGATGCGACTCCAAGATGTTTCAAAATGTACTCCTTCAGTTTGTAAATGTAAAAAACGCTTGTGGAGGGGTGTATATGGTTATTCGGGGTAACTATGTGATGAACCAGTGTTTCCACAATCAAACCAATTCCCACATGGTCGAGATCGACTTCGGTAGCAATTTGCAACATCAACACTAGGAGAATATTCAAATCCGGGCATGATTGGAATTCCCGTCTGAATAAATGCATGTATTGAATAAATTTCACATAGTCATTTTCCTTCAGATATTCAGGCATCGATTTTCGGTTCTCCCCGATTCTTAGCTTATCGAGCTGCATCATTTTAAACAAAAGCTTGAAATCACCCCGAGTCAGATTGCAAAACCACTGTTTGATCATGGTTCGGACCAAGTCAATGTTGGCGCGTTGCAAAATTTTCACCTCAAGCTCAAATATTCCTTCATCTCTCTGTTTCTGCAGAGTTCTCACAATCAGTTGACCACCGGAGAAAAGATGCTTATAGTGGAGTGACAGCTCTAGCATGTCATACAAACCAATTTTTCCCCCAACAGCATGCTCTACAGTTGACAGCTGGTATATTCCCAACAATATGTAAAGTAAGTGAAATTTATTCCTATTGAGCCAGCTCCATTGGCCAATCATTGGCAGGATGACCGAGCGCACAAATCCATCGTCTTTCATCAAGTTCTTCAGAATGCTCAGCATACACTCCCTAGCAACCCGATAGGGAGACTCCAGATTGAGCAGTATCGTGCTCCATATCGCATCCCGCTCCAGCGTGAGAAATTCATCACACTGATCCAACTTTTGCATCGACAACGTATTTTCGGCTAAGGTGATAAAGTACTTCGAGTAGCATCCAGGTGCCCGAAATAGCTCGAAATTTCTGACGATAGCCGCGGAGAGATCCACTCGTTCGTGCAGATTTATGAAACCGGAAAACACCATTCCGTAGATCGCCACAGTATCGTCCACAGTCGTATTCCCCCTGGGGAGCACTCCTCCGGCTGGAAAAACCCGTCGATCGTAGCGATAGTTGTGGGCGTAGATTTTATAAACCGATTTCGCTATTATCCGTTTTTGAGCGAACGTACACTTCAAGTCGCCCATGACCCATTCCAATCTGAGGAGCACTTCGTTGTTCAGATGCAAACGGGCACCCCATTCGGGTGAACCCGGTGTTACGTCCGAAGGATCATCCTCTCGCGGGTTTGTCCTGCGGTCGATTAGGTTGCATATGTCCTTAAATGTAACATTTTCATATAATAAAGTTACGATTCCTCTATGATCGATCCAATGCTTCTTACCTGACATATTTTCAGCACAACAATTATATCATTTGCGCGCTCTAACCGGTCCAACCAATCGAGACGCTGAAGTTTGTAGCTACCCATGATGCTCCTCTGTCGATTGGACACTTATTTAGTTTACCTGACTTACCAGCCAGCCGCAAAAGGTTAAATTAGGTTATATTGTCATCCATTCACTTTCGAAAAGAGGGCCCAAATATTGATATAAAAAAACCACGGACTGGCGCAAACACGCCTCAGCAAGCGTATAGGCGACGTAAGCACCGAAGCATATGAAAATTTGACAACTTAGAGCGGGTTGTAAACAAAAAACACTTGTTTGCTACACTTCAAACCAAATGCAAGCGTTTTTTGACTATAGTTTACGTTCTGTTCTGACACTGCACTCTCAGGAAAAAATGGTATTTCTAGATCAACATGTCAAAAGGATCTATCTTCCTTGATCGATTTTCTTCATCTAAATTCTCTTTCATTAATAACTCAGCAGTAACAGGATTTCATGATGTGTTCGACAACAAGGAGTGTGAAAGGGGTCCTCGTTTATCAAACTACATGGCAAAACTGGAGCAAAATCTGTGGTTATCGAAAGAGAAAGACGGTGAAGAGAATCGATCAAAGAAGATAGATCCTTTTGACATTTTGATCTAGATTTGACAAATTTGTAAGATATCGACAGACGATCTTAAATCTCATTTATACAGCTAATTAAATGTTTCGAGACCTACAACTACAGAACTGGTAAAAAAATGAAAATTACGGAAAAATCAGGGAATCTTTTTACGGGTTTTGAGTCGACACCCTGGTATGTTTTAACAAAATTACATTTCCAACGCTCCCAAAGCAACGCTTCAAAGAACACTTAAGGTGACCGTACACTGTTTGCCCGGAGGTCAAATATTTGATATTTTTTGACAGATAAGGTTTGTTTTGATATTTGTACAAACACTATTTTGTTTGCCACTCTTCAATTTTCAACAGTAGTAAACAATATCAAACACCGAACATGGAAAAAATCAACTGAAATATTCAAGGTAACCTAACCATATACCGACAGGTTCGAAGAACAGACTGAAAAAATATTTTAGGCATCCAATAATTGAATATTTGCTTGTCGTGTTTTGTGTAGAATATATTTGATCAGTACACGTTGGACAAAATTTATCTGTCAAAAAGAGTCAAATATTTGGCTTCGGTCAAACAGTATATGAGCACCCTTAGAACGGCAACAGAAAATACGAACCGAATCGGGTAGGTATAGTGTTTATCGCTACTAATTCCCAATCACTTCCCAATTGACGAATTTACGTTGGATTTACTACCAGATGGCGCAGCGAGTAAAATGAGGATATTTTGTTTTTCTGGTATGAAATTCGTTCAAATTTTCGAGAAAAATCAGAATTTATCTTCCAATTTCCGGTTTCACGTATTCTTCCTACGCTGAAAAGGTTAGAAAATCGCCACTTTACAATGTGGTGTGTGTATTTTGAAGAATTGCTTGGTATAAATGTTGTAACTTTTATTTTTTCTCAACTAGATAAACGATGAGTAGCATGTGTCGCGCTAAAAATACTGCAAATCCTTCTCGTATCGACCCTTACATTATCAATGATATCATCTAACTTAATTTGATATCGATTTCATCCCCATTATCCACAGTACGCATGACCTGTATGCGTTATCAAACTCAAAATTTTCGAAGATTATCAACTGGTTCAGTCGCGTGTTGAAACCATCGTCAATTGACGAATTTACGTAAAGCTGAATCAACTCATGCGAAATCTACATTAGAGCTCAGAACCACAAAAATTCAGGGTAGTTTGTTTATTTTACACACTGGAAAGCAATATTCGGTGGTGATTATCCATTTTATTTCAATTTAGATTCATTTCAGCCATTAAATGTCGTTAGTATATGGTACGAAAGTTGGAGTTTTGTATATTTACGGTGGTTTCAACACGCGATTTGACCAAAGTCATAGATAATCTTCGAAAATTTTAAGTTTGATAATGCATACCGGTTGTTGATACTATGGATAATCGAGATGAAATCGATTTCATATCAAACTGGCTGATATCATTGATTATGTAGGGGCCCATACGAGAAGGATTTGCAGTATTTTTATTCCATTCCTCGTAATATACATAGCACATTGTAAAATGATGATTTTCTAACCTTTTCAGCGTGGAAAGTATACATGAAACCGGGAAATTTGAAGATAAATTCAGATTTTTCTAGAAAGTTTGAACGAATTTCATACCAAATAAACAAAACATCCTCATTTTACTCGCTGCGCCATCTGGTTGTAATTCCAACATAAATTCGTCTATTCTCACGATCTATCGTAAAAATTTACACCTAGGCAGCGCTGCGGTGAAAGTGATGATGGTTTTAAATTTTGCCATGTGAGCTTATGGAAGGTTTGTAGTTCTTTCCATAAATTACAATGTTATAATCATAAAAGATTATTTGATTGCGGTGAGTTTGTAAGAAATTTAATTCTGCGCAATTTTATATATAACATGTTATTTATTTACCTCTTTCAGTAGTGAAAACTATAAAAATGTTGACAATGGTGGAATTAAAGAAGGAAATTCAAGAGCACAATCAAACCCAAGCAGAAAAATGCACGATTCCTGCATGTTAGAACCTAAGTGGTGCGGACTCAATCCACTTCATTTTCAAGCAAATTCATGCATGTTTTCAAGCGATTTCTTGCAATAAATTCTCAGACCACCAGGGATGCCAGATTTACAAATATGTTTGTAAATTTACAGACATATCTGTTTTATTTTTGTTGTAGACTTTTTGGATATAACAATATTTCACAGGTTTTTGAAAAATAAGAGGCTTTATTCATCACACCAAAGATATTCGACTCACCATATGACATTTTTCCACAGTTTTAATACAGAAAAGTTATTATATTTTATATCAATACATTTATATCAATACACATGACGTTAGACCAGCGATACTCAACCTGCGGCCCGGCAGTCTTTCTGGTTGGCCCATCTGGTGTGTATGAAGTTTGAAACCCGTACTTTTGCCCTGACATCATTGCAAACGAAAGAGAGGATACGATTATTCACAATCAATGAAAAATTGCATTCTCTGCAGGTAAGGAAAAATCTTGAATGAAAATTGTCTCTGATAATTTTTTTCTGTTCTAGATAAGATTGTTTTGCTGAAATGCAAGGAGATTTATTGAAAAATAGTTAAGTTAGGGTCAGGACTATGTCTTCTAAGTATTTAAACAACATCGAATAAAAATTTTCATTCTATTTTCAACAACTTACATTCGCTCTCGGGTCTGCTTATAACGAAATATGGGTTACTGTTCGATACTGTTACCACAGACATGGTTCATGACCATGTGGTGATCTAAGACTTGTATAGCCTCGCATGGCGGATGGAAAATATACACTGCATTTTCTTATAAATTTCATCAACGACAAGACCGCAAGCCTTGGTGGATGTCCAATATATCAATGAAGAAATACTGATTTTTATAAAAATTAACAACGCGTATGTACGTGTATGTATGTATGTGTAGATCGTTGAAACATTTAAACACACCTACAACACATAGGTTATTAAGTGGTCTGAAAAATCTATTTTTTCCACTTATTCCCAAAAATGACAAATGAAACTTAATAAGTTTTGAATCACTGAACTGATTTGACCTAGCCTTTTATCAAAAAATATTTAACTTGCGAAAAAAATAATTATATTTTAGTAATTATTGATTGCAGTCGTATTTTTATTTTTTTATGATTTTGGACTAGAGGGCGCTATATATTTTTTATATTTTTTCTTGAAAGCTGAGGATTTTTTTACATAACATATATCGATATCAGAGATGCTATTTTTTTTGGTTTTTTAGTTATGATTTTTCAAAGTTAACCGGTGGTCCGAAAAATCATTTTTCCCCCTTTGTCCAAAAATAACATTCTGCAAAAAATCATAACATTTTAACTACTGAACCGATTTAGATGATCGATATATTAAATGGAAGCCAATAAGCAAAATTTGAAAAAATATCACACTTGCGGGAAGTTTGGATTCTAGTAGCATAGGTCTAGTTTAGGCACATATGAATATTGATCGAAGACTTAAAACATGTTAAATTTACAAAGTTATAACTTAAAAACGATAATTATAGCATGTCTGATATCGAGATATGTTAGGTAAATAATACTCAGCTTTCCATGAAAAATATAAAAAAAATAGCGCTCCTATCTTTAAGTAAAATCTTTTCATAGAAAAATAACTCGTAAGCTTCAATTTGATATGTCGATGATAGCAATCGGTCCAATAGTTCAAAAGTTATGACTTTTTGTAGTGGGAGAAATGGGGAAAAATTGTTTTCGAACCATCGATTAGTTTTGAAGAATCATATTTCAAAAACGAAAAAAATAGCATCTCTGGTATCGAGATATTTTATGTAAAAATTATCAGCTTTCAAGAAAAAATATAGAAAAAAAGCGCCCCCTGGTCCAAAGCCATGAATAAATTAAAAAACGACTACACTCAATAATTGCGAAAATAGGATCGATATTATCTGCAAGTTCAATATTTCTCAATTAAAGCTCATTGGCTTGAATTTGATATGTCGATCAGCTAAATCGGTTAAGTGGTTCGAAAGTTATAAATTTTTGAAAAAAGTCATTTTGGGAAAAAGTGGAAAAAAAATGAGTGGGTTATATCTATGATATAACCGCAAGGTTCACGTGGAACTACCTTAGCTTAGCAATCATTCGTTTGTATTGATTAAATTCTTGATTGAATGAAACAGTTTCCAAATTCAATTGAGTTCAATATATTTGCTCTGTGAGTGAAAAAAATGAACAAATGCCGTGTAAAGTCAATTCATTTATTGTGATTGATTGTTCTTCGTTACAAGTAAATTTAATGACCTTTTACGTTTGGTATGATGACTAGAACAAAATATATGTACGGAAGAATTATCAAACGTTTGATGAACCAGCCTAAGGCTGAAAATCTTTCCAATAAAGACAACAACAAAATTATCAAACGATTATTTTATTTTACATTTCCCTCTGAAGTTTACATCCCAAAAGTGTACATACTTCTCGAATCTCGAATTTGCTTGAAACTGGGAAGTTCATTCGCTTCTAGTGGCTGCACGATTTTCCCAGGTTCCTAAGTTTAGAAGATCATGTTAGGACAGACATATTCCACTCTGCACAAAGGCAAGCGAGGACAAAAGTACTCGCAGTTTGCATTTATTTGCAGAGCCGATTTCCCCAGAAACCTCGGTTTTGAAGTCTGTGTCAGGGAAACACATTTGAATCGGAACAAAAATACCCCCGATTTGTATGAATTCGCAATGCCGATTTCCCCACGCTTCATGGATTTGAAGTCTGTGTTAGGGAAACACATTCCAGTCGGAACAAAAATACCCCCGACTTGCATGAATTTGAAATACCGATTTCTCCAGGCACCTTGGTTTAGAAATCTCTATTAGGGAACACATTTCGGTGGGAACAAAAGCTCCCCCTACTTTCGTGTGTTCTTTTTCTTCTTTTTGGCTTTAAGAGGGTTTAAACTTTTCAGTTCACTCGCCTCTAGGCTCTTTCGTGTGTTTGCAATGCCGATTTCGCTGCTTGGTTTTAAAGTCTGTGTTAGGGAACATTTTTCGATGAGAACAAAAGTCCCCCTACTTTCATGTATTTGCAATGCCGATTTCCCCAAGGCTGCTTGGTTTTGATGGCTGTGTTAGGGAAACCGTAAATCGGGCCAATCAAAACGATGCAGTTAGGGCGTTTAGATAACGCCTAATATTTTACAGTTATTCAATTGTTTATCTAATGAAAAACAACATTTTGTTAGTTGCGATAGATGCGTAGAAATATTCCCTATCAAGTGATGCAAACATCTCTCCTATCCAGTACGAAATGTTCGAGCTATAAGCATTCGAAATCTTTCATTTTTTCCTGCATGTTCTGTGTTTAGGTTTTCATTTTACCCTCCATATATTCCGGTTAGACGTAGTCCCACGTCAAAATGATTTCAGTCCGCATTTTTTGGATCACCCTAAAATGGAAATGCGCACCATAATGAGAAAATAAAAAAAATACGAGTTTAATGTTTTGCGATAAAGAACAAAATTATCACTTCTGACGAAGATCTGAGAACCACTATATTGGTTAGGCATGGAATGGCTGTATATATATACAAAATACAATGTTACGTGCCACGCGATGTACAAAGTATTAATGAATATGTGAAAATTAACGTTAAAAGACATTTCTGTAGATCTGCACACTTTTACAGACTTTTCCACATTTTTAACAGACATTCACATGTTTTTACAGACTTTTTTTAAAAATCATCTGGCATCTCTCCCTTCCACTTTTTATCGAATATTTTCAAATCGCAGGAGTAAACATTACGTGACTCTGACTTCGTTTGTTTTTATTTCGTTCGGAAAACGTTATGTCAAAGAGAGGGGACATTAAAAATGCGTTGCTCAGTGAAAGGCTGAGATGCTCTTTCAGAGATGGAATGGTTAATTAAACAATTGACGGAAAAATGTAGCTCGTTCATTTTATAATTTTGATTATTTTTGCCCTTGACAACAATACCTCTTTTATAGTGTTGATTATCATAAGAAAAATAACACTCCTGATCGTTGGATCTCTTTTGACATTTCAATTGGATCTTTTTTGACAGCCGTTTTGATTCAGTCCGCACTACCTAGGTTAGAACTACCTTGGAAAGCCCGGAAGTAAAATATACGTGATTTGTTTTTGAGTTTTAGGTTACATGAGCATCATTTTCTTAGTTCAAAAACAAAATCCAGATGTCTCACCGATCGTTTACGTTTTGCGTTAGATCGCCAATTGGCATTTTTCTACTTGTGTTTGATTGTGCTCTCGAATTTTCTTCTTTAATTCAACCATTGTCAACATTTTTATAGTTTTCACTACTGAAAGAGGTAAATAAATAACATGTTATATATAAAATTGCGCAGAATTAAATTTCTTACAAACTCACCGCAATCAAATAATCTTTTATGATTATAACATTGTAATTTATGGAAAGAACTACAAACCTTCCATAAGCTCACATGGCAAAATTTAAAACCATCACTTTCACCGCAGCGCCGCCTAGGTGTAGATTTGTACGTTAGATCGCCACTCAATCACTGCTCTGTTTATTCCGTTCTTCCTCTGCATCTCAAGTCACCAACAGTCCGTCCAACCAAGGATCAATACTCGCAGGTGTGAATATGCGCATCTATCAAGTTTGATAGGAATTGTGTAGCTTTAAAAGTATTTATATAATAATGAACCCTACAGTAGGGGGGGCAACATTTTCACTTTCAATTTTCCCATAAAGAACGCAGCTTTCATCGCCGAAAAATACCTTTTTCACTTTCGGCTTGAAATGCACAGCACATTTACGACACTTGATCCCGGAAACATTGATCAACAAGAAAAGATTTCCCAAGAATAATTTTCCGTCGTCGGAATTTTAGTGCGATGAAGAGTAGGCACGATAAATAACAAAGTACAATTTGATTTTTCAATTTGGCAACAAATAGTTAGGCCATCTACACATTACGCACCCGCAACCCGATCTATGTTGGCGATGTCAATCGGATCTCCAACTCAGCTCTGCACATTGAGGCAACTCAAAGGTGATAAAATCGTTAAGTTTTCATCCGTCATCATGCATCACACGTCATTACGCTAGCTGAGATGTCATTTCTTCAATTACCCCAGGAAATCATATGGGAAGCAAATTATTAATAAAACAGTTTGTTTTCAAAAAATCTGTTTTGCTTAGATTTTTCCTTAATTCGAACGAAAAGAAATAAAATCAAAAGCATCAATATATACGTAACTTTTCAACACTCTCATTGATATAAAAACGAGCAGCTTTATAGTACAACATTTGTGTAGAAAAATGCTTCCAATTCAGTCCAATATTCATATCAACTGCATGAAACAGATAATCATCATCACTACAAATTTAGTGATTGCATGAAAAAGACAAGAAAATATAACGTGTTGCTCTTGGGCAGGCGACTTTAATAATATTTCACATAAAACAAAAACAAATGATGAAATTGAAACATTCATGTTGAACATTTTATCGCTAGCGAATTCGAATGTTTGTTAAATTCTCGCAGTAGTGCCGTACTGTTCTCATGTATCACCTCCGACATGATCTCGGTAGTGGTTAAATCAGCATCCATTGAAGCATCACAGGGACTGTGCTCAGCTATGGTTCTGTTCTCTCTCCCTCTATTTCATTCGTAGATCCGGTGTTAATTGAAGATGCATCATTCTAGTGAATCGTGTCATGCGGGTCTAGAAGGCAGGAAAGTTGCGAGTTATTTGATGAAACAATGTTTTTACCGGAGTGCTCTCTCGTAATTCACGATCTGATTCATTGTTTTTAAAGTGACCGACTACCCCGAATCCATACATACACACGAATGTATGAAGAGCGACCGCCACAATAACTGCGTCTTGCTCCGTAATATTTTCACCTGAAAACAATAAAACAATATATGAAATTGTATATCAAATGAGTAAAATCCTTACATTTCATTCGTGTTTTTGTAAACTAGTTCAATTTTGGAAACAATGTTTGGTATTGCAACTGACAAATACCGAAACTCAACGAACGCAGAAATCGAAATGTCAACATCAATTGAACGAAAAGGTTGCCAACACACATCGCGCGCGACTCGACATGCTAGGTTGAATCGAAAAAGTTGGTCCGACCAAAGTTGCCAGTTGCCTAGTGTGTATGCTCCCATTTGATTTCACATGTTCTCAACTTTTTTGACAGATTCGTTAAGTTGCTTTCCAACTTAGGTTGCCTAGTGTGTAGATGGCCTTAGTTCAAATTTAGATTGAATCAAGAATGAAGAATATCAACGGGCTGAATTATTTTAAAGGAATTTTGGTTTCCCAACAATAATTTTCTGTCTTTGCGTTTGGAGTTAGATAAAGAGATAACGAAACACATTACAGGTCCGAATAATTCGATAGAAATTTTCTCGGTTACCGTGGTAGGTTTCCCAAAAATAATTTTCCGCCTTCGGGACTGAAGTTCGATAATGAGTAGACACGAAAAATTATGAAATACATTACAGTCCGAGACGAATTTCCTTTGTCAAGTTTCCCAAGAATGTTTGATGAATGTTATAAATATAAGATTTTCAGGAATTCGTTTCGACGAGTGGTCGACAGTTCACGTTAACATAATCACATCACTTACCTCAGTGAGTCCTGATTCATACCTCCCCCACTAACAACTATCCCTTCCATGATATTCGCTAGGGAACCACGCTATAGAGGCGACCCTTCTGGCCTTCGGGTGGTGGATATCTCACTAACATTCCTTCCCTTCCCCTGGCTATTGCCGTTTAAAGCTCGAATCACCGAAAATTGCATAACGAGAATGATTTGTTAGTCCCAAGCGTCATTATTTGTGTTCTTTGTGCAATTTGGTTGGTTCAGGTCAATCACGGAGAGCAACTACGAGTTGTACAGTTTACCCAAGCTCAAGCTAGGGAAAGATTGGATCAATAAGTAACAAACATCACTCATACATCTTTAATCTTTCGAAAGTAATTGTCATACCTCTTATCTCAACCGGCAGAGGGGTACTAACGCTTAAATTCTTACGCTCTAAATGTAATGCTCTCGGTTTCGAAATATAAAATTTACACTCCTGTACAGATGCAGAAGTGATGGGCTCTATTGTATGAATCGAATCGAGAAGTAAATACAATCACTATCACTATCACACCGAGCAAAATTTTGTATTTTGTAAATCGAATTTCATGTGTTGCAATTGCATATATTTAAGCGTTTTTGGAATGTTTCCCAAAGGAAAATATTAGGGACGCATACCAGAATAAAATAATTCTCTGACGATATGCGACAAGCAAACCAAACAACTCGAAAAAGTATGACAGTTGCACCCATAGCATTCCCTCATTCAATGCTATCGACCTGCTCAGTATCTATAATAGTAAAATAGAGCTAACGAGCAAAATTCGTATCGACTCGATTTCTACAATAGGCCCCGATGTGATGCAACGCGACGCAAAAACAAGGAAGCACTTCCCACCAGACGGCACGAATATCGACGCGTTATCTGTCATCTATTCTTCTTCTTCTGTATCGAGCACAATAGCTGTTTTCTGACATTTATAAAGACTGCTGTCTGTTAGCTGGATGACTGATGAATCGTGAATTTTGTGAAATCACGAACAGTTTGTTTATATTCGATAAATTGAAAACGGGAGGACCTTCAATTGCATTTTTTTTCCAAATTGTCCGCAAAACGAACGCTGCATTTGTTATTTCTATTTCATGGAAACGTGCCTTGTTTTCGGATTTGGCACCAATTATTATGTCCAATTATTCGTGTCGTATTACAAATCACTGTACATTAATACATACTGTGCCATTACTATCGATTCTTTACGACCAAAGACGATGCTTACTGTTATGTTTATTATCGAATTACAGTGTAACAGGAGCGACGGATTCCTTGCATAGAAGAAAGAGGGGAAGAAAGACAGGATCGGGAAAAACGCATTATATACGAGAGAAGCGAAATAAACGGAAGCTATTTTATAGTCGAGATTAAATTCGGTATTTCATTTAAAGTAACATTGGCGACGAGGAACGGATTTCGCGAATGCGAAAGCGTTTGTTCGTGGATTAAATTCGTGGTCGAAAATCGAAGCTTAACGGTGCGCGGTTGTTAGGAAGAACGAAGAAGTTTTTGAGAAAATACTACAAGCAGTGAAGACGCCATTTTGTTCTTGTACTTTAGTACGCACTGTATCGTACAGTACTGGTGATAAGTTGAAGTCGGAAGGAATTAATGATGAATCCTGGAGCAGGAGTACCACCGTTTGATCCGGACGACACGACCAACGTTAGTTCGAGGTGGAAAAAGTGGAAGCGAGCATTTGAAATATTTTTAGACGTGAATAATGTGGCGCTTGCCTCAAGAAAAAAGGCATATCTCCTGCATTATGCTGGTGAAGGTGTGCAGGACATTTACGACAGTTTGGTGGGAAACGAAGAGCAGGAAGTACCGGTTGGATCAGACGCGTACAAGGAGGCTGTTAATGTGTTGGATAAGCACTTTTTGCCCATGAAGTGCTTGCCTCAGGAACGTCACATATTCCGGAATTTGCAGCAAGAATCTGATGAAAAGATTTCGAAATCCGTACTGCGTTTAAGGGAGCAAGGTAGCGAATGTGGAGATTGGCTCGATGAGAATATAAAAGAACAAATTTTTGAAAAAGGATCATCGAATGAACTTCGTGCAAAAATATTAACGAAACCAGGAATGACGTTGGAGGAGATCATCAAAGAAGGGCGTTCTCTAGAGACGATTGAGAAAGTTAGACGACAGTTGCAGCAATCAGCAGATATTAACAAACTTACAACTTACAAAAACGAGTGTTTCCGTTGTGGACGAATAGGACATTTTGCCAACGATGATTGTTGTCCTGCAAAAGATAAAAAGTGTGAGAAGTGTGGTCTGATTGGGCATTTCCGGCGATGCTGTAAGACGAAGAAACGTGAGGCAGTAAATGATCGTAACAAGAGAAAACATCGGCGTGTTCGTCAGGTTGGAGAAGAAGCTTCAGGTGGAAGTGAGAGCATTTGTGATTCGGATGATAGTGGCAGTGGAATTGTAGACCCGCAAGATGATGTTAAATAAGTTTTTGCTGCTAGTACGGATGACACGCAAGGTGATAAAGTAGTTTGCAGTGTGGGGGGTGTAAAAATCAAATGGATCGTTGATTCTGGAGCCGGAGTGAATGTGATTGATAGCAACACTTGGTCTTATTTGAAGAAACTCAAAATAAACGTTCTTTCTCAATCCAAAGACTCCACGCGAAGGCGTACGGAAACAACAACTTGCAAGTCATCGATGAATTTACGGCTAACATCGCAACCAAGTATAACAATGTGGTTGCTGAAGTATTCGTTGTGAAGAACAAAGGGGCAAGTCTGCTGAGTCGTGATACAGCCACCCAATTGCAGATTCTCAAAATCGATACAAACATGTGGATTGTGAATGAGAATAACAAAATAGGAAAAGTAGCAGGCTTTGAAGTTTCGCTTCAAATTGACGATAAAGTGAAGCCAGTTCAACATACGAAATGTCATGTTCCAATTCCGTTGCAGGAAAAAGTACAAAGTGAGATAGATCATCTGCTCGAACAGGATATAATCGAAACAGCTCCGAGAGATTCCCCATGGATATCTCGCCTAGTTATTAGTCCAAAGGCTGGTGATCCAGTGAGTGTTCGGTTGTGCGTGAACATGAGAGCCGCTAATAAAGCTATCGTTCCACAGCACTACCCACTTCCTACCTTCGATGACATTGTACCTCATTTGCATAATTGCAAATGGTTTTCTAAAATAGATTTAACCAAGGCCTTCCATCAAGTAGTTTTGGCGAAGGAATGCAGATTCATCACTACGTTTGCTACTCACCAGGGATATTATCGTTACAAAAGGTTGACCTTCGGGATGAATTGCGCATCTGAAGTATTTCAAAGTATTATCGAGCGTGTTTTGAAAGGAATAAAGTGCGTTCGAGTGTTCATCGACGATATAGTCGTGTTTGGCCCTACGAAACAACAACATGACGACACTCTGCGTGACGTAATTAACCGTTTGAAGGAGTTTGGACTTACTACCAATCACAAGAAATGCGAGCTAGGAAGATCAGAGGTAGTTTTTATGGGACATATTCTTTCGGCGGACGGAATCAGGCCAACGTGGAACAAGGTGGACGCGATAAGGAGACTTCGAGAACTCACTACTGTCGAGGAAGTGCGAAGCTTTCTGGGTACTATAACATATCTTGGAAGGTTCATACCCGACTTGTCAACGTTAACGACGCCACTTCGTGATCTTCTTCGAAAAACTTCGAAGTTTCATTGGGGAGTCCAGCAAAGGGAAGCGTTCAAAAAAAATTAAAGACGTATTGATGAATCCGAAGGCGCTAGGATATTATTCTCCACATAATCAGACGATTTTGATTGCAGACGCCAGTCCCACTGGTTTAGGAGGTGTACTACTGCAGGAGAAAGACGGCTTGAAACGAGTCATCTGCTACATTAGCAAAGGACTTTCGGATGCTGAGAAGTCATACGCGCAAAACGAGAATGAAGCTTTGGCGTTAGTTTGGGCCACGGAACGATTGCAAATCTATTTGAGAGGGATGGAGTTTTTACTGTTGACAGACCATGAGCCACTCAAAGTGATTTTTGGACCAGGGCACGTTTCTTGTCCACGAATTGAAAGGTGGGCCATGCGGCTACAGTCTTTCCGTTTCAAAATAATACATATTCCGGGAAAAATAAACATTGCGGATTCACTATCGCGATTGCCAAGATTCAAGCACTGCACTACTTACGATCGCTTTGGAGAAGCATCACTTTTGGCAATGCATTGACCATCGAAGAAATGTCGAAGCATACCGTCAGCGACCCAATCCTCGCGGAAGTAAATGAGGCTCTGCAGACAGGTCGTTGGAATGATGCAATTAAAAAGTTTACTCCTTTTAAAGACGAGTTGTACTGTTGCCGTGAACTGCTACTGAGAGGAGAGCGTTTGATAGTACCAAATAGTTTACAAAAACGGGTGCTTCGCCTGGCCCACATCGGCCATCCAGGAATTGAACGGTCAAAGCAACGTTTGCGGTCCAAAGTTTGGTGGCCAACAATGGATAGAGACGTAGAGAAAGCGGTACGTACCTGTTTGGACTGCCAAGTAGTTGGGAAAGCGGCACCCCCGGAACCAATGGCGATTAGAGAACTACCAGAACTATTCTTGGACCTCTGCCTTCAGGAGAATCGCTGTTGGTGATCATCGACCCTTACAGCCGTTATAAAGTCATCGAAGTGATGCGACAAACCACAACATCGGACATTATTGCCAGATTGCGTCCTCTGTTTATGAGACTAGGAGTTCCTAAAATACTGTTGACAGATAATGCAAGGAATTTTACCAGCAATGAAATGGAAGACTTTTGTGGGGAGTTTGGATTAACGCTGCGTCACACCACGCCATATTGGCCACAAGCCAATGGTGAGGTCGAGCGTCAGAATCGAAACATTCTCAATATTCTACGGATAGCGGAACTCAACCAATCAGACTGGAAGAAAGACTTGGAAGAATACAACTACGTGTATGCATTGACATCTCATCCGGCGACAGGGTATTCTCCAGCCGAGATTCTATTTGGACGAAAATTCCGCGACTGGATCCCACAACTCTCTCATTCAAGTCAAGGCTTAAATGACGAAGTAAGAGATAATGACAGAAGGTACAAATTCAAGTCCAAAGTGCACTATGATGCGGTGAAAAGAACAAAGGAGTCAAATTTACGTATTGATGATCGTGTGCTTATGAAGAACCTGAACCCTGCCAATAAGTTGACGCCAACTTTCCACTCAGAGCCAGCACGTGTGGTACAGAAGCAGGGAAATTCCATTGTTGTCGAGACACCTGCAGGGCAGAGATACCGACGTAATTCGTCTCACCTGAAGAAGCTGCAAACTCAGGAATGCACCGAAACTGATCATGCGGAGGAAGACGATGTTGAAGAAACTTTAGAGTGGAGTACACCTTTGAACCAGCAGCGAGAATCGCCTGGATCGGAAAGTGGCAAACGTACACCATCGGTTCCAGAGCCTGATCTGTCCTCAACGAAGATGAAACGGCAGATCAGAAAGCCACTTCGGTTCGACGACTATGTACTGGATGAGATTCATAATACGGAGTGAAGGATCCATTTGTAGAAAGGGGAAAGTGTTATGTTTATTATCGAATTACAGTGTAACAGGAGCAGTGCTTGGAAATATCAGTTTCACATCAATTTTTTCAGCTGAAATTTAAGACCACCTTTGATCATTATACCATTGTATTCGGGATATCGAAAATGAACCAACGCCAAGCCTCACAATAACAGCAAGCCACTGACAGTTGATTCATTCACTTTCGTTCATTTCCTCTTTCGCTCTGCTCTGCGTTCACGGAATGTAAACAAAAAGAAATATCCCAAGTTTTGCCATTCATTGATATTAATGCACCAGTTCATTCAATATCAACATCGTTCTCGGACACTGTCATACTGTTATAGAAGTTTATTCACCTAACCAGGTATGCAAATTGCAAACTATAAAAGCGATGCTTCGCAGCAGTTAACATTCAGTTTTGTCTTTCTATATATACGATTGATTTGCAAACAAAAATCTACATTCATTCATCATGTCCGATTGGAGAACAGGACTCCTGTGTTTGATGGCCCGTCCGCGGGAACCGCTCTGTGTCCCAGAGTGCGAGAGGAAGAATTTGTGCTTACACTCGATACTAAACTAGAGCTGGGATTCCCTGGTGTAACAATTGGAGACGTTTCGGTGCAAGTTACCAATGGGAGAGTGGCAGTGAATCGTCGGCTCACGTCTGCTGACATATGGGTTTCCCGTTTGATAGGTTCATCGATAAGACGATTGTTCAGATGGAAGATTTCGTGAGAGCATTTCCCAACATGAAGCGAACGTCATCCGTGGGGAATATTTTTAACAATATGTATTAGGAACGGTACTCCTGGATTTGGATTCAAATTGAATTAAGACAGACAAGAGGTGCAAGATTGCGTAACTAAACAAAAAGTGGATTCAGCTACAGTTGAAATAAAAATATTTGAGAAATGGCTAAAAAATATAAATTTATTTTATTTTCATTTTACGTAGGAAAAATCGAAGCATTCGAATCTACAATGGCTCAGTTGCCACTGAGGTGGCGACATCCTTCCATTTATATAGTATTGGCAGTATCTGATCGAAGGCGTCTTTATTCAGTTTGATGATCATAATATTGGCCAGAGTCTCTTCCTTCAAGCATGTTCTCTGGTTAGAGAGCACCAGTGCGAGTGCGCTAAATGCCCTTTCCACTGATACCTGACTAGAAGGAGTAGCAAATACAACATTGGCCACTGCGTAAAGTTCAGGATGCGAACTCTTTCTTTTGATCCAATGTTTCCAAACATCGAAGTTATGCTTCTGGCGAGGCTCGATATCCAGCGCTTTGAGCTGAAGTTTGAATGCTGATTGATTTGTGTCTATTTCAGCAGCAATTGAACCCCCGAAAAGCTCGGTGATGTAGCCATCGTTTGCATCCATGGCATCAGATGATGAAGACGTAGTAGTTGAAGAGGCAGCATTATCGTCAGTATTATTGAGTCGACATATGTGGTTCCAAGTTTCTGTGATGAAACCCTAGAATAATCGAATGCATCAGTACAATTTTGGAAATAATTTATTTTTCAATTTGACATACCTGAATAAGCTCCTTTTCTTTGCCGTTGAAAATAGCTGAATTGACAAAATTCAGTCTTGGATCCAAGTACAGGGCCATTCTGAAAGCTTGAGACAGTCGTAGCTTGGAAAGCCTGCTCTGAAGAGTTTCATAGAGTTTCATAGCCAACGGATTTTTATGAAATCGACGAACTTCGCCTATAGCGATCAACCATGCTATATAAAAATCTGAAAGCGATACGTGTGAACCCTGCAGATTTTTAGAGCATATGTACACTGGCTTGAATGCTTCTGCATAACTTTCAATAAACTCCCAGTGGCTTGAGAGATCTGTAACGAATAAAATATTGCTGGTAAATCGAAAATATTATATTTCATCAGAAAACCTGATAGTACCTAGTTCTGCAAATTGTTCAGCCAACTGTTCGAAAAACTGTTTCTGCTTCAGGAAGCTGCTTATCATTACATAAATGCCGCCTCACCGCGTCTGGCACCAAGTTGGCGGATAAGTGGCATTGTGATGACCGAAATTTGTCGTGTATTTGACGTTTTTGCATTTTTTCGCTATTTCCGTTATTTCCTTAATAGAGTCATTGCTTTTATTTACTACGTCCAAAACAGCTAGCTGCAACATGTGTGCCGCACACCTGATGAGCTTTAATCGCTCTCTGAACACCTCGCACAGGCTGGCCGTAAGTGTGTCGTTTGATTCGAAATTTTCTTCGCTATCATCATCTTCTCGCAAAGACAACATGACCAATTCCTCCTTCAGTTTTCTGACGGCTGCCAACATATTAGCACCGTTATCTACTACCATTGAAAATACTTGGTCGAGGGTCATTCCGTAGCTTGTCAACGTATTCATTATTTTTTGTTTCAGTAAGTTGGCAGTCTGTCTCTCTTTGATTTCAAGTATACCTATAATATGAAGCTTTTCATTAACGGTTTTACATAGCTACTCAAACTAAATCTTACCCAACGTCCGAATGACAATCTCGTCGCGTATGCAATATTGAGCATTTATGCACAATACGTGGCGGTTATGGCGACTTGCGGAGTCGAGCTTAATCGAGATAAGCTTATTTTTCATCTCGTCAGCTATCGCACTTTTCACTTTTCCCGCAGCTGCTTGCAGATGATTCTTAGCTATCTTCCCATTGAATGAAATTCCTGGTCCAACAGCCTCGGACAATCGATCCAGTTATGGTTTTGTTTCATCCCAATCGACGAACGAAATGGGAAGATTCCGGTTAGCGATCATTTTGATCACATACTCAACTAATAGTTGATGATCAACTGGAACCAGACGCTTGGGGATAAGTCGAGCTTTCTTCGCAGACGAATCGAACTCCTTCAGCAAACCGTATTCGGTAGATAATTCCGGGTGTTGCGATCGGAAATGGCGGATGAAATTGCCAACATCCAGCTTTGGTTGACGAAGTTTGCATTCGCTAGTCGGATCGATTTTGCAAAATGCTTCCTCCCCGTCCAAGCCAATGTAGTCTTTAGCGATTTCTGTAAATGTGCGTGCAGATCTCGCTCTCTTGTTGGCATTTCCATTTGAACCACTGATTTTGATTGCCATTTCGGAGTAACTTCAGAAATAACGGTATAAATTAACAGAATATGTCACTAAATAATCAATAAACACTGTCTCAATGAAAAAATCACAAACTTGTCAGGATATTGAGAATGAACGGTCACAAAATTCCTGACAATTCGATGGCAATGAATGAAAGAAAACACACAGTCACATGACTCGAGCTTTAAAGAAAGCTCAGATACAACAGAATGAATATGAATGAACACAGTAGTAGATTTGTTTGACGTCGGATGAATGACAGCAGTACCGACAAGAGAAATGAGCGCGTTACACTGATAAAAAATTATTTTCAATATTATTTCATAAGCTCAATATTTCCAAGCCCTGAACAGGAGTGACGGATCCCTTGCATAGAAGAAAGAGGGGAAGAAAGACAGGATCGGGAAAAACGCATTATATACGAGAGAAGCGAAATAAACGGAAGCTATTTTATAGTCGAGATTAAATTCGGTATTTCATTTAAAGTAACACTTACTATTGGACTTCCATTTTTAACTTATTTTTATGCGTAGTCGACACCTCAAAACATATCGAAGTTTTTCATGTAGAAATCCCAGTTCATGTGGCAATCATCACGTAGATTGATAGTTGGAATACGGTGAGAGTTCATTCAAGTTAGATTTATCACCACATTCGCCTGGTGGAAGCGCATGACACACGTGACGATTGTCATCTCACCTCACACGCCGCGTGGAATCAGACCGTATAAGTACGTATTCCACCCACTTCCCCTAACGCGTTATCTCGAATGATCGTTTGATATTGTACAATTCTTCACATCATTTCATTTCATGCAACGCTGAAAATATAGAGTTTAATATAGAGAATAACAAACAACTACATCAATATCGATGGTGCGTCAAACGCAATTTCTTTTTATTGAAAATATATACTTTTTAATCCGGATTTGTTGATAGTGAAATTAGTACAATTTATTGCTAGTAATATCAAAATATTGCCTCGAAACAGTTGGAGGCAAGAACAATATACCCTAGCGAAGCTCACCGATCATTCTTCCGCTCTGAATACCGCCTGCCTATGCCAGTTATGCGAGATGCGAGCTTCCGAATCACGTTCTCGACTATAACCTACTTATTTAGAGTGCTTGTTGTATTTTCTTAAAATACTCCCAACTTTCTTTAAATACTCCCAACGATCGTATAATTTTTCGTTTGTTCATTACAACGTATTTTAGCGAAAACAATTTAAAATGCTATTCGTACACACTGGCATAGCAATTCGTTTTATTGCTTTCCTACCTGCCAAATCGTTACAAAACGCTTTTTTCGTACAGTCAAAATTTTTATCATCACAATTTTTGTCTCTTTCTTCTAAGAATCCTAAACAATACGTTAACAAATCAAATGGCGCTCACACAACATATACTTTCTTTACCACGATTGTGTTTCGGTGTTTTTGTTGCATCATTCGAAAGACTTTCTTGCTGTCCATCATCTATAAATATGCCTATACAATCGCTCACAATAATAACATCACTTGCAACTTGTTGTATGTTTGTTTGTTTGTCTGGAAAACGTTGCGTTCCATTGCGTTCTCCGTGGCTAAGTGTCCAAAACATTCCTCCTCCTGCCGCTCAAATATAAAAAAAAAACTCCTAACCGCTAGCTCTTAAAAACTTGTAATTTGCTGTATATTGATATTCGCTTTTATATTGTTTTTGCTCACAATTCACCAAATGTGTGTTTGTGTGTTTGCACGAGATGCATCTCAGAACTCATTTATTTTTTTTTTATAACGTGTGAAATATCTGTTTATGTTTTATGATTGCAAAAGCTGATTCTAAATTATTCCCTTTATATGGTGGTTGTCTTCTGCACGGTAGCATGTCTAACGTTAATTGTTCTGTTGTTGAATAGATATTAGAAAGTGATGGGAGTTTCAAAATGTAAGTCCAGTTATACTAAAACAAAAATATTTGTTAAATTCATCTGAACTCGTAGATCTGAATACAGGAATCGGGGACATGCTCCAGTCTCAAGGATTGGTACCTTAAAAAAAAGCTTGATAAGCACTTTTCATTATTTTTTGTTTTTTACACTTACCATTCAGAAGACCTGTGATAATAATAGCCTTCCATAATCGCTCTTGACTTTTGAAAACAAATGTAATAGAATCCAGCAAACGAAGCTCCATCGATATCTGTTATTGTGTGGTCAGGTACCTTCATCGAAAATTATTGGTGTGAGTCGAAATCCTTTTCCAATTGTCACGTGATGCTTACCAGAAAGTGCTCCTTCCATCTCATAAAAACATAATCGCTCTTCTGCAGCGCGTCATAGTCAAAGTCGTCTGCATTAAAGTTTTCCTCGTAATTCACAAAGGCGGCAAACTTTCCCTGCAAAACATGTTTCAGCGTGATCGATGTTAGATTAGGAGAGATGATCGAATGAATCGACTTACATAATGCTTCCTATCTACGTCCTCGTCGGCTTCCCATTTGCGGGTCAGAAACGGATATTTCTTGGAAATAATTTCCGCATCGAAAAAGGTCGTCAGCGTGGGGAAAGCAAAGGTCAGACCGGTGATCTTCAAGTAGCCGCAGAGAAAAGAATTGGCTTCGTCCACGTACTGAAATTGAAGTAAACATAGGATCGTTCATCATTCACGAATGTTGACCACTATCTAATCTGCTCGCAGTTTGGTGAGCTATTAGTGAACCTGATGCTACAGCTTATCTCTATTATTGGCATCAACAAGCCGTACGCGCTTGTATCGAATAACAAACCTGCAGCACGACCTCCACCTCGTACGAATTGCCCTTGGATTTTTGGAATCCCCGAAATTTGGAACCATTATAAAGCAGGGATTTGGTTACGCCTAGTTGTTTTGAGTTGTTTGGAGGAGGCGGCACAATATCCACCTTCACAGGCATCGTATTCCTTGATGACGACTGAACTCCCTTCCAGTAGCCGCTGCTGCAACCGTTACTAGACTCTCCCAACTGTTGTTGTTGTTGTTGCTCGGCACCTTTGAGCTGTTGTGATCGTTCCTCCTTCGATAGCTCGCGACTTGCCACTGCTGGGTCAGAGGAAACTGCGTCGTTGTGTTGCACCGCTACAATTTCACCACTGTCGCTCGCACTTTCCGGTGGATGAAGCGACGGACAGCTCAGCTGTAGGTGCCGATCGGAACTGTGCCGGGGATTGTTTGCGGATATTTGTTGCAGGACTACGGCGGAAGCAGACGACGATGAAGTGTCCGAAGACGACGACACACTTTCTCTTTCCGTCCTTTCTTCCGCCTGCTGCTGCTGCTGCTCGGCCTGGGGCTTTATTTTCGTGCCTTTACACGCAACTAACACGGAGAAGATAGGAAGCGCCCAAGGGCTTCAACGGTAACGGGTTGCACACTGCACCGGATTCCTGTTTTAGATGCGATTTTCCTCCGCTGTGATGAAATTAATTTTGCGAAAGAAAACGCAGGGATGCAGAGAGCTCGAACTTTCGACTCTCGATAAGGACAAGTTATTTTGATGTTTTGAATGTCGTCGTTTGACAAGGTTTGACAGTGATGGTAGCAAACATATGCCTTAGCGGCCAAATATTGGTTGTTTGAAAAAAAAAAACTCATTTTCGACACTCTCGAGCCAGTTCATGAGATAGGTAGGTACTGTGTTGCCGTCTAGCGGATTCTACACAGCAAACATTAAATCGTATAATTTTGCACGTGCCAAGTCTCACAAGAAATCCGAATAAATCATAATCGCATATAATATCAATGAAAGTATGTATCGTGTATATTTGAAATCGTATAAAATGTAAATACTCGATTTTATATACCATTATCAAATTAAGTCGCAATTTGGTATAATAAACATCAATTTTACGATGTACATTGTCGTAAAATATATTTAATTCGCATCATATGCGAATATTATGCTGATGCATTTTGTTTTTTTTTTTATTCTTTATTTGAGAGGTTTTCAGCCTCCTGGGCTGGTTCGTCTCTTTATCGACGGCATTGCCGCAGGGTTTCGTTGGGAACAGATTGCACATAAAATTATCACATAAAAATTGGACGTAAAAATTTAACACATATAAATCCTTTTGCGAGACATGACTTAACAAAGAACTTGCTGTTTGCTTGTTGGACCAGATGGCATGGATGTCCTCGGACCATGGCTCCAGGCCAGTGGAGAGGAAGCCGTGCCGTTGAAGATGCCTGCGTGTTCTTATTCCCCTTCATCGTGGAGGGGAAGGAACAAGGATCTTCTTGACTGATCCATTGTTCAGACGCTAGATCTTAAAAAATAGTTCGGCATCTTTTAGGTAGCAGACAAGCGCTGCTACTCTTGCTGGATCGTCCTTCAAGATGTCCCTTACACTCCCGCTGATTCCATGCAGGTTTCGTAGATCATCGAATTTCGGGCAACCACACAAGAAGTGCTCGACGGAGTTGTGGATTTGGCAGAGGTCGCAGAGTAGATGGAAGGGTCCTCTATTGAATCCGTGTGAGACCGAGCAGTGACCGGTCCTCAATCTGGACAGGATTCGTTGTTCTCTCATTCCTTTAACATCGTCAAACCTGACAATCGTGCCCTTGACTTTTCTGAGGAACTGCCCCCTCTCTGCAAACCACCTTTCGGTCCAAAAGGTGCGGAAAGAGTTGGTGATCCACAACTTCACATCGTCAAGCGGCACATCCCGAGTGAAGAACGGTCTGGTGTGACCGATTCCGGCAAACTGGTCGGCCGCTTCATTCCCTGCGATGCCGTTGTGTCCGGGGACCCACATGAGCACAGTGTCGGGCAATATGTTCTTCCTGATGGCCTGTACCCATGGATGTTTGGACCTGGTCGCACCGATGGCATCAATGGCGCTTGCCGAGTCGGAGACGACCAACAACGGCTTGGAAGATGAAGTTGTAGTTGCCTCGAAGATGCCGGCCACTTCGGCCGAGAAGACCTGGCAGATGTCCGCGAGTTTCTTGCTGGAAATCAGACTATTATTATTATCGCTTACCCCAAATCCAACTCCCGATGGTCCTTTTGAGCCGTCCGAGTATCTGATCTCGTGGAGACGGTATTTTTCTGCTATGATGGCCTTGAAATATTCAAGCAGACCGATCGAGCTCGCCCTGGCTCGAAAGTTGTCCCTAATACCGTTCTCGACGAGAACAGTTGGGAACCTCCAGTCGTTCGCACCAAACCAGGATTGTTTTGCCACTGCGGGGAGGTTGGCGTGCGCCACCCGCTGCAGAATCGTGTTGCTAAGGGCGGTCAGGTGGGTCTCCCCTCTACCGCTGGTTTTCGACAAGAAACTGGCAGTCCTGGCTATGATCGCCGAGTCTATGATCAGATCGAAAGGAGGTTCTCCAATTTCGGCGCAGACAGAGGCAGCTGGTGTTGATGGCAGGAGACCGGAGACAGTCCGTAGTGCTTTGTTGTAGATCGGTGCCAGAGATTTTGGGAGCTTGTCTCCAGCCAAACACGTCAGTTCAAGGCCATAGGTGAGGCGGCTGCTGATGATGGCTTTAGCCACCCGTAGCCGAATATTTCTGTTGTTGCTCCGGTGCGGTTTGGAAATGGTTTTCAGAAGGTTCAACCGGGTGGCACAGCTCTTCTTAACTTCCTCGAAATGGCGGAGGAAGTTAAGTTTGTGGTCAACAAACACTCCAAGGATCTTTAGCGTTTTTCGGCGGGGAATGTTGTTTTTGTATAGCTGGACCCTGGAGTTGGGACCCTGATGTCTATCGCTGCAAATCACCATATGGCCGCTCTTCTGCGCTGAAAGTCTAAATCCTCTCTCGGCCGCCCACCGGCCGATGGCATTGGTAGCTGCCTGTATCCTGATGCGTGGAATCCTATGGGTGTCACCCACTGCCATAAGAAGAATGTTGTCCGCGTAGACAAACACGAAGACTCCCCCAGACAGGACCTGGAACAGGCTATTCATGGCGACGAGAAAGAGGGTGACGGCAAGAACAGAACCTTGAGGTACTCCTGTTTCCTCGTGGAAAGCTCGGGAACTGATGTTACCAATTTTGACCTCAAAGGTTCGGCGTGTGGCGAAGTTCTTGATGAAGTGCAGTAATTTCCCGTCAACGCCCCAATCTGCCAGAGTTTTCACACTAACGGGATCCATGTTCTGTTGTATGCCTTTTCTAGGTCCAGTGCTACCATCTCCATGTGCTGACGGTTCCTGTTGGCTTCGGCTATCACGTCTCCGAGGGTCGCGAAGTAATTGTTGGTGCCCATACCCGGTCGGAAGGCGAACTGTCGATAGTCCAATTTCCTATTTTCGGTTAGAAAGGTGACCAGGCGTCTATTCGCCATTCTTTCCAGGATCTTGGATGAACAGGAGGTTAAGGAAATTGGACGGTAGCCTTTCACGTTGTTGCTGCTTTGACCGACCTTAGGTATGGGTATTACTAGGCTGTGTCTCCAACCCTCGGGAAATTCGTGTGTATTCCACAGGTCGTTAAAGATGCTGAGAAGGGTGGACTGTCCGAGCTGAGACAACTGTTTCAGCATCTTATAGCCGATACCGTCAGGGCCAGTTGACTCACCTTTTGCGGAACGTAGGGTAACAGAAAGTTCCTCGATGGTGAAGTTCCGGTTGAGAGGATTATTAGGACGACTCATAGGGACCACAAAGTTGCTGACCGAAGTGATACCCGCTCCCTGTCGACGGATGAAATCGGGCTCATATTCGGAGATCGAGGACAATCCCGCGAAATATTCGCCGAGCGTGTTCGAAGTATCTACCGGATCGCTGAAGGTTATACCATCCACTTGAAGAATGGGATTGTATGGCCTTCTCTTCCCATTTAGTGCATTTACTCTGCGCCAAAGATCCGCAGAGGACTGGTTTTCGTTGATAGACTCCAGAAAACCAGTCCAACTGTCTAACTTCGCCTTCCGGATTAACCGCCGTACTCTGATGTGTTGCGCTCGATACCTGTTCATAGCAGCTTCCTTCATTGGGTCTCCTACTGGTAGTCGTTTGGCCGTACGCAGAAACTTTCTCCGCTTCTTGACCTCCCACTTGATGTCCTCGGACCACCAATGCAGCGCTTTTTTCCCCGGAGTGGTTTTCGTTCTTGGGATGGAGGCTTCGGCCGCCTCCATAATGGTTTTGTTGAAAGTGGCAATGGTGGTTGGGTTGTCTCTAGATATCAAGAAGTCGGAGGATGTTTGAAAGGCTGTCCAGTCAGATGCATTTTGTGTCTTATAAGCGTATAATTTAAATCGATTCAGTACTGTAGTAAATCGTGTTGCATGCTGAAGAAAATCATGAAACAGTAAATCATATTAGATCTTAACAAAGAACATATTACATCATATTGAAATGTCAATGAAATGCTGATGCACTCGGAAGTTTTAACCGCTGTTGAATTAAATTTCACATAGCCGCGCGAGATAGCTGGTGGATGATTATCCAGACGACCGGAGTTCGAACCCACATCGGAGCAGTTTTCACCAAACATCAATCTGTGCCATTTAAAACATTCATATTCCACTCCCAACACAAGTCAATCAAACAATTATTATTTCTACAAACATAAATACTCATATATAACAATGGCGATTCGTGAGGCCATAATAAACATTTCACGAAAATATTTTGCGCCATTTGTTTTTTTTTCTATGTCTGTAATAAATCGTATATGAGTATGGCAAAAGTCGTATTTGGTGCTTTGACAATTCATGAATATATTCATATTAGATCGCAATTCAATTTCAACATAATCGCTATTATATCCGGTCAAAGTTGCATATTCATCCAAACAAATTCGGTAAGCATTTGCCTTGTATGTATATGGCCTCCACTTTTGCATGCATATGCCAGTTAGGCGCATTATATGCCAACCAAATTTTAGGGCAATATATATGCGTGTTGCCAGAGAAAACCGTAGGGCAGATCAAACAGCCATATCACCAACAGTGGGCTGTTCAACAGACATATGTAACGATGTGTCAAGGGTATATCCGGAATAAACAAACCAAACGCCATAAGCAAACAAGATAGTCGAGTGAGCAGCATTTATTTCCAGCCGGAGCCGATCTGGCGTAGTGGTAACATCCATACCTCTCACGCTGAAGATCACGAGTTCAATTCTCACTCCCAACATTCTTCCAAAATTGGAAGTAAAAAGTGACGAACCAGCCAAAAGCGTTGAAAGTCACTATAATACAGATATAAAAAAAAAAAAAAAATTATTTCCAAATTATATTGTACTTTATTTACGGAGAAGTTTATGAAATTTACTAAAAAAGGAACGAAAAAATGTAATATTGTTATATTTATAATGAATTAAATAATAAATGAAATCGCATTTCAGCTTAAAGCGATACAAACGTGAAGCAACGCGTTTTGCTTTTAAGGTCGTTCGAAAGATTTGTAAACACTCCGTGTTTCCAACAAAATCTTTAAGATTTTTTCTCGTTTTGTGAGGATTATTTCGACAATCTCACCTGTGGGAATAAAGCTATGTCCTTACGAAAAATGAAACAAGGAGCATACCCGAAATCGAAGAAAGATGATCAACCTAACCTCAATTCGACACCGCGAAACTGCAACACCTGTTCTCAGCCAGATTCTTTGGAAGACATGGTGGAATGCGAGAAATGTCTGAAGTGGTATCATTACTCCTGCGCCGGTGTAGATGATTCGGTGAAGACGCGGAGCTTTACATGCAAGCCGTGTTCGGCTCCAATGACAAAAGCTTCCTCTATTTTCGGAAAATCTTCGTCGTCCAGCAAACGGGCAGCAGTAGTGCAGATGGAGTTACAGCAACTGGAAGAGGAAAAGAAGCTAAAGGATCGATTACTTCAGGAACAAATACAAGAGGAGAAGGAAATGCGAGATAAGGAAAATGCAGTCAGGATCCGTGCGGGATCCTGAAAATAGTTACGAACATCGACACGTGCACTTATGCGCACGATCACAGGACGAAGACTTGCACCACCTCGTACAAAATTTCTTTAATATCGAGGGGGCAGGAGTGTCCGCTATTCGTCCTATTGAATCTGTGGATGATCAACGGGCTCGTACAATTTTGGAAGAAACCACTTCCCGAACTCCAACAGGTCGTTTCGAGACAGGTATACTCTGGCGATACGACAATTTGGAGTTCCCTGACAGCCGGTTGACTGCAGAACGCAGGCTACATTGTTTGGAGAATAGATTAAATAAAAACCCACAACTGTACGACAGAGTGAGAGCGCAAATAGCAGAGTACCTTCAAAAGGGTTATGCACACAAAATAACAGCCGAGGAAGAAACTTCATCGGATCCCCGACGTGTGTGGTTCCTCCCATTGGGAGTAGTCGTAAATTCGAAGAAGCCGGATAAGGTCCGCCTTGTGTGGGATGCAGCCGCTTAAACAGAACACATTTCTTTTAACGATATGGTCTTGAAGGGACCAGATTTTCTGATATCGCTGCCCGGAGTCCTGTTCCGGTTCCGCCAACGACAGATCGCAGTTAGTGGAGATATCAGAGAAATGTTCCACCAGATTCTGATTCGCCAGTCTGATCGTCAATCGCAGAGGTTCCTCTGGAGGGACGATTCATCGCTTTCCATCGATGTTTATCAGATGGATGTGGCAACATTTGGTTCAGCATGCTCCCCATGTAGTTCACAATTTGTGAAGAATTTGAACGCCAGAGAATTAGAACATCAATATCCGAAAGCATCGAAGGCAATTATAGAAGACCATTATATGGATGACTATCTAGGCAGTTTCGATAGTGTCGATGAAGCAGTAGAGGTGTCGACAGAAGTAAAGACTGTTCACGGAAGGGCAGGATTTCAAATTAGAAATTGGTTGTCGAATTCTAAGGAAGTGGTGCAGCGGCTAGGAGAAAATATGACAGAACATTCTAAGCAATTCAACATCGACAAATCAAACGTGTGTGGAAGAGTTCTTGGGCTGAAGTGGTCTACGGAAGAAGACGTCTTTCGATTCACATTTGGAGATAACGATGTAATTAAAAGTCTTTTCGAACGTGATTCAACACCTACAAAGCGGGAAATTCTTCGCTTTGTCATGAGTTTCTTCGATCCTCTTGGACTGATATCAATGGTGATAATTCAAGGGAAAATCATTCTATAAGAAGTTTGGAAATCTGGCACAGACTGGGATGAGGCAGTGACAAACGAAATTTACGATAGATGGCGACGCTGGTTGGAAAATTTTCGAAGTCTCGAGTTGATAACGATTCCGCGTTGTTACTTCCAAAGGTACCAGCGTTGTAGCTACGACGATATAGATCTCCATGTTTTCGTGGACGCAAGTGAAGAAGCTTATTCATGTGTAGCATATTTTCGTATTGTGGAGCGAGGAAGGATCAGATGTTCGTTGGTATCATCGAAAAGCAAAGTTGCCCCTGTGAAGTGTCTTTCCGTGCCCCGACTCGAGTTGCAAGCGGCCGTAATTGGAGTTCGTCTAGCGAGGATGATCGCCGAGAACCACACCTTAGAGATCAAGCGACGCACATTTTGGACTGATTCTCGTACCGTCCTAGCATGGATCCGCTCTGACCACCGCCGTTACAAACAATATGTTGCTGTTCGTGTAGGAGAAATCCTGAATGAATCTACTATGGCCGAATGGAGATGGGTATCGTCGCAGTTGAATGTGGCCGATGAAGCTACTAAATGGAATCAAAACTCCGTGTCTAGCTCTGATTCTCGCTGGTTCAAAGCCCCAGCATTTCTCTATAACAGCGAAGAAAGCTGGCCTCGTTCAAAGGGTATTTTATTTGAAACATCAGAAGAAATTCGTGTAAGTCGTGTTCATCAACACTACAGAGTAGAATCGCTCATCGTCTTCGAGCGTTTTTCTAAATTTGAGCGATTGATAAGAACGGTGGCGTATATTTATTGCTTCACCCGAATCTGTAGGCCTCAAAGACCCATCGAAGACAAACAAATTCGGAGGTATATTGCGCGCAGATCTGGAGAAATCGGAAATCTATGTGTACCGACAAATTCAAGCAGAAAGTTATTCGGTTGAAGTAGAAATACTCCAGAGAAATCAAAATATACATCCGTTGAATAAAAACAGTGTGTTGTACAAGCTCTCGCCGTTTCTAGATGAAGATGGAGTTATTCGATCCGATAGCCGTATAAGCGAGGCTCTATGTGTGCCTTTCGAAACGAGGAAGCCAATAATTCTGCCAAAGGACCATTATGTAACTAGGTTGCTAGTTGAATCATACCATCGCAAATTTGGGCATAGTCACAGTGAAACTGTTGTGAATGAAGTAAGGCAGAAGTTTCAAATCCCTAAACTGCGCGCTGTCGTTCGCAAGGTGGCAAAGGAGTGTATGTGGTGTCGCGTGTACAAATCGTTCCCGAAAACACCGCGGATGGCGCCTCTACCAGCAGCTCGTTTAACTCCCTACGTCAGACCTTTTACATTCGTGGGCGTGGATTATTGTGGACCGTTCCTGGTTCGCGTTGGAAGATTCAATGTCAAACGTTGGATAGCGTTGTTCACTTGTATGACCGTGAGGGCAATCCACCTAGAAATCACAGGCTCCCTCTCTACAGAATCCTGTAAATTCGCCATTCGCCGATTTATAGCCAGAAGAGGCTCCCCACAGGACATATATAGCGACCAGGGAACAAATTTTCGTGGTACAAACAACGAATTGGTGAAAGAAATACAAGGAATCAACAAGCAACTTGCAAGTACATTCACCAACACCATTACTCAATGGCATTTCAACCCTCCTGCTGCTCCCCACACGGGCGGTGCGTGGGAACGCATGGTGAGAACGGTGAAAACAGCATTAACATCTCTTTCGTCTTCAAAAAAAAACCGATGATGAAACGTTTTCCACGATAGTAGCTGAGGTTGAGTCGATGGTGAACTCGAGGCCGCTGACATATATTCCAGTTGATTCGGACAACGAGGAATCCCTAACACCGAACCATTTTCTACTGCTCAGTTCATCAGGCGTCGTACAACCAACGAAGTCTCCTATAGATGAGCGTCTGGGCTTGAAGAACAACTGGAATCATGCTCAAATGCTTCTTGACCAATTCTGGAAACGCTGGATAAAGGAGTACCTCCCAACGATTGCAAATCGCAGCAAATGGCTAGGTGAAGTGAAGGACGTTGCGGTGGGGAACTTGTTCTGATAGTGGATGAAGCAACGAGGAACAGCTGGATGCGAGGGCGGGTGATTAGGGTGTATCCTGGAAAGGATGAACGCATTCGCAGAGCAGATGTGCAAACTAGTAGCGGTGTTTTTCAAAGACCAGTCTCCAAGCTGGCGGTTTTCGAAATTGAAGATAGTGGTATGGCTGGGTCAAATCACCAGCAATACGGGGCGGGGGATGTTGCCAGAGAAAACCGTAGGGCAGATCAAACAGCCATATCACCAACAGTGGGCTGTTCAACAGACATATGTAACGATGTGTCAAGGGTATATCCGGAATAAACAAACCAAACGCCATAAGCAAACAAGATAGTCGAGTGAGCAGCATTTATTTCCAAATTATATTGTACTTTATTTACGGAGAAGTTTATGAAATTTACTAAAAAAGGAACGAAAAAATGTAAATATTATTATATTTATAATGAATTAAATAATAAATGAAATCGCATTTCAGCTTAAAGCGATACAAACGTGAAGCAACGCGTTTTGCTTTTAAGGTCGTTCGAAAGATTTGTAAACACTCCGTGTTTCCAACAATGCCATTTAAATGCATGGGAATCCATGTTCATTCACACTGCTGAGCCGCCGCTGATGAATGAATTTTAAGCTTCAATTATATCGCCTCTGTTCAACTTGACGAAGAAAAACATCTATTGGTTCTGCTTCTCTCCGACGTGTACGACAAAAGTACGAAACTGTTTTTTATTTTGTGTAATCAGTTGGACATCGTCCCGTAGATGGGCAGTATCGAACCCGAAACCGGTCGACTAATGTGCGATTCACATAGAACGTTACGGAAAAGAACGTCTACGTTCCGTCAACGTCTCTCCCAATTCACACATGCAGTCAATGCTTGCACCAGCACCGTCACGTCAAATATCAAACGAATGATTTATTCAATGTTATTCATGGTGTCGCCATCTACAACAATTTTAAATTGCAATGCCCTCTTTCAAATCAGCATTCCTAGAATCAGTCCTAAATTTAGAAAAATGCAATGAAAATCATTGAACTATATTATTGAAATGCCTAAAACCTGTAGTCCCGACACTTTTTTTTAATAATAATATATAGACTGTTTTTCTCAGCTAGTCGTGAATTGATTTTGACTGAGAAATTTGAAACTGGGAGATATGTTGGCATAAAAAACGCAGCCAAAATCAAAACAAAAACCGAAACACAAAGCCCAGAAAAAACCCAACGAGTCGTCCGTCTCCGTCAATTATTCTTTTCTACAAATCCTGCCGGTCGTTTTCGTTGAACGTATGCTGACGGGTCGTTACGCTGCCGGTGTATGTGTATGTGAATGTTTTCATAAGAATTGCATGGTAGAATACCTGACGTAACGGAACGTGACGTGGATATTGTATGTGAATCGCACTTAAAAAGGTTAATTTGTGTCCTGTCGCGTCCCAGGTGTAATGTGTGTACCGCAGTTCTCACGTTAGCACAATATCAAAAAATGAGTCAGACGAAATCATGAAAACTGAACCACGGCAATGCCTGGTACTCCTATCCCAACCAATACAAATTGAGCGTATGTAGCAGATAGCTTGGGCTCACGCATTGTTTATTGTTTGGAGTCAATATTGGTGGCCTGTAGCCAATGATTCCGTTGGATAGTTCTTAGGTGTTTGGATATTCATCCGGAAGCTTTATTTCGCGATTCGCGATTGAACAACTGCAGCAGGATCGCACGAAGCATTTTATTTTTTATTTTAGGTTATGATTTCTATGCTCATGATTTTCTATGCTGGCTACAAAAAGGCGGCCATTTATGCAACCCCTTGGGACATTCCTACACCGCATTTGTCATCGTCGACCACCTGAGTCGGATATACAGTTCAACGTGGTCCCAGTTAGGATTGGGCGATCTTTAGAAAAAGATCGATTCCGATGGATCAAATTTCTAAACGGCGTAGGGTTCGATTCACTGATTTGCGATTCACATGCAACATGCACGTCGCGTTCACGTTCCGTCACGTCACGTTACGTCAGTTATTCTACCATGCAATTCTTATGAAAACATACGTCTGGCATTTGGTCCAAATATTGGTTCCAGTTCTAGAAAAGAACGCATCAGCTGGACCTGATGTCACCATCTCATCTCGTCACTAGTGATCCCCGATTTTTGAAATTAATCATTCATCAGCCGATCGAATACTTTTCAGCAGATTCCCACAATCCAATCGACGAAAAAAACATCGACCTAACAACGACCGTAACGCTGTTACCTATATAACTAAATGGCATCACTGGTGGTTCTTTTTTCCTCTCCGCTAAACTGTCATCTCAAACAAAAACAAATGGATCATACAACTGGTGAGTATGAAATATATTTCGGCTTTTTAATTATTAATTATTTTATCTTGTCTTATCAGCTATGAATACATTCGACTCGTTTGCTTCCATCAATCGGTAAGTGAGAAAGATGATTTCTCCCATCACCACAGTGCGGATTTCCACTTCTATCACAGCAGCCAACAACATCCGTTTTCCTGCAGCAGTAACCTCCAACCCCTGTTGGCAATGCCGGGGGACAGCATTAACAGCAGCAGCAGCAGAATTTGACCATGGTATGGTATTGCGAAGAACTTTCCCCATTAGAGGTTCCGTGCTTCGCGCACATTCAAAAATCCTCTTCAGACACGAAAACTCAACGACGAGGAGGTATTTATCAACTTGCTCAGCTGAATTACCACCCGGAGGAACCCGAATGCACTGATTCCGTTGTATAGTAGAATGAAAATAGGCGAGGTAAGCGAACGTAATCGCATGATATTTTAATGTTCGCATTTTTATCCGGATCATACAACTGGTGAGTAGGGAATTCATTTCTGCTTTTCACTTACTAATCATTTTATTTTGTTTCAGCTATGAATACATCCGACTCAATCAATCGGCGAGTGAGAAAGATGATTTCCCTCATCACCACATTGCTTATTTCCACTTCTGTCACGCCAGCCAACAGCATCAGCTTTCCCGCAGCAGTATCCTTTAAGTCCAGGGTGCTATTCCGGGGAACAGCATCAACAGTAACAGCAGCAGGACCTGGCCATCGATAGTATTCCGAGCAATTTTCCCCATTGGAGATCCCGTGCTTCACGCACATTGAAGAATCCTCCTCAGCCACATATCTGTGTCATCAAGGGCAAGGAGGTATTCATCAATGTACTCAGTCGGATTTGAATCGTCAATCCAGACAACCCGGATGCACTGATTCCATTATATACCTTATTTTTATTATACATGGATTTTTATTATTTTTTTTCAATAAAATAATTAAAATCGATCAATGTATTTCCTTTTCATTTTCAATAACAAACCAATACAAACAAGCAGCAAGCAGTGCTGAAAGCAGCGCTGTAAGCAGGTCGACGCCTTGCACATGTTGGCGGAAAAGTGGTGTCAAGTTGTTCGATGAATGCATATGAAAGGTCGATAACTCGATTGCAAGGTGGCAGCATTTGAGGTCGATTGTTGACATTTCATCGACCCGATCTTGGCAGGCAAAACGGAATGTGGGTTGTTATTCGATACAAAAAATCGCCCCAAATAATCGATTAATCGATTAATCGTCACACTGAGAGAAATAATTAGTTAGACTAATATTTCTCATTTGCTAGAAAACCATCTGGAATAAAAAAAAGTGTTTATTTCGCTTGAAAATCAATTATTATCTTTTACGATCTCCCAAACTCGTAAACGAAGCTCAATTTGCGTTGACGGCATTGAGCTTCGTTTACCAGTTGAGGGAAACGTCAAAGATAAAGATTGATTTTCAGGACAAAACTGCTGCAGTCGTAAGTTTTTTTCCTCTAGGTTTAGATCGATTAATCGACGTAATGTCAAGTGGTTTTTGGTGGGATAACAATCAATATTCTCTGAAAATAAATTTACACATTTTTTTCTAAGATCAAAAAGATCGGAGGATTAGAAAGAATCGATCCAAAAAACCGGATATCGGAGAGGAAAAGATTTTTTTTTAAATCTTTATTTTTGAGACTTTCAGCCTCCTGGGCTGGTTCGTCTCAGTAAAAACGGCCGAAACCATGCCGCAAAGTGCGCTTACTATCCAATTTACATGCACATACGGACAAGCAATTAACAATAAAACAATAAAACAAAAACAGATTTCGTCACGAGAATTTCTACGCATTTGAGTATTTTTTTCCTCTGGTTTGACGAGGATGTCCGCTTGCCATGGCCCCAGACCACAGATGGGGAATCCGCGCCACTCGAAGATGCCGACTGTTCTTGTTCCCCTTATCGCGAAGGGGAAGGAACAAGGATCTTCGATTTAATCACAAGTTTTTTGTTCAAATTTTAAAGTACGGATCGGCATCTTTCAAAAAACAAAGCAGTGCAGTGTTTTGTGAAGGGTCGTCGCCAAGCACATCTCGAATGCTCCCGCTGATCCCGTGTGAGTTCCGGAGGTTCTCATACTTTGGGCAAATACAGAGGATGTGTTCGACTGAATTGCGAACCTCGCACAAGTCACAAAGGGGATGAAAGGGTCCTCTGTTGAAGTTGTGTGACATGTTGCAGTGGCCGGTTCTTAACCTGGATAAGATTCGTTGCTCTCTCATCGTTTTGACGTCTTCGAATCTGGTGATGGATCCTTTGATTCTCCGGAGGAACAGCGTCACTTCAATGGACCATTTTTCCGCCCAAAAAGTTTTGAACGTGTTGGCGATCCATAGTCTGATGTCGTCTAGCGGTACTTTGCGCGTCAAAAGTTTTCCAAGGTGACCGATTCCAGCAAAACGGTCGGCCGCTTCATTGCCGGCTATGCCACTATGTCCGGGGACCCACATGAGGACTGTATCCGGCAGCAGATACCTCCTGATAGCTTGTATCCATGGGTGCCTAGTTATAGCCGCGCCAACGGCATCGATGACGCTAGCCGAGTCGGTAACTATCAGGATCGATTTGCTTGACGGTATAGTGGCAGCTTCAAATATTCCGGCAGCTTCGGCCGAGAAAACCTGGCAAATGTCGACGAGCTTCTTGCTGGAAATAAGAGAGTTATTATGACCGCTTACCCCAAAACCAACTCCTTGCATCCCTTTGGAACCATCCGTGTAGCGAAATTCATAATTGTGATATTTTCTTGAGACAAGTTCGACAAAGGTTTGCTTCAGACCCACAGAGCTCGCCCCAGCGCGAAAGTTGTTCCTGATTGTATCATCCACTTGGACCACCGGCAACCTCCAGTCGTTAGTCCCAAACCAAAGCTGTTTAGCTATCGATGGGAGGTTTGAGTGTGTCGCCTGCTGCAAGATTTCGTTCGTTAAAACAGTCAGGTGTGTCTCCTTACCTCCGCTGGTTTTAGTGAGAAAGCTCGCAGTTCTGAAAACTATCGCCGCGTCCACAAAAATGTCAAACGGAGGTTCTCCTATTTCGGCGCATACCGAGGCTGCTGGTGTTGATGGTAGCAGACCAGAGATAATCCGTAGTGCTTTGTTGTAAATCGGTGATAGAGTTTTTAGGAGTTTATCTCTGGCCAGGCATGTCACTTCGAAACCGTAGGTGAGGCGGCTATTGATGATGGCTTTGGCCACCCGTAAACGGATCGTTCGGTTGTTACTTCGGTGAGGTTTGGAGATGGTTTTTAAGAGGTTTAACCGGGTGGCACAGCTTTTCTTCACCTCGTCGAAATGGTGCTGGAAGTTCAGGTTGCAATCGACCACCACTCCCAGGATTCTCAACGTTCTACGGCGGCGAATGCGGTCGTTGTAGATTTTGACTCCCGAATTGCAACCTTGGTGTTTGTGACTGCATACCACCATGTGACCACTCTTTTGCGCCGAAAGTCGAAAACCTCGTTCGACAGCCCATTTACCGATAGCATTGGTAGCTGCCTGGATCTTGATGCGTGGTGCCCTGTGCGTGTTCCCCACCACTACCAAAAGGATGTCGTCCGCATACGTGAATACGCATACTCCCTTCGGTATAACCCGGAACAGGCTGTTCATCGCTATCAGGAAGAGGGTGACGGCCAAGACGAAACCTTGAGGTACACCAGTTTCTTCATGAAGGCGCCTGGAGCTGGTGTTCCCGACTTTTACCTCAAAGGTCCGGTTTGTCGCGATGTTTTGAACAAAGTGCAGCAGGTTGCCGTCTACCCCCCAGTCAGCCAGTGCTTTAAGAACTAATGGAATCCAGGTTCGGTTGTACGCCTTCTCTAGATCCAGGGCTACCATCTCCAGATGCTGTCGATTTTTTCTGGCCTCAGCTAGTACCTCTCCAAGGGATGCGAAATACGTGTTTGTGCCCATCCCCGGTCGAAAGGCAAACTGTCGGCAGTCCAACTTATTGTTTTCGGTCAGGTAGGTGACGAGCCGTCGGTTCGCCATCCTCTCTAGGGTCTTGGACGTACAGGAGGTCAAGGATATTGGCCGGTATCCTTTCACGGAGCAGCTGTTCTTTGGGGATGGGGATCACAATACTATGTCTCCATTCCGCTGGGAAGTCGTGCTTCAACCAGAGATTATTAAAAATGTCGAGGAGAGTGGTTTGACCTAACGGGGACAGCTGATCATAGAGGAAAAGATCGATCTTCTAAATATCCAAGACCGCTATTCACTATCACTAGTTTGACATCCTCGGAAGCTATCTAAAATTTGTCAGATGGTGATATTTAAATCGATGTACAATAATAAAAACTATAAGATCGAAGGAGACAGATCGATCTTTACGATTTTTTCGGATACAATGAATCGATCCAAAAAATCGGAAATAGAAGTAGAAAAGATCGATCTTCTGAAAATCGATCCAAGATCGCCCAATCCTAGTCCCAGTGCCTTTTCATTACCTCGATTGAAAATCAATCTCAAGGGCAGTGTCTGAACACTTTAGCAAGCAAATTCCAAGGCCTCTCTTTCTTCTTCTTTCTTCTTCTTCTTCAATGGCACTAACGTTCCTAGAGGAACTTCGCCGTCTCAACGTAGTATTACTTGCGTCATTTTTATTAGTACTTAGTTAAGATTTCTATGCCAAATAACACGCCTTGAATGCATTCTAAGTGGCAAGCTCTAGAATAGGCCTCTCTAATTAGCCTAAATGCTAATTCAGGAACTGTGACTTTAAATCACACTTTTTCCAAATCGCTTAGTTACTAAAAGTTCATTCCAAATTCAATATCGCATTTTAACCAATTTAGCTTCATTTGTCACAGTGTGATACGAAAAGCAAATACGAATGAACTATTCATCTGTCACTGAGTGAAAATAAAAACAAAAATCCTGGTGCGACACGGGAAGGTCTAGTTCGCTTTGAGAATCGTTGAAAATATGGCTTTTTTCATGTTTCCAAATGTCGTGGAGTATGCCTGCGTTTGCGGCTTACTTAATCCGTTGACGAAATTGTATTTTTGTCGATACTGTATGAAACTCCGTTGTGGATTTTGTGTTTGCCATGAGGTGAGTTTGTTTCTATCGCACTTTTGATGACATCATCGACGATTTTCCTTTTATTTGCAGGTCGATTCACATTTTTGCTCCAATTGTTTGGAGAACATTCCTTCGTCTGAAGCCAAAATACGGAAGAATAGATGCAATACTTGCTTCAACTGCCCAAGTTGTCAGCACACACTGTCGGTACGTGCCTCGAACGCTCCTGTGCCAGCAGTGACTGCCCCTGGTAGCTCGACTGATAATCAGAAGAAGGAAAGCACCCCGGAACCAGCTCCGGCGAAGCAAGTCACCAGAAAAATGTATTACTTAGCTTGCTTGAATTGTCGTTGGAGCTCCCGGGATGTTGGAATTCCAGACCAAACTGTTGCTACGGGACAGTGGCCGGAACCTGAGTACTCCAACGCCACTCGATTTGCAATGCTTCTCGAGCACTACCAATCGGTGGTGTTGCATGAGAAGCAGGAAAAGCAGGAACTCTGGCGACGCAAGACACCCAAGCAGAGCAAGTTTCCGAGTTTAACCGATCGCACCGGGCTAACGGTATCGATGATTCGACGACAAATGGGTTGGACGGACAGCAAAACCCAAATAAAAGCGACACCGTCAGCGATAAATAGGTCGGTTGCCAGTGAGAACGTAGCTGAGCTTCCTCTGGAGATCTTAACTAAAGAAATCAATCTGAAAAGTATTACTACAGTTCAGCAACGATTGTCGCAACCGGCTAAGCAGCCATCCACTGTCAACAAACTATATCCACAACACAAATTGTTATCAATCAAGCGATCGCTCCGTTGCCGTCAGTGTGATCATAATGTAATCAAATCAGAATACAATCCGAGCTCGATCAAGTATCGGATTGCCATGTTCGCTACTTATCACGTTCCGGAAGTGCGCTTCGTCAAATGTGACCCACTCAAAGCGGGGACTGAGTCAACGCTGGTGCTGAAACTGATTAATCCAACGATCAATGATATGACTATCACTATCATGGAGCTACCGACTGAAGAAGACGAAAAGTTAATGATTGAGGAGTTGAAGGCTGCTGCTGAAAGTAGCGCCTCTTCTTCGCTAATGATTAGTGGATTGAGCTCGAGCTTAGCAAAACAGGCCACATTATTGGAAGATCCACGGATTGTCGAGCCGAAGGTCAACGGAAGTTTTAGACTGCCCGATTCGTCGTTTGTTATCAATCATCGAGATGATTCGGCCGAATTTGACGAAGTTGTTCAATCGAAGTTGGAGGATCCCAAGTAAGACATTTCATGATGTGTAACTATTTATGTTTTTCTTGATTGTTTATCTGTAAGGCTCACTCGCAGAAGCTTTGCGGAGTCGTTATTTCAATGTTGTATTTCATCTTAAATCTAAAATTAGAAGGATTCGACCGATTACTCGCGGTGTATTCGAGGTTAAGGGGGCAACAATTTTTGTGGGATTGGTCAGGTTTGGGATATGGAGATGAGATATCGCTGTCCCAAAGGAGAGTTGCCAGACGCACTGTAGCATTGTGCCTTAGAATCAGGGATAGCATCTGGTGTGCAGCATTAAACAAAGGCATTAAATTCTTATACTAGGTTCGAGGGTTATCCGTACATTGCTAAGCTGCGTGATCGATGTCATTTAATCTGTGGAGATGCACATCTAGCGAATAGTAGTTGGACATAAGTCTACTCATTACACGAATGAAGTCACGGCTTACATCCAGACATTTGAACCACGCTTTCGAAGAAACATTTGGTATAATTGAATTTAATCACCGTACAACACTTCCAGTGTCCTAATCGGTTTGCCAACTCAAAATCATCGTATGAAATCTGTCTATCTAATAATTCGCCTTTCTTTGTGAGAGTGTCTGCCTTTTCAGTGCCAGGATTAAGCATTGAGAGGGGACTCATGCAAATGTTATCTTATAAGATCTTTCGATCAACGCACTCATCCTCTGCCTCACTTTTGTAAGGGTGCCTACGAGTTTTCATCGACAGAAGAGCCTCGAGCGTCCCAGAAAATGAAGTAATGGTCTGCAGACTTGTTGGAGGTCATACCCAATGCGAAGTCGATTGTTACCAGCTCAACAACATAAACGGAACAAGGTTCCTGCAGTTTACGGAAGACGCAAGATTTTTCATTGAAAACACCGAAGCTAGTGGATCCATTGGGGCGAGACCCATCAGTGAAGTATCGTTTCATGCAATTGGCTTGTTGGTACTTTTCATTGTAAAGATAATGATGATGATGACCCACCTCATACCCCTACAAAAGTTTGAACAGGTCGATTTATCTAATAGACAGGTATGGATTTCTGTTATTCGAACATTATAAATAGGCAAAACATGTCAAAGAATAACAGTGGTCCCATTCGTATCGACATTAACATAATCATGTTCTCAACTTCGGAGCCAACATTTTTTCAAGGCACGTTGAGAAAATTTCCAACCGGGAAGATCCTTGACTGATTGGGTATTAAACCCAATATCTAAAACAGTCTACTTAGAACATGACGGAGAAACACTTCCTTGCGGCACCTCGAGTGAATTGCCGGTGGTATTGGCAATAGAATCGTTGAAACAAGTCTTTTGAGTTCTGTCGCACAAATAGCTTTCGAACCATTTGTACGACATTCTCACAATTCCATTGCGCCTCAAAGTTTGTAACAACAAGGACCTAGAAATTGTTTCAAAAGCGCGTTTAAGATCCAGAAATACCGCAAATATAGTTAGTTTCCTTCGCCTCGAGTGTCTCTTTCCATTTTGTTAACCCCAGATTCAGCTCGGTTTCACAAGAGTGTTCCTCTCAATATACTGACTGTTCTGGTGTTAACAACTTGTTACTATCTATAAAATATATCAGCTGATCTTTCACAACAAATTCTAACATTTTTTCTAATATGTGCGACATGTTAATAGGATGGAACTCTTCGGCTTTATCAGTCCCTTTAGCTTTGTGGATTGGAATCACAAGGGGTTCCTTCCAAACCTTTGGCACGTGCCTAGTTTGTAAAGATTCACTTATCAGGCCCAGTAGATCGTGTCCAATAGCATGAAAGTAACCTTGAATCACTTTTGCGTTGACATTATCGGTACCAGTCGATTCTTGCAATGAAAAACAGATATCTTTCAACTCAGCAAAAGTGATAGGTGGAAAACGATCTAGTCTGTAATTGATAGTAATCGGCTGTATTATTTCGTGAAGTTCATTGTCCAAATCAATACTTTGGTTGACCGGCAGAACACTGTTGATGAAATAACTGTTGAATTTATCTGCAATAGTTTTGTCTGACTGTTCTTCGACTGTTCCATTGTTTTTCGATCCTCGGAAAACAATAGGATGCGGTATACCATTTTTAGAATTTAATAATGTGTTTAATATTTTCGATAGTTCTTATTTTGATGTTCATCGATTTTCCTCCGTTAATATTCACATCTATTTTTTTTTCAAGGCCTGCGAATATATGTTCCGCACTAAGGTGTACATTAGAGTGTCAATGGATGTATAGGAAAAAAGTAACTCTGGACATTTCTGGCCTAAAATGTTCTCTGGGATGTCTACTGCAAGACGGGTCTATGGTACTAGGTGAGGCCGTTTCGTCACTAAGTTGGTTAGGGGAGCGGTATATGAAAACAGTACGGAAGAAAGCAGAAGGGGAATTATTTGCTTGTAGCGTGAAAGAGACAGACTGATCACGAGCGAGCTTCGCCACTAGCGTATTGTGTATTGTTTACAAACAAAACACAATAGACTTCCAAGATGGCTGAAGAGTCGTTTTAGCAAGTTGGCCCACCTTAGGATATACTTCTAGGCGCCTTGGTCTACTGATACTCTGATACTCCATTCCAAAGTTACAAGCCAATTAGTGGACCTAAGTATTTGCGTTAGGAGCGCGGATCCGCAATTGAAAACGCGTTTTATTCGGAATCATGTTTGAAAACTGTTGGAAGCATTACCTCCGGAACGGTCCATCCGATTTTGATGAAATAGTTTTTTCCAGATTATCCACTAAATTTCCTGTCATCGTGCATAGGATTTTTGACGTAGAACTACGTCTGTCATTAAGAGTTCCAAATCAGAAAACAGGTCACGTTTTTATGAAATAAAGTTTTTTTTATCCCATTTATTTATTTATCAGGCTCATTAGCATTTTATCTGTAACAGAGCCGGGGTTTTTTATCGTGTACATGTACATATGTTTATGTTTCTATAAATTGTAAATTACGTAGTTATTCTATAACAACACAAAGATGGTCAATTGAGGGCCCTGAGTTTGAACTCACGATCGATCGCTTAGTAAGCGAACGCGTAACCAAGTGGCTACGAAGACCCCCTGATGAAATAAAGTTAACGTTAATAACTATTTTTGCCGCGTACGGATTTTGGCGATTTACATACCAAACGAATCGGAAATTCCCTAAGATTTGTTTGATATGCTATACATTATAATCCCATAGTCTGTATATGGTTTAAATTAATGAAAATCGGAAGCATTCCCATTTCTTCATACATTTGTCTGAGACGAACCAGCCCAGGAGGCTGAAAGTCTCAAAAATAAAAAAATAAAAAAAAATCATACATTTGTTCTGTCCATTTGTGTGCTTTCCCGAACAGAGCTGTCAATAACAAGCAACTTATCGACGAGCAACGAAGGGGGAATCGTAGGATGTAAAGTCTCCGTGAACGAAGGAAAAGAAGAAGAACGAAGGTGAATATTTGCCTAGAATATAAACAGAGAATCTCGCTGAGGCAAACTTTCATTCTTCGTGAGGAAATCGACTGAACAAAATCGTTGCTGGGCGAGCTGGACGGCGAGTGATCGAATGGCTTTCTCAAGGCAATTGGGGAGGAGTAATATTGTGGATAAAGTAAAGTTTTCCAAGGGTCTTTTTGAAGGCAAGGAAGGAACGCAAACTTTCAGTACCGTTCTGTATTCAAAGCAATGAATATCGCTTGTTCTTCTTGTTTTGCGTCATCACATGTCTTCGTTTCGGATTGAGCTGTAAACGCGACCAAATTACTCACTCGCTGATGTCTCTGGCATTGCAAACATTGCATCAAACTGACGCCATTGCATTAAAGTTCTGAGCTACACAATTGTGTGGGTAATCATCAAGCTAAGCTATCGTCAGCTCACCAAGAAAATAAATGTTCTGGAATTTTGTCAGTGATTTGGTTCGCATGACGGTAGGAAAACTTTCTCCACAAAGAATGACAGCTAAGCTAATCTGAACTGGCAATATTAACGGAAAGGGCTTCTGTTGAGAAGACCGCAAAGCGGAGATGTGTGTATATTATATTTAGTTGCTTCAAGCCATCGTATATGGATATTTGTATGCGTACGTGCGTGCTTCATAACCCTTACGTAAAAATAGTGCATCTTCGCTACGCTGAAACCCCATTTTTGTATCTGCTCTCGTGTGCATTGGCCCTGTAACAATGCAACAATCGCCTAATTTTTTATGCTATGATTGAAGATTGTTTGGTGTTGCAAATTATGCAGTCGTAATGATAAATATAAACAAGGAGGGAAGATAGCGGGATAGAAATATTTACGCTAGATTCATTACTAATATCTCTGCTGAGGCAAATATTCAGCCTTTTTCCAAGCAGTTAACATTGTTTATTTTCTATCATCAATGCGTTAAACTGACGCTATTAATTTATTTAGGCTCGCGTGCCAGTCGCAAAACTGCTTTCAACTAGGATTTCATTTGCGGTAATTTTGATCATAATGAAGCAGTGCTACTCTTTTCGTGGTTGTTGAAATTAACAGATAGAGTTTATTTCATTTATTTAGTCACCAAGAAAGTTAATATCGCTCTGGAATTTTGTATGTGATTTGGTTTCGTTTCCCAGTAGCAAAACTTTCTCCACTAAGGATGACTGCTGCGCTTATCTGCGAGCACAGGAATGAATCATCAAACAATTATCGCCAAATGATTCTACAATACGAAAAACATTTTAAGGCGACAAAACTGGTACAATAGTTATTTCAAAATTTTCGTTGCATTATAAAATAATATCCGCAGTCATAAGCAAGCGACCTAAATTAAACCACAGCGTAGTTCTACGTCAACAATGCGGTCGTGTCTTGAACATAACCTCCTATAATTTTTTTTTAAATTTTTGATTTTGGTACTGAGAAAAGAGTCTCGATTGATCAATTTTAGAAATGTTTGTTTTTCTCAAAATAAAAGATCTGACATCACCGATAATACCGAGAAAAAGTGACAGAAGCCTTTTCAATATACCAAATAAAACATTTCAATGGAACTCGTGTACTGAAATAAGATATTTAGCTCGTCTCGACCAGGGGTATGACTAAAAAGTCAAATCCCTCATATTGCCAGTGTACCGGTTATATTCTCATGCATACACAAACACCGTGACACGCTGATCCGGCGAACTTCGTCTCGCCCAAAATATTTGTTTTATATGAATTCTTTCGAACATTCACATTTTCTCATTAAGCGAACGTTCGTGGGTTCAATCGCAGGACTCTCCATTGATTAATCTTCTAATTGGCCCTCGACAATTTCATTTTTCTTTAAATTTTCTATTCTATCAAAACTCGTGATAATATAAATTTATTTTCAAACACAATTTTGGCTCAAGATGTTTAATTTAATTGCAAATAACATGTTTCTCCGTTAAATGGAACACATGTTCGATACAGAAAAGACTTTCATCCATGATTTTTATATTCAAAGTACACTCAGCTGAGAATTGATTGCCATTTTCACTTCACACCAACGGAACACGAAGCTTAATTCCGCAAATCCGAAATCCAACAACGATGTCATTGTAGAACAATTGTTTTCAACCTTTTTTGTTTCATTCCCCCTTTACGAAAATTGATCCCAGTGCTTCCTCCTATCAGTATTTTGTAAGAAAATCTGTACTCTCAATAAAATAATAGTATACAGACAGTTCTCAAGTTATATTCGCAACAAATTTGATTTTTTACTTGTATCTGATTACAAAAAAGACGGGTGGGTAATGTCAGGGACATAACCGGAGTGACGTAGGACTATACAAAGGGGACAGCTTTTGTTAAATATATATTTTAAATATATTGTTTTATTTTCTTCTCCTACTTGAATACCTACCTATCTACCTGAAAATGGATTAGTTCACTGTTTACTCTTTATGAATATGTTGATGGTTCTGAACAGAACCTTTGGTGTTGTGTTTTTGTTATCACTCGATATTCCCACTCGCCACAGCTTTCACAGTTGGAAAATTTCTTCCTATCCAGCTTGTGACATGTTGTTCAGTAAATTACATTTAATGCGACGTGCCGGAGAAACACTTTGCCACTCACTGAAACTAATTGTTGCCTTGATGAGCGCCGAACCGAAGCTGCTCTGTTCTTGATGCGGGTTTTCTGATTGTCGTGAGCAGCTTTGCAAGCCAACTCGAGCACTCCGACGGCCGAAACTCTATAATCGCTGTTAGGTATACTGGTGCTCCGGCACCAATCCGTTCGGCCTAGTTACCCTTGCGGAGCAATCAGTGAATGCGACCAACAGGAAACTGGAGACTTGCACGGTTCGAGTGAGACTTTGCCTTTCCCTTAACTTGTCCTCCTTTGTTACGTCCACGATGCCGATGCCGTACAACCACACGGGTTTACGGTTTGAAAGAAAATATGATATTTTTTTGGGGTCCGCGTGTTTTATACTCTAGCGGTACACACTCACAGGATAGAGACAAATCGGCAGACTCAGCCTGAGGGGCGAGTCCAACGAGACGAACGAATGAGCGTTAAAAGGGAGCGATGGCAAAAAAATACATTCATTACGATTTGTTCGCTCGTTGGATTCACATGCAGGCTAAAAAGGGTCCTTTTCAGGATCACAAAATTATCTTCAATCTAAAGAGTTTATTGTTTTGTTGTCACTCGATATCCCCATCTTGTTCGGCTAAACCTTTCTGTTTAGCGATTGCATTTGCCACTCGCCTCAGCTTTCACAGTTGGAAAATTTCTTCCCATCCAGCTTGTGACATATTTTACAATAAATTACATTCAATGGCACGTCGCATTACCACCACTCAGTATCGGATTGGAGGTAATTTTAACCTGTAATTGAATATTTGCGAAGACAGTGGTACAGTGTCGGCATTCAATGTGGGGTCATAATTTGGACCCCGATCTCTATGTTTACAAAAATGTCCAACTAAATATGTCGCATTACAGGTCCGTCCAATTAGCTAAATGTCGAGATAAGTGTAAATTACTGTACTTTCAATCTAGAAGCAATTTAAGAATTGGTGAAAATCAATAAGCTCAGAACAACTGCCAAATTCACATACTCAAACAAATGATCTCCTGGCAAACAAATTATGAAAAAATCAATTTGTGTTTTATTATTATTTTGGATATTGTTTTAGAAAGCATTGAACAGTATTTCCTAAACTCTTTTTTGGAAGGTTTAATGGTCCTGAAAAGCGCCTTGTTTTATGGAATGGTTCCAATTTAGAAAACTTTGTACTCGTGGTTTTGAAAAAACCATTTCGAACGCCCTCGATGCCGCCTTGTTCTGGATTTGCCACCAAAGCAGATTGATAAAAAAAAACATTTTTTCTTCTGCTACCAGCTGCCGTTTTGCGATTGCGTTTGCCACTTGCCACTCGCTGCAAATGCTAGTTGTCTTGATGTCCTCCGAATGTGTTCTGATCCGAATGCAGTTTTTTAATCGTCGCGAGCAGCTTTACCAGCTAACTCGATCACTTCGGCGGCCGAAACTAAACACGGTTCGAGCGGGATTTTGCCTTTCCCTTCACTTTTCCTCCTTTGCTATGTCCTGACATGGCTGCTTGTGTTGGTTTGTTGATGTGATGTGATGCGAAACAATGTGGTGTACGGTTTGGATGAGAATGATCGTTACGGCAGCGGAGCGGGGATTTTTAAGCTGACTGGCTGGCTCGAGAATTACGCATGTGTGAGACTGCGACCAATGTTTCGTTCATTTTTTTCTTTTTCCTTTCCAATCGTGCTTCATTCTATTTCGCTGCTGCTCTGGTTGCCCGTTTTGGTCGGTACGATTTGAGGAGCACAAAATGGACCAATCAAAAATGGGCACATAGTGCATTTTGACATTGCTTGATATTTCACAATTATTCAATTATTTATCTCAAGAAAAATGAAATGTTATTCGTTATGATAGATGCGTAGATATATTTCCTATCAATTGATGCAAAAACCTTTGCGATCTATTGAGAAATGCTCGAGTTATAAGCGTTCCAAATCTTGCAATTTTTCCTACTTGTCCAGTGCCTAGATTTCCATTTCACCCCCTATATCTTCCGGTTAGACGTAGTCCTACGTCAAAAGGTACCTGAACTGCGCCTAAACGACTTCCGTCAAAATCGTAATTCTTGAGAGCGTTTTCGAAAAGCACACATCGGGCCTGATTCTCGAATACACTTCACGGTGGAAACGAAATAAACGGCACGCCATTGAACTACGTTTTACGAGTTAGTGAAGTGTCGAAGATAATAATGAGTTTTCAGGCTGAATGTGCACTTTTCAAATAAAACAGGAAGTGGGTTATATCTATGGTATAACCGCAAGGGTGACGTAGGACTATCGTTGATTTAGAGATCATTTGTATGAAGTTGAATCTGAATTCATTCTGAATGAATGAATATTTGGAGAACTTCGAAAACGAGAGCGTTACGTTGGAGGCACAAGGTTTTATGCATCCAATATTGGATACGGAAATATCCTACTGATGGGGAAGAATAATCTTCAGAAGCTATCCTGTTGATTGCGATTGATTCAAAAATCACAAAACCTAATGTATTTGGTCACAGTGTTACATGGATAGAAAACATTAAAATAAACTCTTTCATATGAATGTAATTTTAAATTCCCAGAGGAACTGGCAGATTATTTTCAGTAACGATTAGATATTTCCACATTTTCCTCGATACTGGAAGCCCACCAGTGGTTAATGCTAACTCGATAACCATCTGTTAATAGCACTTGATTGAAACATATTTGGTCACAGTGGTACATGGATAGAAAACATTCAAATAAACTCTTTCACATGAATGTATTTTTAAATTCCTAGAGGAACTGGCAGATTATTTTCCGGATCTTTCTCGATCCAAACGGAAAGAATTCCGTGCGTGTATGTGTGTGTATGTAGCGACTGCTTCGAGATCTTCCCGGGGAACCGTTTGTAGCATCACTCTCCTCCTGATGGATTCCCTTCTGGCCTAAGGTGCACAAACAGGCTCTTGGTGACACCGTTCATCCGCGCTTTCATGATAAATGAAGAGCTTCACCACAACAGCGACAACATGCTCCAATCGCTGTTCAATTAGAACTGAGTGGATTTCCGAGCGGCGCTCGCTTATATACCGATTGGTGATTTCAATAGCCTATTTTGAAAGCAAATTTAAGACTATTGAAACATGTTTTTGGATCAGAAAGTAACAAGTATAGAACGCGTAGACATTTTATCTTTCGAATGAAGTGTTTATCATACCATTTCGTTCAGTTGTTTAGGAGCTATTAACACTCAAAATCTCGGTCTCCGGCGTAACGCTTTCGTTTTCGAAACTTTGATTTTACATCCCGGTATAGAAATGAAAGGCGTAGTCCTACGTCAAAAAATCATTAATGAAAATTAGCTTCTTCGTATCAAACTGGTATTCAATGTGAGTGGAAAACTTTGTTTCCTTCATGCGATAGAATGATCTCATACAAAAATTTTATCTGAAGATGATTTGATATTATAATGATTAGTTTAATGGGAAACTGATCTCGTATCCAGATGTCGACACCGTACCGTTGACATCGCGGATACGTTTCATTCCGTTTCCACCGTGAAGTGTATTCGAGAATCAGGCCCATCATGTCATCTTCGATATCCATTCTGTTATGGTGTTTCCATCAGCAGCATTGTAGGAAATCCAGATTCACATAAATACTACGCAAAAGATAACAACGCTCGTAACGCTGATTCAGCATATCAGGATACAAATCGATCATTTGTAGATCGATGAGTTTGTTCTGAGATTGGTTCGAAACTTTCGTCACTACCAGTCGGAAAGGATTTCAAACCTTGTCCAAATCTTGTTCTTTGATATAAGGAAAATATGTTTCAAGTTTACCATGTTGTAAAAAATCTTGACAAATGTTGTACAATTTCCTTTTGAATGGTCTTCTGCATTGTTTCGTCGTCTGTTTCATCATCATTTATCGAAGAAAGTCTTTCAAACAGCTGTTCAATTGAACATTACATTTCAGATTTGGGTATGTTTGCCGAGGATCGCAAATTTTCGCATATCCAAGAAGGTTTTGTGGCTTTTTTGCTAATCATTGTCATCTTCAAAACGAAGTAAATATGCAATATTCTCTTGCACCATTCCCCCCTTTTGATGACCAAATTCCCCACTATGGGAGATTTCCCAACCGTTTGAAAATCACTGTTGTACAACTAGATTCTGTTTTTTTAACTTTCCCTCAAAAGCTTTTCAAAAATTTTAAGTTTTTGTTCTCATCAATGTTATGCGGGGGAAAAAATACAGAGGGCTCAAACCGGACCATCCCTTCCTTGAGTTTTCCGCTTACCAACACATTTGGCCTTCCATTCTTCTTCACAGTCTATCGCAAAATTAAGTATACACCTCATGCGGCTTTGTTATTTTTGAGTTTTTCGGGGTTAAAAAGTAAATAATTAAATGCGACTCATATTCATCGTAAAATTGATCCATTTTACTCTCATGTAGTGATAAGAAAAAAATTAAAATTGTCATATTTCTATTTCATACTTCATATACAAACAAAAAATCTCCAATTAAGACGTGACAAAATTGAGTGCTCAGTTTATGTTTTTCTTGAAAAGAAATTTCAAATCAATTCATAAATATTATCAGATAACAAAAATCAATCCCCTAGTATCTGGTATGGTCCCCCTTTGGCGTCCAGCACTTTCTGCAAGCGCCGTGGCGAGATTCCTGTACACTGTAGACGGAAGTGCCTCCCAGATCTCCGTAATCGTCGTTTTGAGTTCCGCATTGTCCCCTGGATTTTTATTCTTCAGGTGGTTCTTGATTTCCCACCATAGATACTCAATAGTGTTGAAGTCCGGTGTTTGTGGAGGTGTTTTGAGTTGATTGGGACATTATAGAGCAGGTATTCCCGCACGATGAGGTCAGTTTGCTTCGAGTCATTATTCTGTTGATAGTAGTAATCACGAGGGAGACCCAATTTCAGAACGGGAGACTGCAGGTTACATTTCAGGAAGATCAATTAAGCCATTTTGTCCATCGCCGAATCGATAAACTCCATGGTTCCAGATCCAGAATCCGCCATCGTTTGACTCTCGCAGTCGTGTTTTACTGTGGGAATCAAATGCTGAACCTGGAGCACCGATACTGGTTTCCTCCACACCATCTGTCTTCCATCCGATTCAAAGAGATTGGTTTTCGGCTCATCCGTATAAAAGACCTTGTTCCAGAACTTCTTAGGTCTGTTTACACATGCATTAGCAAACTATAGTCGTTTTTTTCATATTCATCTTTGAGATGAAATAATTTTCATGGCCAATACGACCTCTCAGATTGTTCCTGTATGCTGCTCTCCGGACAGTATCTACGCTGACAGGTCTTCCAATGATGCCGGCCACTTCGGTTGTCAATTTAGGTATGTTTGTTATAGGGTTCTTTCGCAATGTTCGCATAAATACTCGTTCATAATCAGAAGACAGGATACGTTTGCGTCTTCTACTCGGGATATTTTCCACGGTTCCTTCGTATTTCCACTTTATTTGCTGGAAAGTGAGTTCTTACGACTATATCTGCTATTTCCTGCAATGTATTTCCACGACAATTCATATTTATTATCATTGTACGTGAGCTTGAGCTTGAGCTTGGGCAGACTGTACAATTCGTAGTTGCTCTCCGTGATTGACCTGAACCTACCAAATAGCACAAAGAACACACAGAATGACGCTTGGGACTAGCAAATCATTCTCGTTGTGCAATTTTCGGTTATTCGAGCTCTAAATGGTCAATAACGACGCCGGCCAAGTCCTTACAGTCACCAGGGGAAGGGAAGGAATGTTAGTATGATATTCGCCGCCCGAAGGCCAGAAGGGTCGCCTCTATAGCGTGGTTCCCTAGCGAATCTCATGGGAGGGATAATTGTTAGTGGGAAGAGGTATGAATCAGGATTCACTGTGGTAAGTGATGTGATTATGTATACCTAAATTATTGACCGCTTGACGAAACGAAAATCAAAAAATCCTATAAAACATAACACGCGGGAGATATTATCTTTAAATATCTTGAGAAAGAAAACCTGTGGTATTAAGTGGACCGGCTATATATTCTACTATTCACCGCACGCATTTTTATCGAAGTCCAATCGCGATAGTGGAAAGTTAACTTTGGGAAACCTGAGAAGGTAACCGAGAGAATTCCGGTAATAGTCGGGCGTACTGTTATAGTTATGTTGTGAAGGCATTCCGAAATATGTGAAAAAATTATAGACCACCTAAAACTGTGTGGAAAACAAGTAGAAGTAAAAAATCGCCTGCCATCCATGAATACCACAGAATATCAAACCCACGTACACATAAACATCTATGGAGGAGAAACAAACTATAAACAAAACACACAGACCTATTTTGCATTCCTAAAAATAATGCTACCATCCGTTTGATGTACCGTCGATGGGGGCGAGACCAGGCCAAAACGGAGAAAGCCACTACTAACAATATCCCTACAAATACCGCGAATACTTCCGAAAGCTGCGAACCGCCTAGTAGGAGACATATCCTCAACACTCCCAACGCACAGCACTCAACTGCAGTACAAATAGTTACCGTTGAATAACTCACCAAAGTTTGATGTATTTACACATCAAACCCTGATGAATCACCAAACAACAAGCACCCGCACCACAGCTAAGCTCTATGCATCGAAAGCAGTGAAAACATGTCTCCCACCAAACGGCTCACAGCTCTCAAAAATACCCGCAATACCCGCCAAGACAATACCAACAGCAACCTCATTCGTTCCGGCCAAATCCCATCCCCATCGACGGTATGTGAGAATGAGGGGAAAATTAATAAACTTAACTGACGACGCCGCCGCCCGATCGGCTCAGCCTTGCAAGCAATTCCCTGTACGGCAGTACTACCGCTCCGCTCTCGTTATTTCCAAATAACACTCGAAGTATCTCACAGCTCTCTCCAAAATGAACAGTTTCTTCACACATACACACGCATCTAAGAGAAGAACGTCACAGGAACGGGGCAAGCCCGGGTGTTATATAAAAATGTTAAAGAGGATTGAAAAGAAATCAAGAACTTAGCTCTCGATGTGACCATCGTATAACGCCTGCACATTCTGCCTCGGTGATACATTCACTGCGATATATGCACACACACAACCTGAACTAAACATGAGGAAAAAAACGCAACAATTCTGAGCCTATTCGATGAATTCAAGTAACATAAAATTAACACCATCATATCTTGAATTTTCTAAAAAAAAACAGGAAGTGGGTTATATCTATGGTATAACCGCAAGGGTGACGTAGGACTATCGTTGATTTAGAGATCATTTGTTTGAAGTTGAATCTAAATCCATTCTGAATGAATGAATAAATGAATATTTGGGAGACTTCGAAAACGAGAGCGTTACGTTGGAGGCACAAGGTTTTATGCATCCAATATAGGATACGAAAAACCTTGTTCTGAAGAATAATCTTCAGAAGCTAACCTGCTAACTGTACTTGATTGACAAATCACAAACCCAAATGTATTATATGGATATTTTATGGATAGAAAACATTAAAATAAACTCTTTCACATGAATGTAATTTTAAATTCCCAGAGGAACTGGCAGATTATTTTCAGTAACGATTAGATATTTCCACATTTTCCTCGATACTGGAAGCCCACCAGTGGTTAATGCTAACTCGATAACCATCTGTTAATAGTACTTGATTGAAACATATTTGATCACAGTGTTACATGGATAGAAAACATTCAAATAAACTCTTTCACATGAGCTTGAGCTTGGGTAGACTGTACAATTAGTAGTTGCTCTCCGTGATTGACCTGAACCAACCAAATTGCACAAAGAACACACAGAATGACGCTTGGGACTAGCAAATCATTCTCGTTGTGCAATTCTCGGTGATTCGAGCTTTGAATGGTCATAACGACGCCGGCCACGTCCTTACAGTCACCAGGGGAAGGGAAGGAATGTTAGTATGATATTCGCCGCCCGAAGGCCAGAAGGGCCGCCTCTATAGCGTGGTTCCCTAGCGTTTATCATGGAAAGGATAGTTGTTAGTAGGGAGAGGTAAAAATCAGGAGATTTATGTTCCGGATCTTAGCCGCGGAAACTATCCTTGGAGTGGACAGAAAACTGGAACGTGTCCTAGATGGTTGGTTGTAATTCAACTAGATGGATTTAATCCAAAGTAGATCTTTCTGGATGGATGCCAACGTATAAAAAAAAAGGTTGACTCTACTCAAACACGTCGTGTTCTGAAGATGATCTTTATTAAACTGGATGCTGAATTGGTACCGGATACAATAAATTATCTCCCTTGAGGTTTATAAATTTTCTTGATTATTCGGCGATTTATATCGGGAGAGTAAATGTGTAGTGAGAGTAGCTTCTGTTGTAATATTTCACTTTTGAAATATTTCCCTCGCAGTGTAATCTAGTACCACAATGTGATTTTAAATTGGGAATAGGAATAGGCAATATATCGAATAATTTAGTTTCTAATGGGCTGCCGCAACATACCGGCCTCCGTTGAAAGGAACTTTCAAACATGAATCCTATCTAACTATGTCTGGTTTTGGTCAATTAGGATTGACGAAGTTGCACTGGTTGATCTGTTAGCCTCGATGACATCGTCGATCGGTAGAGGACAGACTTCCGTTATTGCCCGTCGGTAACTTCCATTTGCGGTTCGAACCTGGATGACCCTTGTGCGACCATCCCTGCCAGGGAAGGCGCTTTCGATTCGGCCCAGATTCCACTTCATTGGAGGAGTTGATTCGTTCTTCAGCAGTACCAATGTTCCAATTTTGATGTCTGGATGAGCCATCGGCCATTTCTGTCGATCTTGAAGTTGACCAACATACGCACTAGACCAAACCTTCCAAAAATGTTGAATCTTCTGTTGCATTTTCTGGAAAGAAGTGAGGCGATTAATAGGAGTTTCGCAGAGATCAGGCTCAGGAATCTGGAATAACGGCTCTCCAACTAACAAGTGCCCCGGAGTGAGAGCAACAACGTCAGCAGGATCGGATGACAGGGGTGTGAGAGGCCTTGAATTCATGATTCCTTTAATCTGGGTAATCAAGGTGTTGAATTCCTCGATAGTGAGGAGAGTATCCTTCATGATGCGATACAGATGGTGCTTGAAGGTCTTAACGGCGGCCTCCCACAACCCTCCAAAGTGCGGAGACCGAGCTGGATTAAAGTGGAAGTTAATTCCCACTTTGGTGCACTTGTTTGTGAGATCTTCAGAACGGTGCAGCTCATCGAATAGCTGTTTGTGCTCTTGCAGCTGACGATTCGCACCAACAAAAGTGCGTGCATTGTCGCAGTACACGTCAGTTACGCGACCGCGACGTGCCACGAAGCGTTTCAAAGCACTTAAGAACGAACCCGACGTCAGGCTATATACCATTTCGATATGGACAGCCTTGGAGGCCATACAAACGAATATTGCAACGAAAATTTTCAGAGAATTGCCCCGACGACTCGGCGGGCGAACGTAAAACGGACCGCAATAGTCCACGCCAGACTTCGGAAACGCGCGCGACGGAGTCACTCTCGCTGCCGGTAATGATCCCATGAGTTGTTGGATGCTCTTCGGTTTGCAGGAGAAGCAGATCAGGCATTTGTCCACCACTTTTCTCACTAAATCTCTGCCTCGAATGGGCCAAAACCGCTGGCGTAGAGTATTGAGAAGCATTTGTGGTCCACAGTGTAGTGTGTCAATGTGAGTTCTCTTGGCAATCAGGTGAGTCAAATGATGTTTCGCTGGAAGTATGATGGGGTGTCGAGTGTCGAATGGAGCGTCCAACGCTTCCAAGCGCCCATGTACTCTCAATAGCCCTTCTACATCTAAGTAAGGGTTGAGTTTTTTCAAAGACGATTTAAACAAAAAATTCCTTTGCACAGGTCCAGGATATCGGTGCAGAAAAGCAATTTCTGACGAAAAGGAATCTTGTTGAACTTGTTTCACCAGCAGTTTTAGTGAATCGTCTAATTCTTTCGGTTTGAGCGGACCAACTAATCTGTTTTCTGAACTTGTGCGGCAATTGTAAACAAACCTTCGAATCCATGAGAGCGTTCGTTCGAGAGTAGACAAAACCGAATATTTGTTGATCAGCGAAAGTATTAGGGGAGGCGAGGTTGTGACCAACGATACGGTTCCCCGAGTTTCTTGATTTCGAATACAATGGTGTAGTGGCGATAATTCGATTATATTAGTAGGCCAATGAACTTTCTCTTCCATCAGGAATGGTGGCCCATGCCACCAGAGTTGATCGTCTATTATTTGTGCAGGAGAAATGCCGCGAGATATATGATCAGCCGGATTTTGCTCTGAAGGCACATATCGCCATTCGCTTCCATGAGTGAGCCGATGAATTTCGGCGATCCGATTGGACACATACACTTTCCATGTTGAAGATACTGAAGCTATCCAATGAAGCACAATGCTTGAATCAGACCAGAAAGTGATCGAGCAAGAAAGTTCAGTATTTTTCTTTATTGTGTCGGCTAGTTGAGTGATGTAGGTAAGTGACGTGATTGTGTAAACGCGACAAATAAACTCTTTCACATGAATGTATTTTTAAATTCCCAGAGGAACTGGCAGATTATTTTCCGGATCATTCTCGATGCTGAATGGCATCCAAACGGAAAGAATTCCGTGCGTGTATGTGTGTGTGTGTGTAGCGGTTGCTTCGAGATCTTCCCGGGGAACCGTTTGTAGCATCACTCTCCTCCTGATGGATTCCCTTCTGGCCTAAGGTGCACAAACAGGCTCTTGGTGACACCGTTCATCCGCGCTTTCATGATAAATGAAGAGCTTCACCACAACAGCGACAACATGCTCCAATCGCTGTTCAATTAGAACTGAGTGGATTTCCGAGCGGCGCTCGCTTATATACCGATTGGTGATTTCAATAGCCTGTTTTGAAAGCAATTTTAAGACTATTGAAACAAGTTTTTGGATCAGAAAGTAACAAGTATAGAACGCGTAGACATTTTATCTTTCGAATGAAGTGTTTATCATACCATTTCGTACAGTTGTTTAGGAGCTATTAACGCTCAAAATCTCGGTCTCCGGCGTAACGCTTTCGTTTTCGAAACTTTGATTTTACACCCCGGTATAGAAATGAAAGACGTAGTCCTACGTCAAAAAATCATCCGACTACAATTGAACATCGATTTTTAACGTAACTAACACAGAAACTCAACCGACATATTGTGATTTTCCCGCACGGCGGATAAAACCGAAACACGCGTTGACATAATTTTGCACGACGAAAAAAACAAACGCGGAGCGAACTAAAATACGTCTACACCCGAAGACTGCCCGCTCGGGACTCGTATCAAATGGTTGCTTGGTAGAGGCTCATAATCCAGAATTCCTGCCCAATCTCACCAGTCAGCATGATTTTCTTCGGATAGAGACCGGGTTTCATATACCGATTTGATATGTTAAGATGTTATATGCTGCGAAATATAACGGAACATGTATCTTTTTTGCTTGGCTCGACATAATTTTTAGTGGCCAACATTCCTTTCATTTTTTTCGTTCCTAGTCTATATTTTTACCCTTCGTTTCATTAAGATTGAATTGAGAGAAAAATCGTTCAGCCGATCTTGAGGAATGTGGAAGAATTGATAAGCATGGTATAATGGTATAAACTCTCCCAGAATGGAAAAACCAGCCTGTGACCGGATCCTTTGATCGTTAATATTTTTTCCATAAACCTGCAGCACTCTCAGAAATTCAAACAGTCAATTACAGAAAAATCTATATTTAAAATTTATCTGTATTCATAGTCCATGATTCGGACTGACTATTTACTCGCCAAAAAAGAAAAGCATATCAGCAGAGGAAGAATTGAAGATTGTTTTCAATTTTTTATGTTATTTGGTTCGTTACTATATTGACTTTGAAAACAAAATATTTCTCTTGGATAATTTTACACTTTGAAACGTATTCCTTCATCAATAACTATTACTCCTACATACACATCATCCTCCCTAATCAATCCTAATCTATCTTCAATCCTAATTTCGTTATAATTTTTTAAATTTGTGAAATATTCTGGTTTCATGAAATAATCCAGCACTGTTTTGAAAACTTTTACTTCAGGGTTTACATTCTGGAAAAGCTTAAGGGGTGTGTCACATCAAATTGCGTCACGGAAAAAACGCTGTAGAAATTCGCCCAGTAGACCGATCCTTTTGAAAATTTTAGACAGTAAAATAAAAACTATTAAACAACTTTTGGCATTTTCTTTTTATTGATACTTCGAGCCCAACCCCGTATGCTCGCACCTTCCTCTTTACCCCGTCCATAAGGTTCTGTACAACGTCAGGTTGTAGTTTTTTTTGAACAGAAATCCATTTTCTCTTGAAGTCCGCCTCCGATTTGACAACTTTTGGGTTCTTCCGGAGGGCCTGCTTCATAATCGCCCAATATTTCTCTATTGGGCGAAGCTCCGGCGTGTTGGGCGGGTTCATTTCCTTTGGCACGAAGGTGACCCCGTTGGCTTCGTACCACTCCAACTCGTCCTTTGAATAGTGGCACGAAGCGAGATCCGGCCAGAAGATGGTCGGGCCCTCGTGCTGCTTCAATAGTGGTAGTAAGCGCTTCTGTAGGCACTTCTTAAGGTAAACCTGCCCGTTTACCGTGCCGGTCATCACGAAGGGGGCGCTCCGCTTTCCGCAAGAGCAGATCGCTTGCCACACCATGTACTTTTTGGCAACCTTGGATAGTTTCTGCTTGCGAATCTCCTCCGGAACGCTGAATTTGCCCTCTGCGGAGAAGAACAACAGGCCCGGCAGCTGACGAAAGTCCGCTTTGACGTAGGTTTCGTCGTCCATTACCAGGCAATGCGGCTTCGTCAGCATTTCGGTGTACAGCTTCCGGGCTCGCGTCTTCCCCACCATGTTTTGCCTTTCGTCGCGGTTAGAAGCCTTCTGAACCTTGTATGTACGCAGGCTCTCCCGCTACTTGGTCCGCTGGACGAATGAACTTGACAAATTCAGCTTATTGGCGACATCCCGGACCGAACTTCTCGGATCACGTCTAAACTGCTTAACTACGCGCTTGTGATCTTTTTCACTGACGGAGCATCCATTTTTGCCGTTCTTCACCTTCCGGTCGATGGTTAATATTTATTATCATTGTACGTGTAACAATATCTATTTCTTTCCTCTAACTTGCGATTTTGATAAAAAAAAATGCAAACACCAATAAAAAACAAAAACCAACACTGCCCAAGCAATGGCTAAGTGTTGACACCAATCACTGATGAAAAAAGTATGCTTATTCGAAAAGAAACTTACCTACAAGACTAATTTGTTCGGAGAAATTTAAGGTGTACACTCAATTTTGCGATGCCTAGAACAGAAATTGTTTTTTTTAGGTATAAACAATTAGCAAAAAACTTTTTTGGGAATTTTATTGCACGTACAGCTAGTTAAATGTGTGAGTAATAAATATGCATCAAAAGAATCAATGTATTCAAAATATTTCATACCAAATAAATGGAAAGTATCGTCAAATAGCATTTTTGTACACTCAATTTTGCGATAGACTGTATATAGATCATTCTTTGTGTGGACACCGACTGGACAACATCGTTGCTGGACGGGCTGGACGGCGAGGGATCGAGTGCCTTTCTCAAGGCAAGAGGGCGGAGGCGGTAGCGCTGGAGTAGAGTAGAGTTTTCAAAGGGCCTTTCTCAAGGCTAGAGACGAATGAACTGCAAAAGTTTAAAGTCTCTATAATACAATAGCTTCCTTGTATATAGATAAATAGACAGTTGGCGAGTTCTGATAGAAGTACTAGGAACTTTATAGCAAAAACAAAGAGTAATCAATTAATGAAGAGTTTTGCGATTGGATCGGCAGCTAGTTATCAATATACAAATAGTTTGTTTTTTTTGTAGATTCATCGTTTGGCGTAAAGCAAACCAAATAGCTATCAAATTGGCGGTTCAACCACGAGATGGTTGCCAACCGGATGATGACATCTTCATAGGATTCTCACTGCAGTACACATACGTTAATACGGTGGTTGAAAAGAGCGGCACCCCAACCAAAGGTCCGCTGATGCAAGCTCTTACCACCAGGGTTTATATCAAGCTTCCGAAGGCAACGTCAAACGTGACTGAATCTGTGTAAAAATATCAATCATTCATCATTTATTTATTGCTTATTGAAAAACAATGTAACCCACTCACATACGCGTATAATCTTGAAGGATTCAATAAAGTATCTCAATACAACCAAACATTTGTTGTCATCCTATTTTATTTTCCATATCCAGAAACAGATTCCAAATTTAAGAATACACTTTTCACGTACGGAATATTCCTCTGATGGAATCGCAAATCCAATAAAACAAGAAGCTTACAGACGACGACCACGACGACCTCCCTTCCGGCGGGTGGAATCCGATGGGATTGGAGTGCAATCCTCAATGCGTCCAATCTTCATCGAAGAACGAGCAAGGGCACGCAGAGCAGACTGAGCACCGGGTCCTGGCGTCTTGGTACGGTTTCCACCAGTGGCACGCAGTTTAATGTGCAAAGCAGTGATACCCAGAGATTTGCATTTCTCGGCAACATCCTGAAATGAGTGAAGTGTTCAGCTGTTACTTGCGTTCGTTATAAAAAAAACAAGATCTTGTTTCGTTCACTAAAAATCCGAAACAAATCGATTTTGTTGTCGTACTTTCTGGTGAAAGAGACTTCTTTCGCGCTCGCTGAAAACTTCCCGGAACATCGCCAACAGCAATTGACTCGCTCAAGCGGAAAGGTCATTCCGAGCGCCCAATCAACAACACCATTTTTTAGTCAGATATTTACCTGAGCGGCCAACATAGCGGCGTAGGGCGAAGCTTCATCACGATCCGCCTTGACCTTCATTCCACCGGTCACACGGGAAATGGTTTCCTTACCGGAAAGATCGGTAACATGAACGAAAGTGTCGTTGAAGCTCGCGTAGATGTGAGCCACACCAAATACAATTTCACCCTCGCGGACCTGTGGACCGAGCGAGACTTGGACTTCCTCTTTTACGGTTTTGTTTTTACGTGGAGCCATTGTTGCTACAAGGACAGAAATACCAGAGATTAATTCGTTAGATTTCTCGTTGATTAGAGGTTAACAGGCTGCAACACAACCGATTTGACACTCGATTATTTGTGCATGGCTTGTAAGATGGACTTTAACTATTTTCTCAGCTAATAGCAATCCTGTCGCAGCTGTATTTATCAAATATCACACATTATTGTTTAAGGAACAATTTGAACGAACCGTGAATCGAATTTTCAACTATTTTACCGGAAAAAAAGCAATTTTTATTTTACCTTAAAAAATTACTGTTTTGCTCTGGACAAACGGAAGTGTAGAAAAGGCTCGTTGTTGAGTGACGTTTCGAAAAGACACTTTCGGTAGGCGATTTCTGAATGTGACAGTTCGAATTTGCTAGAGAGGGCTCACTGAAATAGAACGAAAAGGCTTTTTTTCTGTACACTGATGAAAAGTATTGAAGTGTTTCTTTTTTTTATTTAAATTTTGAGGTGCTACATTATTCATTTTAATCTAGTCATGTGAAGTTAATTAAGCTTATTTTGCATGGGAAAAAAATTCTTGATACATTTTTCTCCCATGCATTGTCAAATGTTTCTCCGATGAAGGGACAAGCGTTTTGTTTATTTGGACTTTGTTCATTTAAGTTTTTGGCTGAACCAGAATTTCACCCAAGAAAGGTAATTCTTCTGCAGAAATCTTTTATTACTTTGTGAAATCTGATTCCTGCTAGACGCAGCTGATATTCGAAGGTAAATGTAAGAAATGTTCATTCGAAATATTTAAATTCTTTGCCTATTTCAGTTGTTATAAATAACTGCCACGATTTGAAGCGTTTTTTCAATAAATCGTTTAAACAATATTTTTCCAAGGGGATTCAAACTCCAGTTGTTTGGATTATTGAGCAACAGCTTTCTCGCACGGCTATCTGAAATATAATTCTTGAACAGTCAAAACTCGTACATATGATACGAAAATGATGCGGATAAAAACTAACTTTGGGCCTACTAGGAGGCGTTCTAACGTAATCTTAACATCCATACCTCTCACGCTAAAGGTCACGAGTTCAATTCTCACTCTCGACATTCCTCCAAAAATGGAAGTAAAAGTGACGAACTAGCCAAAATGTATCGAAAATCACTATAATATAGGAAAAAAAAAATTGGACCTGCTACCATCTACTCAAGATCAGAAGTTTTTGGTTTAGATTTCAACATACAGATTGTCATTTTTTAAAAACAGAACAGTGCAGCAGTGGAGGGTTATCGCCAAGTACATCACGAATGCTCCCGCTGAGCCCGTGTAAGTTCCGGATGTTCTCGTACTTCGGGCAAATACAGACGATGTGTTCGACTGAATTGCGAATCTCGCACAAGTTACAAAGAGGATGAAAGGTTGCCCTATTGAAGTTGTGAGACATGTTGCAATGGCCGGTTCTTAGCCTGGCCTTCGAATCTGGTTATGGATCCTTTGATTTTCCGGAGGAACATCGTTGCCTCAACGGACCATTCTTCCGCCCAACAAATTTTTGAAGGTTTTGGCGATCCATAATCTGATGTCGCCTAGCGGTGTTTTACGCTTTAAAAGTTGTTCAAGGTGTTCGATTCCGGCAAAAAGGTCGGCCGCTTTATTGGCGACTATGCCAATATGTCCGCAGACCCACATGAGGACTGCCCAGCAAACATTAAATCGTATAATTTTGCACGTGCCAAGTCATACAAGAAATCCGAATAAATCATAATCGCATATAATATCAATCAAAGTATGTATCGTGTATATTTGAAATCGCATTAAATGTAAAAACTCGATTTTAAATACCATTATCAAATTATGTCGCAATTCGGTATAATAAACATCAATTTTATGGTGCACATTGTCGTAAAATATATTTAATCCGCATCATATGCGTATATTACGCTGATGCAGTTTGTGTGTCGTATAAGCGTATAATTTAAATCGATTCAGTACTTTAGTAAATCGTGTTGCATGCTGAAGAAAATCATGAAACAGTAAATCATATTAAATCCTAATAAAGAACATATTACATCATATTGAAATGTCATTGAAATGCTGATGCACTCGAAAGTTTTAACCGCTGTTGAATTAAATTTCAGATAGCTGCGCGAGATAGCTGGTGGATGATAATCCAGACGACCGGAGTTCGAACCCACATCGGAGCAGTTTTCACCAAACATCAATCTGTGCCATTTTAAACATTCATATTCCACTCCCAACACAAATCAATCAAACAATTATTATTTCTTCAAACATAAATACTCATATATAAAAATGGCGATTCGCGAGGCTATAATAAACATTTCACGAAAATATTTTGCGCCATTTGTTTTATTTCTATGTCTTTAATAAATCGTATATGAGTATGGCAAAATTTGTATTTGGTGCTTTGACAATTCATGAATATATTCATATTAGATCGCAATCCAATTTCAACATAATCGTTATTAAAGCCGGTCAAAGTTGCATATTCATCCAAACAAATTCGGTAAGCATTTGCCATGTATGTATATGGCCTCCACTTTTGCATGCATATGCCAGTTAGGCGCATTATATGCCAACCAAATTTTAGGGCATATGATGTTATATATACGCTTGTTATGCGATTTAATGTTTGCTGGGATCGCTTCACGAATACGAACGAATTAAGTGCGCTACACATACAGCGTCACCGTCACCGTCCCGTCAACTATTCTCTTGGACTTATTTTGCCGACGTCAAAGTTGCCGATGATTGTGTATGTAAATCATGTGAATGCTACCATACGATTTCCATGGGAGAATATTCGACATTTCATTCCTTTATGTTGACTTCACGGTGACGGGACGGTGTATGTGTAGCGCACTTTATTTTGACCTATTTTGACGTTTGTTTCGCGTCAAGACAATGTTGCCACTTTTGCATATGTCGATTGGGTTTGAATCTAGAATGGATCTGAGAATGCACAAGTCGATCTCGTTCGGGTTGCAGAATTCAACATTGTGCTAATTTCAAACCAGATCGTGAACCAGAATAAGGGTGTATATGCGCTTCATTTCGTTTTCAACGTGAAGTGACGATCGTGATCACGCGTCCTATCTCAATGTTATATATTTATCTTGTATAGTTGTCTGCACCCTTCAGAAACACTTTCAAGTTGACGTTTATTCCATTTACTGTTTGCGATTACGATGACAATTTCCTTCTCCAACATACGCAATCAATCTGTGTGCAATATATATTTTACATAGTTTGATTTGTCACCTCAGTCTGTTAACATTGAAAGAATTCGTTCGCTTTCGGTTCTCCGTCCATTCCCGTGATAATAATCGTTTCGTCACCTCGATCGTCTGTGATTTATATATATATATTTTTTTTGAATAGTAACCCGTCGGAATTCGCTCACGAAGCGGTTCAAAATGCATTAATTGTCGGTTCTCAATAGTGGCTTAAAATAAGCGAAAACGGAGAAACTGAATGGTTGGATGACCAGCAATAGCAGCAGCAGCAGCTGTGGGCAACAGTGAAAATTCCCCAAGTACTGCAAAATATTCGCATGTTACTGTGAGGCTGAGAAGCTTCGGGACCGCAGGAAAGGGTGAAAATAATCACGGTACGCTTTTGTTAGAAGGCAGACGTCAGTGAAATTATCAGCGGTTCGTTGGTGAAGTTGGAAAGTGAGGTGACAAACAAGTCCTCTGTGTGTTGTGTGGCAAAAATTAATGGATGAAATTGGTGATTGCTAGCGTATTGAGAGCGTACACTTCGAGGAAGCAGTGCTGGTGTAGTTCTTGTGGTTAAGCAGGAGGGCACCTGCATCCGGAAGGCTCGCAAGGTGCGTCGCAGCGCAAAATGTGGAGTCCTACCCATATTCAAGTCACTGGTGAGTTGAGCACATACATTGCACATTCCTGGGCTGGTGCGTAACAATTGAAGACTTCATGCATTTGTGGGATTTTTGGTGTTTATTTACCTTATGACAAAGTTCGATGGGAGTATTTTTCTAGTGTGTGTACTTGAGTCAACATCTGTTTTTTTTTTAATTTACTTGCGTTACCTTTCTAACTGTAGATTAATCTACCCACGGGCTGAATACCGTTATGGTAAACTATGATAGCGGCTATGATACAAGCGGTTAATAATTTCCTTCAATCTCCCATATGGTCATTGATGTGTGACGGAGAGATTGAAAAAAAAACTGGGATGACCATCGGCGTAAAATTTTGCACTGTTTGCTCACTTTTTTCAACATAAAAACAACATGTTGCTCCCAGACTAGCCTATCTATCCCCCCTCCTAGAATGGCTCATTGTAGAAGATATGTTCAAGCTGGTGAATCACTTGTATATATTATCGAACGCATGTGTATGTCTTAAGCATTATGAACCATTTTCCAGTTCTCCTCAATTGCATCTCTTCTGAAGAGGATTAGATAGAGGGCTTAGAGGCGAATGAACTGCAAAGTTTAAAGCCTCTTAAAAACAAAGAAAGAAAGAAGATAGAGGGCATCGCTAACGGAAAACTATGCAGCTAAATTAGCTAAAAAACTAGATTTGGGTTATCCGCGTTGACGGCATTGAGCTTCGATTACGGAATGGAAGAATAGGCATGACAATATGGGTTTGCGGAAGAAATGGACACACTTTTAAAATAAATATCTGAATAAAAATTATTTTTCCCAAATCAAACAAGTACTCTATGCAAATGACAATCACTTCTGCTTGCAAGTAGTGAAAAAATATCGTACAAAAATTGTGTCTCAAGATAATTCTATATTATAATGGTTAGTTTTAGTGAAAATATCTGAAAATTCATAGAAAATAGTTTAAATTAGGGTCAGAACAACGTACTTCCAGTAGGTAAATAACGCTAAGAAAAAAATTTCATACAAAGTTTAGAAATTTAAAACTGCCTTAGGGCCAACTAATCTGAAAGAGAAGAGTTGGCCTCATACAAACTAATGTCGTATCCAGATGTTGACACCATTGCGCCGTCAACGCGAATATATGTAATATAACCGCAAGGTAGACGTAGGACTACCACTGGCTCTGTAACCATTTGTTTGAAATTGCATCTGAATCAATTCTCAATGAATGAATGGATAATTATGTCTAAAGCTTGCTGACAGTTTTCCTTGTGTGTGAGTGGATAAGTATTGTAGAGAAATGTATATAATAGCAGGCCATCCAATATCTTAGGAACAGATAAATAAACGAAAAAAGGTACAGGTAAACTTCGATATAACGTACATTTCACTTTCAAAATTGTACATTGTATCGAATTGTACGTTATATCGAAGCATAATTAAGTACTCACAAACGTAGTCTATAATACATTATTGTGTTGCTGTTTTAGTGAAGTTAATGAATAACTTCAATCAGAAGACGAAGCCAGCCTTTCTCATGATGTTTTCCTTCGTACTGTTTATTAAAGCTTGACTCATTTAGAATCCGAAATCACAAAACCAGCTGTATTTCTGGATTTATTGAAGGTACAAAACTTGTTTTAGCATCACAATACAGGTAATTCATTGTTCTATCAGAAAAAAATATATTAAAAAACAGGAAGTGGGTTATATCTATGGTATAACCGCAAGGGTGACGTAGGACTATCGTTGATTTAGAGATCATTTGTTTGAAGTTGAATCTAAATCCATTCTGAATGAATGAATAAATGAATATTTGGGGGACTTCGAAAACGAGAGCGTTACGTTGGAGGCACAAGGTTTCATGCATCCAATATAGGATACGAAAAACTTTGTTCTGAAGAATAATCTTCAGAAGCTAACCTGCTAACTGTACTTGATTGACAAATCACAAACCCAAATGTATTATATGGATATTTTATGGATACAAAACATTAAAATAAACTCTTTCGCTTGAATGTAATTTTCAATTCCAAGGGGAACTGGCAGATTACTTTCCAGCAACGATTAGATATTTCCACATTTTCCTCGATACTGGAAGCCCACCAGTGGTTAATACTAACTCGATAACCACCTGTTAATAGTACTTGATTGAAAAATATTTGGTCACAGTGTTACATGGATAGAAAAAATTCAAATAAATTCTTTCACATGAATAGTTTTTTAAATTTCCAGAGGAACTGGCAGATTATTTTCAGTAACGATTAGATATTTCCACATTTTCCTCGATACTGGAAGCCCACCAGTGGTTAATGCTAACTCGATAAACATCTGTTAATAGCACTTGATTGAAACATATTTGGTCACAGTGTTACATGGATAGAAAACATCAAAATAAACTCTTTCACATGAATGTGATTTTAAATTCCCAGAGGAACTGGCAGATTATTTTCCGGATCTTTCTCGATCCAAACGGAAAGAATTCCGTGCGTGTATGTGTGTGTAGCGGCTGCTTCGATGATCACCTTCTCTTCTTCTGAAGGATCGGCTTCTCTGTGCTCCCTCACAGTTTCAAACAAACTGCTTGCGTTTCAGGGCAGATCTCGATCCTTCGCCGTCCAGCATCCTCAGCAACGATGTTGTCTTGTCGATGTCCTCACGAAAAATGAATGCGTCTCAGGTAAGGTAAGGTATTGTATTATAGAGACTTTAAACTTTTGCAGTTCATTCGTCTCTAGCCTTGAGAAAGGCCCTTTGAAAACTCTAATCTACTCCAGCGCTACCACCTCCACCCTCTTGCCTTGAGAAAGGCACTCGATCCCTCGCCGTCCAGCTCGTCCAGCAACGATGTTGTCCAGTCGGTGTCCACACAAAGAAATGAATGAGTCTCACCACCAGAATATCGCTTAAGTATGCTTTCTGTGCGTGATTGAATCGAGAGAAGGCGTGGTTTACGATGGCAATTTGGAAGGCAAACTAGAGGGGAATGAACTCTCTGAGCTCGGAACTTTCTGCGACTGAGCAATAATTGATTGCGGGCGCATACAATATTGGATACGGAAATATCCTACTGATGGGGAAGAATAATCTTCAGAAGCTATCCTGTTAATTGCGATTGATTGAAAAATCACAAAACCAAATGTATTTGGTCACAGTGTTACATGGATAGAAAACATTCAAATAAACTCTTTCACATGAATGTATTTTTAAATTCCCAGAGGAACTGGCAGATTATTTTCCAGAAATGATTAGATCTTTCCGGAACTTTCTCGATGCTGAATGGCATCCAAACGGAAAAAAATTCCGCGCGTGTATGTGTGTGTAGCGATGTCTTCCCGGGGAACCGTTTGTGGCATCATTCTCCTCCTGATGGATTCCCTTCTGGCCTATGGTGCACAAACAGGCTCTTGGTGACACCGTTCATCCGCGCTTTCATGATAAACGAAGAGCTTCACCACAACAGCGACAACATGCTCCAATCGCTGTTCAATTAGAACTGAGTGGATTTCCGAGCGGCGCTCGCTTATATACCGATTGGTGATTTCAATAGCCTGTTTTGAAAGCATTTTTAAGACTATTGAAACAAGTTTTTGGATCAAAAAGTAACAAGTATAAAACGCGTAGACATTTTATCTTTCGAATGAAGTGTTTATCATACCATTTCGTTCAGTTGTTTAGGAGCTATTAACGCTCAAAATCTCGGTCTCCGGCGTAACGCTTTCGTTTTCGAAACTTTGATTTTACACCCCGGTATAGAAATGAAAGACGTAGTCCTACGTCAAAAAATATCCTTTACACTTTGGAAATGTGTACGTTATATCGAGGTAAAATGTACGTTATATCGAGTGACGTTATATCGAGGGTACGTTATAACGAGGGTACGTTATATCGAAGTTTCCCTGTATTCTTTCTCGGACTCTAACGGAGAACAGTTGTTCTCCGTTGAAGATTACAATATCTGAGTGTAAAACATTACTGGTTTCTACAATCTGGCGATGAGGTGAAAGCAGAAGGTAATTAGTCAATGTTTTTTGCATCCAATTATTAAGTGAATTCATATTGTCCGTGTGATTTATCAACGGTTGAAATTGAATGGAGTTTCTACATTGAGTAGCGGTATGGAGATTCTACCTATCGGTAGCGGTCGGACTTCATGTCCAATGAATGGAGTTCTTCTACCAGTCTGGTAGCGATGGAGTTTCGGATTCAAATAATAGAGTTTCTACCATTTGGTAGCGTTTGGATTTCGAATCCATACTATGGAGTTTCTGTGGTAGCGATGGGATCTCGGATCCTGTAAAAGGAGATTCTACCTTGATGGTAGCGATTGTATTCTGAATTCCTGATGTTTCTACTGGCTGGTAGCGAAATTTAAATTTTTATAATTAATTTAAAATTAGAAAAAAAAGTTGTTAGGTTAGGTATTTACCATGGCATATTATAGAAGGGTCAATATGGGCCTTAATAAAAATATATAATTTGGGAAAAAAATGGTCAAACTGTTTCACAAATCGAGGCTTTAGGAGTTATGAATGAAAGTGGCGAGGAACAAGTTTATAGTCTGTCTAGCTCTCAACTAAATGATAAGGGAGAGTATTATGTTGAAGAACAGAAAATTGGAGAATTGCAGGCTCCAAAATTCGATGAGGCAGTTCACCGGACTGTGAAAAGTTCAATGATCCGCAGCAACCAAAATCCACATGATCGTATAGCGTGTTTCATTTGCGGGAGACACGGTCATTTTTCAAATTATCCGCATTGTCCGGCGCATAATCAAGAATGCAGGATCTATAAAATGCGAGGTCATTTTGAGACGGTGTGTCGTAAAGGAAAGAAACGTATTCCACTTATTCAGAAATATTAAGCCATTGAAGAAAGTACTTGTTGAATCCGCTGGAACGAAATCTGATACGGAAGTTGAAAATGTTGAATCTGATAAGACGTATTATGCTTTTTTTACTCCGGAAACAAGTCTAATTTGATTTCATGCTGTATTGGTGACGTGAACCTGGACAGGTTAGTGGATTCCGGAACCGCAATTTCATTACACCGGAAACTTGGAACCTGTTGAAGGCTGTTGGTATTCGCCAACGAAAGGTTGTGATCGAAAATTGAAAGCTTGTGGAAACGAAAATTTGTTGTTACACGGAGAAATGGAGCAGACTGTATTTTGAAGTCTATGAAAAAAAGAGAGGAGAATAAAAGCGTAATGTTGCACATTTGAAAAAAATTGGAGGCGGAGATGAAGATAAGGACGAAGAATTGAATGAAGTAGAGGATGAAGAAATAGATAATAATCCAAATGAAAGAATATGTAGAGAACCTCATTACTTCAAGGATTATGAGCTACATTTAATTATTTTCAATAAAAACAAGGTGGGATTGTAGAGAACTGTATATAATAGCAGGCCATGCAATATCTTAGGAACAGATAAATAAACGAAAAAAGGTATTCTTTCTCGGACTCTAACGGAGAACGGTTGTTCTCCGTTGAAGATTACGATATCTGAGTGTAAAACATTACTGGTTTCTACAAGTATGAGTATGAAATTGTCATTAACATGAGATTCAACTATTTCGAACTTGTTAGTGGCCCAGAAAAGAACCGTTGGGTTTGCGTGGTTTCGCAAAAGCAACTGATGAAGTTTGATACATAATTATATTTTGTTCTTTGTTTTTTAATCCGTCAGTGAAACGCGATCTGTGATTTTATCACAAGGAATTGATTATTTCAATATGCGACTGTTTCGTTCGATAATTTATGATCTGATCTTAAGTTCATCTATCCCAATAGGTATATCATCTCCTGTTTCCTATCTGCTTATCTTCGGCCCTATCGACGATCGTGAAAGCGATCGATCGTTTATGGGCTGATCTCTCGTGTCTTAGTTACTAATAATTGTAATGATCACACGGTGGGTTCATATAATATAAATACAAGAAATTCATGCTGTGATATTTTAGGCACAAGTCTTAACGGTTCTCGTGAGAATAATACACGAGAGTTTTCATGACCACTCCACGCGAAATAAGAATATAAATTGATGCTCTTGGATACGGTTGCATTAATGAAACCGAATGCGCAAATATTCCTTTTCTCGAACGTATTTACAAATTAACATTGCCTCATGACCAGCGTTGCTAATGTTCCAGTTTAAACTGGATTCTTCCAGTTTTTTTTTGAAAATATTGTCCAGTTTTATCCGGTTTTTTGAAATTGTGGAAAGAAACTTTTCTGAATACAACCTCAACAAAAAGGATTAATACACTGCGTGTCACATCTATAGAATCGCCAAATTTTTCTGAGTTTCCAGAGATATGTGAGAAGTAGGTTGCATTGAAGTACAGTAGAACCCCGATTATCCACGAAATAGTCGCCAAAGTCACCGCGGATAACGTAATGAAGGTCTAAAATTAGGTGCAAACACGAAAAAATAGATGTTCCAGCATTTAAATTTATATTAACATTATATGTTATAGGTGCCCAGAGTACGCTTCGTTTACATGTCACAAATCGAAATGCAAGTCATTTAGTCGCGGTCATAAAGTTATTTTCGAAATCTCGCGGATTGGTTTGGAAACTAAAAAGAGAATTCTGCACAATTGGTGCACCGAAAAGGGTGTTACATACCACAAAATAGAAAAAAAAAATCAAAGTTTGTCCGGAAAGTGTTAAACGAATCGTCGCAAAGTTCGTAATGAGTGTTTTTTCATAAGTGGACCCGGACTAAGTAACCCCGAATTGGACCGAAAAGTTGTAAATTATATTCAGAAGAACAGGTCTGCATCCATTCGTGATTTGGCCAAGAAGTTCAAAACCAGTGTTGGGATGATTCAGCGGATTAAACAGAGACATGGTCTAAAGACCTGTAAAATGCAAAAAGTGGCTAAACAAACACCAGAACAGCAAGATCGCGCTAAAACACGAGCTAGAAAGCTACGTGAGCGTATTTTGAACAATCCCAACCAGTGCATTTTCATGGATGACGAAACATACGTCAAAAAAGATTCCAGAACGCTGTCGGGACCTCAATTTTGTACCAAATCGATTGGAGAGAGAGAGTGTACCATTTGCGGATACGACTGTTGCGATGGAAAAATTCGGCCAAAAAGTGCTCATTTGGCAAGCCATTTGCACGTGTGACTTGCGATCGTCAACTTTTTTCACAAAAGGGACTACAAATGCTCAAATTTATGTGGAAGAGTGCTTGAAGAAAAGATTGCTTCCACTTTATAGAAAGCAAGAGGTTCCTCCTCTCTCCTGGCCGAATTTTGCATCGGCACATTATGCCAAATCCACTCTACAATTGTTTTCGGAAAACAACATCATATTTGTCGAAAAAAGCCACAACCCACCGTACTGTCCCCAGCTGCGGCCAATTGAACGTTACTGGGCAATTGTCAAGGCCAATTTCAAGAAGGAAAGTACAGTGTCTAAAAATATGTCAGAATTCAAGGAGAATTGGTCTGCAGCGTCCAGAAAGTGTACAAAGAGTATTGTGCAGAATTTGATGAGTGGAGTTAAATCTTAGGTTCGATCATTTAGAAATCAACAATAAGCTTGTTTTTTTTCCATTTTATTGCAAGTAAAATTAATACTCTTTAATAAAGTTTACTTTTGTAAACACTTTCTGAACGTTTTCAGTTTTATTTTGATGTTTGAAAGTTTAAGACTACTTTTCTATACACTCTTTTTTCGACGAATAATTCCAGAATTCTAAAACAAACATTACTGCGTGTTTTATTTCAGCTCCCATTCATTGCAATATCCACATGTCCATTTTCAATTGTTAACGAATGGGAGCTGGAACACACCACGCAAAAAACTCAAACCAAAGATAAGCTTAGGCGTCGTAAATTGATTTATTGATTTCTTGTATTCTGGATTCTTTATAAGTGCGAAAAAGAAAAAAAGCATTGCAGAAATGTCAAATTTCGCGTTAGAATAAAAAGAAAAAGAGGATTCAGGTTAGGTTCGATGCAGTAATGTATAACCATAAATCATGTCCCCATGTACCTAAATTAATCACATTGTCGAATAATTTTGCGACGATCTTCTATCAGCGATTTTATGGAAATGAAGCAATAAATACGGAATTTCTCCAGTTTTACCAAAATGAAACCTAGCGGATCTATGAAGAACGATCCCCAAATATTGTTTCACGGTAATATTCGAGTGGAGAAAAACGTCATTAATGGTTCATTTCGCAATTTTATGAATTAAAAGAAATTCTATTTCTCAAGCATTGGAATCAAATAAATCATTCTAGATAAAGTAAGGCCGATCTTCTCACAATAAAACGATTTTACAGGATCCATTTTTTTAGGAGAAAAATTCCAGAGTTACGAAAACTATTATTGGCAACCCTGCCCATGACCATTCCATGCGGAAGCAAAGCAGAAACTGATGCTTTTGGATAAGATTGCATCACAGGAACCGAATGCGCAATGCTCGAGCGCATTTGCAAGCGAGTAAAAGAAATCACAGCCTGCATGTATTCGCGGTGACGGTTTCTCCAGGTGCCTTGATTTTGCGCCCGTGTTCGGGAACACATTCCGATCACCACAAAAGCAATCATCATCAATGAGCTAGATTGCTATGATTTCAGAGGCCTGTTTCCAAAGCAATTTTTAAGTTATGAAACGATTTGTTGAACCAATAAGTGACAATCATATAACTCTTTGACATTTTATCTTTCGAATTATGGGATTATTATACTACTCTATTCAGTCGGTAGTGAGGTGTTAACGTTCGAAACTTGCACTCCAGCGTTACTCTCTCGTTTTCGAAAGTTTGAACTTACACTTACACGGTACAGAAATGAAAGACGTAGTCCTACGTCAAAAACAAAGCTCGAATCAATGGTTCGAAATAGTAAAATGCTTAGCAAAGAATAACGATGAACAGTGGCTCCGCTTTCCACACGTCTATCTACGTGCCAAAATGTGTTCAAGTTTGAGGAAATGGAAAAAAAATAACCGGAACAGCTATGAGTGCGAACGACTTGGTTTCATGAAATATCAATCCTTGCTTTCCAATTTCTTTTCTCTCTCCCTTGAATTTGGGTTACCGCTACTCGTTGCATTCGTTGGATTGGAATATTTCAAGAACTCTCTTCTCGAACGTGAACCGATTGATGGCAAGAGAAACAGAAGTCGAAAACCTCTGAACTTGAACTCGGAACGCCCCACCGGTTGGCGAATTGCTAATTTTGAGTGTGCAATATGTGTGAAATCCACACGGCATGAACGAAGCTGCTGGCCTTGGGCGATCCAAACGATTACCTTTGTTGTTGCCGTTGGGTTTCGATGTGCGCTGAAATGTACGAATCGTTGAGCTTTACAGAACATATGTGTGAAAAAAGAAGGCACTCGCCAGAAAAATAACACCGAATGGTTCATATCTTGTTGAGAGAATGCTTCGGAGCCAACGAATGTCAACGAAAAAGTTACGATGAAAAAATATCGAGATGCGCATCGTCGCTCTGTCGAACTACTGAGAATAGTACCTTTAAGTGGTGGAATGCTTGATATTTGTAATGCTCAGTGGATGGCAATGGAAAACACATTCTTGCGTTCACCCTCCTCCGAGTATTCATTCGGAAGGAACGCATAGCTGTTGGGTTTGGAGTGCAAAAAAAAAAGTGAACGGATGAGTTGTTTTCTACTGATTGATCGCAGACATGCATTGAGCGTTTTTGCATTTTTTTTTTGCTCATTCAGCGCTCGAACAATTGCAAGTTCCATTTCGAAAGCTGGCAGTAAGTACAGTATTTGGATCACAATGCAACTGTTGACTAAATAGCAAAAAAAACGGTCTTTTAATATATGCCAGTAGTAAAATATTTTATTATAACAGCTCTAGCTGACCCGGAGGACTTTTTTTTTTATAATTCGTTTATTTGTACAGGCTCAGTTACATAGGTTTAAAGAAGCCAAACTCTCAACTATACTTTTACTATTAACATGTTTTCTTAATTCTACGGTTAATGAAATAGGAAACCGATTACTCGCGGTCGGCTCGAGTTTAGAAGGGTGACACATTTTCTTTAGGAAAAGGATGGGATGTAAGGAGATTGTAACCATGTTCACACTCACACTCACACTCACTTTCACATTCATACTCACACATCACACTGAATTCTTAAACTATCCTCACATCTAATATGTATTAACAATTTAACTTATTCTAATGTTAGGGAACCGATAGCTCGCGAAGGACGAAAAGGAGGAGAAAATGGGGGGGAAAGGATGTAAGAACAATCACACTCGAAGATCGATATCTTTAAGGAAAACATATATTTGGGACATGTAATCAAGGTCTAACCGAGCCAACACATCTCTCACCGGCACATTGGGCTGCCTTCCTCGAGCCCGAAGGGAGTTTTCTAAATTCGATCTGGCGACAAAATATAGCTCGCACGACCAAACAACGTGTTCGATGTCGTGGTAACCATGGCCACAAACGCAGAGATTGCTGTCGGCAAGCTTGAAACGAAAAAGCAGCGCATCTAAAGAACAGTGATTGGACATGAGTCGGGAGAAGGTCCGAATAAAGTCCCGACTCAAGTCCAGACTTTTGAACCATGGTTTGAGGCTAACCTTAGGGATAATCGAGTGGAACCACCGGCCCAATTCATCTTCGTTCCACTTGCGTTGCCAGTTAGCGATGGTATTTTTACGAACTAAAGAATAAAATTCATTGAAGGCGATTTGACGCTGATAAATATCGCCTTCAATTGCACCTACCTTTGCTAATGAGTCAGCCCTCTCATTACCCGAAATGGAGCAATGTGAAGGGACCCAGACAAAGGTAATGACATAACAGCGTCTGGATAAAGCACTCAAAATTTCTCGTATTCTCTCAAGGAAGTACGGCGAGTGCTTTTCCGGCCTCACTGAACGGATAGCTTCGACAGAGCTAAGACTATCCGTTACAATGTAATAGTGTTCAACAGGTCGTGAGGCGACGCTGTCCAGCGCCCAGTGTATTGCTGCCAATTCAGCAATATATACTGAGCAAGGATACTGAAGACTGTGTGAGGTGCTAAAAAATACGTTGAACACTCCAAATCCTATGGACTCATTCATAGAGGACCCATCAGTAAAGTACATATTATCACAATTGACACGCCCATACTTTGCTTTGAAGATCGTAGGAGCGATCCTCGATCGAAGATAATCTGGAATTTCATGGATTTTCTCCTTCATAAACAGATCAAAATGTACAGAGGAATTGATGTAGTCAGAAAAACAAACACGGTTGGGAATATACGAAGAAGGATCAACCTGCATGGTGATGAATTCATGATATGAGCTCATGAATCCAGAATGAAAATTTAACTCGATAAGCTGCTCAAAATTTCCGATCACCAATGGGTTCATAACCTTACACCGGATGAGGAACCGAAGAGATAATAAATTGAAGCGATCTTTTAGTGGGAGTAGGCCTGCCAAAACCTCGAGACTCATGGTATGCGTTGAGGGCATACATCCCAACGCGATACGGAGACAAAGATACTGAATTCGCTCGAGTTTAATGAGGTGTGTTTTGGCAGCTGATTGAAAACAGAAACTGCCATACTCCATCACTGAGAGAATAGTTGTTCGATACAACATTATAAGATCTTCTGGGTGGGCTCCCCACCAGGTGCCGGTAATTGTACGGAGAAAGTTTATTCTTTGTTGGCATTTTTTACTCAGATACCTAATATGGGCCCTCCAAGTACATTTGGAGTCGAACCAGACCCCAAGATACTTGAATGACATAGCATGAGTGATCGGTTTACCCAAAAGTTGAAGCTTTGGTTTTGCTGGTCTATGCTTCCTAGAAAAAACCACCATCTCTGTTTTCTCCGTGGAGAATTCGATCCCTAGCCCAATGGCCCAGGTTGAAAAATTGTTCAAAGTATCTTGTAAGGATTCTTGCAGGTCGGATTCGTTTGATCTTACGACAGACACCACTCCATCATCTGCAAGTTGTCTTTGGCTGCAATTTTGTGTAAGGCAATTGTCGATGTCGCTTACATAGAAGTTGTACAAAAGGGGGCTTAAACATGAGCCCTGAGGGAGGCCCATGTAAGAGATCCGACTCACTGCCGAATCTCCATGAGAAAAATTCAAATGTTTCTCACAAAGCAAGTTATATAACATATTATTCAATAGAGGCGGCAGACCCCGAGATTGTAATTTGTCTGACAAAACCTCTATTGAAACAGAATCAAAGGCCCCCTTTATGTCCAAGAATACTGAAGCCATTTGTTTTTTTCCGGCGTAAGCCATTTGAATTTCTGAAGAAAGCAACGCAAGACAATCATTCGTCCCCTTGTCCCTGCGGAACCCATATTGTGTATCTGAGAGTAGGCCATTCGTTTCAACCCATCGATCGAGGCGAAACAAGATCATTTTCTCCAACAATTTCCGTATACAAGACAGCATTGCTATTGGGCGGTACGAATTGAAGTCGGACGCGGGCTTTCCAGGTTTTTGAATAGCTATAACTCGTACTTGTCTCCAATCATCTGGAACAATATTATGTTCCAGAAACCGATTGAATAAATTCAACAAGCGCCACACCAGGGAGGTTTTTCAACAAGTTGAACTTAATTCTATCCGATCCTGGAGCCGAATTGTTACAAGAAAGGAGAGCAAGAGAGAATTCTACCATCGAAAACTCGGAATCAAGATCGCACCTATCTTGTGGTATGTCTCGAACAATTTTTTGCACAGGAGCGGAATCAGGACAAACCTTCCGTGCAAAATTAAAAATCCATCGATGTGAATATTCTTCGCTTTCATTCGTTGATGAGCGATTTCGCATGTTTCGAGCCACTTTCCATAATTTTTTCATTGACGTTTCTCGTGACAAACCTCCCACGAAATTTCGCCAATAAGCACGTTTTTTCCCTTTGATCAAATTTTTGAACTGATTCTCAAGGGCTGAATACATTTGAAAATTTTCAGGGGTTCCACGTTTCCGAAAAGCTTTAAATGCATTCGATTTTTCTACATAAAGCTTGGAACATTGGCTATCCCACCATGGATTGGGAGGCCTTCGGCGAATGGTGGAACCTGGGATGGGTTTCGTTTGAGCGCGAACCGCGCTGTCATATATCAAACGAGAAAGGAAGTTATACTCCTTCAATTGAGGTAAACCATCTCTGGAATTGATGGCTAGAGCAATCGCGTCCGCATATTTTTTCCAGTCAATGTGTCTTGTGAGGTCATATGCCATGTTTATAGATTCAGAAGAATTCGACCCAATGGTGATGGAAATTTTGATTGGCAAGTGATCACTACCGTTGGGGTTCTGGATTACATTCCACTTGCAATCTAACGATAGTGAATTCGAGCAAAGCGAGAGGTCAAGAGCACTAGGGTTAGCAGGAGGTTTAGGTACACGTGTTGTTTCCCCAGTGTTCAAAATGGTCATATTGAAGCTGTTACAAAGGTCATATATCATCGATGAACGATTGTCGTCGTACTGTTCCCCCCAGGCAGTTCCGTGAGAGTTGAAGTCTCCCAAGATCAATCGTGGCTCAGGAAGGAGTGAGCACATGTCATCAAGTTGTTTGCGGCTAACCGCAGCTCTCGGAGGCCAATACAAACTGACAATACAGAGGTCTTTGCCTCTGATGTTTGCATGACAAGCAACAGCTTCGATCCGTCCAATAGTTGGAAGGTCAATTCTAAAAAATGAGTGGCACTTATTGATCCCCAAAAGCACCCCTCCGTATCTATCATCACGGTCCAAGCGTATAATATTAAAATCGTGGAAAGATAGATCATCTCGCGAAGAAAGCCAAGTTTCGGACAGAGCAAAAACATCACAATTGAAGTTATGAATTAAAAATTTGAATGTATCCAATTTAGGGATAAGACTACGACAATTCCACTGTAAAACAGTGATATCTCCGACCTCTCTATTCGAATTAGACATCAAGAGAGATAATCATTGCAAGGAGGGGCCATGCTTGCATCAATTGTTGCAAAATTGTCTTTAATACTGGAAGCATTGAGATGACAATTGTTCTGATGGAGTCGGAAACATTAAAACACTTGAAGATTTGATCCAAAAGGTCAGACAACTTTATAAATCCCGATTGGGAAGTTGAGCTGGACGGAAAAACAGGGACAGTTGGGGTTTTTGATGTCCCCTCGAGTGCTGGGTCGTTCGAAGGTGAACTATTCCCACGGAAGCCAGGAGAAACCTGATTTTGCTTGTCCGCTGCACTCGATTTTTTAGGCAAGCTAACAGAGGATATAACCGTGGGGACTTGTTCTTGAACTTTGGGAGTGGTCACATTTTTGCGCCGGGGATTCCCTTTGAAAATAAACGATGTGCCCTCGCTAGCTGTGTCCGCTTCCATTTCATCAACTGGCAACGCGGAAAAGGTATTGTGTGTTGAGATTGGTTGTTGTTGTTGAGCCAGTGGAGAAGCGCCCTTTAAAATTTCCGCAAAAGTACGTTTCGAGCGTTCCTTTAAAGAGCGCTTCTGCTTCTCCCAGCGACTCTTGTAAGTTTCACAAGCTGAGAGCACGTGTGGGGATCCTCCGCAATATGGACACTTATGCTCAGTCGCACTGCAGGATTTCCCCACATGTTGCTCTCCGCAAGTGGCACAGCGCTCCTTGTTGGCACAATAATCTGCTGTGTGATCAACTGACTTGCATTTGTTGCAAGTCATGGGCTTTGGCACGAAGAGTCGCAGTGGTAGCCTCAATTTGTCTACCATAACGTAGTCAGGGAGGGCGGAACCAGCAAAAGTTACTCGAAACGAGTCGGACGGCGTGAATTTTGTTTTTCCCTCTTCCTGGGACACTTTTCCTAACTGTTGGCAGTCCAAAATTTTAACTATCGACCGAGGAAGCTTTTTAAATCTGCCATCTCCCTTTTTTATAAATTCGCTCGTCAGACCCGTTTCTGTAATCACCCCCGAAATTTCTACGTTATGGCAGGGCACATAGGCGCGATATTCTAGGATGAATCTATTGTCGACAACAATTTCGTTAGCTTGCTTCCGATCAGCCACGACAACACGCAGTTTGTTCGGTCTAACCTTTCTCATTTCGACCACGGAGGAATAATTTTTTGTCAGATCTTTCATAATTTGAATGACGTTCAGCGATTTCCCGTTGGGTTTGGGCCGGAAGAAAACAACCCATGGACCAGTTCCAGGTGCATCCTCTGGATAAACCTTGACACGGAGAGAGGACAAAACAGAAGAAGAAGACGAGGACGAGGTTTGGACGGGAACGGGGACGGTAGAGGGGGAGATGAGGTGGATGGTTGGATGGATGGATCAGGAGCAACAGATGAGGAATGCGAGGTCGATGGTTGAGTTAAAACGGGGGGGTTCGGGGGATGAGTGGCGAGGTTTGTGGATTTCTTAGAGGGGGGCTTTTTAATCGACGACTCTTCTGTATCACACGGAACGCGCTTAAGCGACTTTCCGGCACCTTTTTGTGCAACGGAAAGGGAGTCATCGAAGGAGATCTCCATATTAAAAGACCCCCCACCTTCATCCATCATTTATGTGGCTGATAATTGCAATAGTTTGAATGATTCCTATAACCTAATAAAAAAAAACAAAGAAAAACAAAAAATAATAAAACTACTTGCTAACGCACACCAGTGCGATGATTGCGGTAACGGCTGCTGCTCGATCGGATGATTGCAGACGCCGCTGCGATTGTGCACTTTTCAGTCCGGTGCTCGTTCTCACGTTCTCACTCACAGCGATTCACACGAGATGCACCAGTACAATTGAACTTAGTGATCGGCTGATCGCGTGTTGGGCGCTCGGCACAAATGAAATGGTGTATCACACCACTAAGCGCGTTCTTCCACACTGATATTGTGTGCGTGCGACTGACCACCGTGTCCGACTCCAATTTGCGATGGCGATGAATTGGCGAGAAATGAAAGCCAGCCACTTTGGCAGGCCTTGTTGCGGCTTCTCCACTCGCTGATTGCGAGGTTGAACACAATGTCCACAAGACCACGGTAAACGCGTGATAATAAAAACACCAGGGTGAGTAAGGTTAATAACAGCTTACGGCACTCGATCACGATTACGGGAACGCGAAAGTAAACGACTGATTGCTTGCGCTGTCCAGACTTGAATGTCATACCCGGAGGACTTTGTCGCATCCAAAATAGATTTTTTGATATGAATACGTTCAAGCATTCACATCCTACTAAGCGAACGTCCAATCGTAGAACTCATCATTTATTGATCACCCTTTAACTCTTTACAACTTCCATTTACTATAAATTTCCTAGTACTTCTACCAAAACTCGTCATGGAATACATGTTTGATACAAAAAATATAATAAAATAATGACAACTCGAATCGGACCATTCCTTCTTCGAGTTCTGTGTTTATCAACATATTCGGCGATTTATTTGCATAGATAGAAGATATAGTAGGGCGTTCACCTGAAAATTCATTTCCAAATCCGTTAGTGCAAACATCGAAAGGACTGACAATCGTTCCTCGCTAAACAACTTGAAGGAGCTGGGTGCGCTTTTCAGCACTCCTCAAGCATTGTTCTCGAAGGTTTTTTTTTCTACCCTCACCTTGGTTTTTATTTTCTCGTATGTTCCGTGGTGTCAAAAAGTGCCCAAAACAGCCGAAACCGAGGAAGCAGCGCCTCTGCAGTTATCTGGATCCGCGTCTGTATTGGAACGACAAATTTAGATATAATTTTTGACGTAGAACTACGTCTTTCATTAAGGGTACCAAATCAAAAAAACAGGTCACGTTTTTATGAAATATAGTAAACGTTAATAACTATTTTTGTCGTGGATTTTGGCGATTTACATACCAAACGAATAATAAATTCCCTAAGATTTATTTGATATGCTATACATTACAATCCCATGGTATGTATATGGTTGAAATTAATGAAAATTGGATGTTTTACCATTACCTCATACATTTGTTCTGTCCATTTGTGTGCTTTTCCGAACAGAGCTGTCAATAACGAGCAATTTATCGACGAACAACGAAGGGGAAATCGCAGGGTGTAAAGTTTCCGTGAACAAGGGAAAAGAAGAAGAACGAAGGGGAATATTTGTGTAAACGGCTGATCTCCCTAAGGCAAACTTTCATTCTTCGACTGAACAACATCGTTGCCGAGCGAGTTGGACGGCGAGGGATCGAATGATTTTCTCAAGGCGTGGAGGAGTAATATGATGGATGAAGTAATGTTTTCCAAGAGCCTTTTTGATTGTCAGAGACGAATGAACTGAAGAAGTTTAAAGTCTCTCTAATTCAACAAGCAATGAAAGAAGGCAAACTTTCAGTCTCGTTCTGTATTCAAAGCAATTAATATCGCTTGTTCTTTCTTGTTTTGCGTCATCACATGCCTTCGTTTCGGATTGAGCTGTGGATGCGACCAAATTACTCACTCGCTGATGTCTCTGGCATTGCATCAAACTGATGCCGTTGCATTAAAGTTCTGAACTACACAATTATGTGGGGAATCATCAAACTTGGCTATCGTCAGCTCACCAAGAAAATAAAAAATAAAAGTTCTGGAATTTTGTCAGTGATTTGGTTTTGCATGACGGTAGGCAAACTCTCTCCACAAAGGATGACAGCTAAGCTAATCTAGACCGGCAATATTAACAGAAAGGGCTTCTGTTGAGAAGAGCGCAAAACGGAGATAAGTGTGTGTATATATAGTTGCTTCAAGCTATCGATATATGAATATTTGTGTGCGTACGTGCGTGCTTCATAGCCCGTACGTAAAAATAGTGCATTTTCGCTACGCTCAAACCCCATTTGTATCGGCTCCCGTGTGCATTGTAACAATCGCCTAATTTTCTTATTCTATAATTAACGATTTTTGGGTGTTGCAAATTATGCAGTCGTAATGATTAATATAAACAAGGAGGGGAAATAGCGGGAGGGAAATATTTGCGCTAGGGTATTAGCAATGAATCTCTGCTGAGTCAAATATTCTGCCTTTTTCCAAGCAGTTAACATTTTTTGTTTTCTCTCATCATAAAGGCTTCGTTAGTGCCTTTGACATTGCATCGATGCATTGAACTGACGCTATGGTGGAGCAGGTGTTAAGGTTGTGCATCAAAAAATTATTTGGGAATACCAAGTTATTCAATAAGTTATATTAAGTCATAAATTGATTTGGGATCGCGTGCCAGTCGCAAAACTTCTTTCAACTAGGATAGCATTTGCGTTAATCTTGATCATAATGAAGCAGTGCTGCTCTTTTCGAGGTTGTTGAGATTAACAGATAGAGTTAATTTCGTTTATTTAGTCACCAAGAAAGTAAATATCGTTCTGAAATTTTAAATGTGATTTGGTTTCGCGTGCCAGTGGCAAATTTTTTTCCACTAAGGATGACAGCTTCGCTTATCTCGAGCATGTATTGTTCTGCGAGCACAAGAATGAATCATCAAACAATTATCGTCAAATGATTCTACAATAAAAAAAAGATTTCAGGGCGACCAAACTGGTAGAACGGTTATTTCAAAATTTTCGTAGCATTATAAAATAATATCCGCAGTTATAAACAAGCGACTTGAATTAAACTACAGCGTAGGTCTACGTCAACAATGCGGTCGTGTCTTGAACACTACCTCCTTTATTTTTTTTAATCAGGGAGATAATACACCCATACCTAGATACGTTCCACGAAACTTGGCCGCAAAGCAAAAAGCCGTATAAAGAATCAGTTGTATATCGACGTCGAAAATAGTTTTTTTTGCCGTTATAGCGAAACATTTTAGACGGAAATTAAAAACATGCCTCAATTGAAGAGGGCCGTTATAGCGAAATACCGTATAAAGAGCGGCCGTATAGCGAGGTATGAGTGTAATTGAATCCGTCAAAATCGTTCGTTCTAAGAATGTAGGAGGGTGGGGGTATAGACATGGACATTTCAGACTCCCCCTCGCTTGTTCAACCAGGGTGTTGAAGGTCCCTTAAACGGACTCCTATACCCGAAGATACTTCTTCTGGGGACGAGTCACCTCACGCTACCAAGCCGCGCTCAAAAAAAAAAATGTAACATCTCCCCTGATTCCTCCAATACTTCCATCCAATTCTCAACCTCATTTCCCACCTCTGATGTAACTGTCCCCAGTCAACCCTCGTCCTCGAATTCCTCTTCTATTGTATCCGCTCACCGTGTCAGGGTTTATCCGAACAATACACCTGGCCCAAACTTAATGGTAAAGCTCTTAAGATTATGACAGATCTGAAAAGATACACGTCTGTTTCCGAAATTAACAAAGTAAGACCGAGCAAACTGCGAGTTGTCGTGTCTAACCGAAAGGACGCGAACGAGATTGTTGCTGATAAGCATTTCAACCTCGAATATCGAGTTTTCATTCTCTCCCATAACTTAGAACTTGGGGGCGTTATATCTGAAACGGGTCTTACGTGCGAAACGATACAAAGTATGGGAGCTGGCATGTTCAAGAGGCTTCCTTCGATGGAAATATTCGAATGTCGCCAACTTGGAAAAGTCACACAGGAAGGAGGAAATAAGGAATTTACGCCGTCCGACTCGTTTCGAGTCACTTTTGCTGGTGCCGCCCTCCCTGACTACGTTATGGTGTACAAACTGAGGCTGCCGGTGTGACTCTTCTTGCCAAAGCCCATGACTTACAACAAATGCAAGTCAGTTGGTCATACATCAGCTTATTGCGCCAACAAGGAGCTCTGTGCCACTTGCGGAGAGCAATATGAGGGGATATCCTGCAGTGCGACTGAACATAAACGAAAGCTCTCTTGAAAGGAACGCTCGAAACGCACTTTCGCGGATATTTTAATGGGCGTTTCTCCACCGGCTCAACAACAACAACAACCATTACCAACAAACAATGTCTTTGCTTCACTGCCAGTTGACGAATTGGAAGCGGATGCAGCCAACGAGGGCACACCGTTTGTTTTCAAAGGGAATTCCCGGCGCAAAAATGTGTCCACTCCCAAAGTTCAACGACAAGTCCCATCGCTGATACCCCGTGTTGGCTTGCCTAAAATATCGAGTGCAGCGGACAAGCAAAATCAGATTCCTCCTGGCTTCCGTGTGGGAATAGTTCACTTTCGAACGACCCAACACTCGAGGGGACATCAAAAACCCCAACTGTCCCTGTTTTTACGTCCAGTTCAACTTCCCAATCGGGATTTGTAGAGTTGACTGACATTGTGGATCAAATCTTCACGTGCTTTAATGTTTCCGACTCCATCAGAACCATTTCCATCTCAATGGTTCCAGTTTTAAGTACAATTTTGCTGCAATTGAAGCAAACATGGCCCATTCTTTCAATGATCATCTCTCTTGGTGTCTAATTTAAATAGAGAGGTCGAAGATATCACTGTTTTACAGTGGAATTGTCGTAGTCTTATCTCTAAATTGGATACATTAAAATTTTTAATTCATAACTTCAATTGTGATGTTTTTGCTCTGTCCGAAGCTTGGCTATCTTCGCGAGATGATCTCTCTTCCCACGATTTTGATATTATACGCTTGGACCGTGATGACAGATACGGAGGGGTGCTATTGGGGATCAATAAGCGCCACTAATTTTTTCGAGTTGTACATCCACCTATTGGAGGGATCGAAGCTGTTGTTTATCATGCAAACATCAGAGGCAAAGACCTCTCTTTTGTCAGCTTGTATTGGCCTCCGTGAGCTGCGGTTAGCCGCAAGCAACTTGTTGACATGGGCTCACTCCTTCCTGAGTCACGATTGATCTTGGGAGCAGGGTTACCATATCTGCAGAATAATCCGTATTTATACAGATTTTTAAGATTTTTTGAAACCAAGAATCTGTAGTTACAGATCACAGACTGTTTAGGTTTAATACAGATTTACAGATTTTTCAAAATAACGATCCAATATTAGTTATGACTTGATCTCAATATAATTTTTTTCCCATCTCCCCAATTTTATTCATATAGCATTCGAGTCAGTGTGAATGAGTTATTTTGGGATTGTTTTGTAGCGTGAAGTACTGTGTTCTCATGCTCAATTTAAGGCGAAAAATAAACAAAAACATTGTTTTTTTTTGTACTAAAGTACAGTGAATGCGAATTTCTTCGTGGATACCATTAACATCGTCAAATTCATAATAACTATGCCAATCAATGATACTAAAGCTTAGATTATACTTCGAAATTGAATTTATAAATTTAATACAGATTTCGATGCAGATTTTCTGAGAAAAACTAAGATAAAAAAAATTTTTGAGACCAAAATTTTTTGAGTGTGGGGGATAGGGGCCACACAAAAAAGTCGCATAAAAAAATCGTGCAAGACTTCACCAGCAGCTTTAAAAAATCGTGTTCGGTACACATTTTGAAAAAAACTTTTTTTGTGCGGTAGGTAGGGACCGCATAAAAAAAGTTTCCCCCAAGAAAATAACTGAAATCCACGCCATTCACCGTTCAATTTCCTTTTGTTTCCCTGCTTTGCGATGGGACACTTTGCCTTTTCGGTTGCGCGTGGCTGTTTTGTGCTTTTAGTTGTATGTCGAAACGTGTTGCTGTTAGAAATCATGTCATGCAAAATCTTAGAAAAACTTAGAGCATTTGTTGAGAGGAGAGGAATGATTTCAGAAGTGGATAATTGAGACGTAAATATGCTTTTTTCACACTGAAATGCATATAAACCATCGAAAAAACTAAATGGACGATAACTTCGTCAAATATGCTTCTTTTCATACACCGCACAAAAAAATCGCACAAAAAACCGCACAAGAACAGAAAATCGCACAAAAACAGGTTTTACTGTACTAATAAAAATGACGCTAGTAATACTTAAGTTGAGAAGGTGAAAGATCCACTGGGAACGTTAGTGCCACCCAAGTAAATAAGAACACTAGGGAAACAACACGTGTGCCTAAACTTCCTACTAACCCAAGTGCTCTTTCGCTTTGCCTGGATTCACTATCGTTAGATTGCAAGTGGAATGTAATCCAGGACCCCAACTGTTGTGATTATTTGCCAATCTAAATTTCCATCATCACTAGGTCGAATTCTTCTGAATCTATAAACATGGTATATGACCTCACAAGACATATTGACTGGAAAAAAAATTTGCGGACGCGATTGCTCTAGCCATCAATTCCAGAGATGGTTTACCTCCATTGGAGGAATATGCCTTCCCTTTTAGTTTGATTTATGACAGCGCAGTTCGCGCTCAAACGAAACCCATCCCAGGTTCCACTATTTGTCGAAGGCCGCCCAATCCATGTTGGGATAGGCAGTGTTCCAAGCTTTATGTAGAAAAATCGAATGCATTCAAAGTTTTTCGGAAACGTAGAATCCCTGAAAATTTTCAAACGTATTTAGCCCTTGAGAATCAGTTCAAAAATTTCATCAAGGGGAAAAAACGTGCTTATTGGCGAAATTTCGTGGGAGGTTTGTCACGAGAAACGTCAATGAAAAAATTATGGAAAGTGGCTCGAAACATGCGAAATCGCTCATCAACGAATGAAAGCGTGGAATATTCACATCGATGGATTCTTAATATTGCTCGACAGGTTTATTCCGATTCCGTTCCCGTGCAAAAAATTGTTCGAGGTATACCACAAGATAGGTGCGATCTTGATTCCGAGTTTTCAATGGAAGTGGAATTCGCTCTTGCTCTCCTTTCTTGTAACAAATTTTGCTCCAGGATCGGATAGAATTAAGTTCAATTTGTTGAAAAACCTCCCCGATGTGGCGAAACATCACTTGTTGAATTTATTCAATAAGTTTCTGGAGCATAATATTGTTCCGGATGACTGGAGACAAGTTCGACTTATAGCTATTCAAAAATCCGGAAAACCCACATCCGACTTAAATTCGTACCGCCCAATAGCAATGCTGTCTTTTTTTTTTTTTTATTTAAATCGTTTATTTTTACAGGCTCAGTTACATAGGTTTAAAGGAGCCGAACTCCTTACTGTATTGTTACTAGTATATATACATTTTTCCTTAATTCTAATGTTAATAATATAGGAAACCGATTACTCGCGGTCAACTCGAGTTTAGAAGGGTGACATATTTTCTTCAGGAAAAGGAGGGGATATGAGGATATGTTGACAATGATCACACTCACACTCTCAATCACACTCATCACACTCAATTCTTAAACCTATCTTATATCTAATATGTATTTACATTTCATCTTATTCTTAAGAAGGGATCCGATCTCTCACAAAGGAAAAGGAAAAGGAAAAACTAAGGGTATAAGGACAATCACACACGAAGATCGATAGCTTTAAGGAATACATATATTTGGGACATGTAATCAAGGTCTAACCGAGCCAACACGTCTCTCACCGGCACCATGGGCTGCCTTCCTCGGGCCCGAAGGGTGACTACTAAATTCGATCTGGCGACAAGATACAGCTCGCACGACCAAACAACGTGCTCGATGTCGTGGTAACCTTGGCCACAAACACAAAGATTGTTGTCGGCAAGATTAATACGAAAGAGTAGCGCATCTAACGAACAGTGATTGGACATGAGTCGGGAGAAGGTGCGAATAAAGTCCCGACTCAAGTCCAGACTTTTGAACCATGGTTTAAGGCTAACCTTAGGGATAATCGAGTGGAGCCACCGACCCAATTCACCTTCGTTCCACTTGCGTTGCCAGTTAGCGATTGTATTTTTGCGGACTAAAGAATAAAATTCATTGAAGGCGATTTGGCGCTGATAAATATCGCCTTCAATTGCACCTACCTTTGCCAATGAGTCAGCCCTCTCATTACCCAGAATTGAGCAATGTGAAGGGACCCAAACAAAGGTAATGACATAACAGCGTCTGGATAAAGCACTCAAAATTTCTCGTATTCTCTCAAGGAAGTACGGCGAGTGCTTTTCCGGCCTCACTGAACGGATAGTTTCGACAGAGCTAAGACTATCCGTTACAATGTAATAGTGTTCAACAGGTCGTGAGGCGACGCTGTCCAGCGCACAATGTATTGCTGCCAATTCAGCAATATACACTGAGCAAGGATTCTGAAGACTGTGTGAGGTGCTAAAAAATTCGTTGAACACTCCAAATCCTGTGGACTCGTTTATAGTGGACCCATCAGTAAAGTACATATTATCACAATTGATACCCCCATACTTTTCATCGAAGATCGTTGGAGCGATTCTCGATCGTTGGTAATCTGAATATCCATGGATATCTTGCTTCATGGACAGATCAAAATGCACAGAGGAATTGATGTAGTCAGAAAAACAAACACGGTTGGGAATATACGAAGAAGGATCAACCTGCATGGAGATGAATTCATGATATGAGCTCATGAATCCTGAATGAAAATTTAGCTCGATCAGCTGCTCAAAATTTCCGATCACCAATGGGTTCATAACCTTACACCGGATGAGGAACCGAAGAGATAATAAATTGAAGCGATCTTTTAGTGGGAGTAGGCCTGCCAAAACCTCGAGACTCATGGTATGCGTTGAGGGCATACATCCCAACGCGATACGGAGACAAAGATACTGAATTCGCTCGAGTTTAATGAGGTGTGTTTTGGCAGCTGATTGAAAACAGAAACTGCCATACTCCATCACTGAGAGAATAGTTGTTCGATACAACATTATAAGATCTTCGGGATGGGCTCCCCACCAGGTGCCGGTAATTGTACGGAGAAAGTTTATTCTTTGTTGACATTTTTTACTCAGATACCTAATATGGGCCCCCCAAGTACATTTGGAGTCGAACCAGACCCCAAGATATTTGAATGACATAGCATGAGTGATCGGTTTACCCAAAAGTTGAAGCTTTGGTTTTGCTGGTTTATGCTTCCTAGAAAAAACCACCATCTCTGTTTTCTCCGTGGAGAAATCGATCCCTAGCCCAATGGCCCAGGTTGAAAAATTGTTCAAAGTATCTTGTAAGGATTCTTGCAGGTCGGATTCGTTTGATCCTACGACAGACACCACTCCATCATCTGCAAGTTGTCTTAGGCTGCAATTTTGTGTAAGACAATTGTCGATGTCGCTTACATAGAAGTTGTACAAAAGGGGGCTTAAACATGAGCCCTGGGGGAGGCCCATGTAGGAGACCCGATTTACTGTCGAATCCCCGTGAGAAAAGTTCAACTGTTTCTCACAAAGCAAGTTATATAACATATTATTCAACAGAGGCGGCAGACCCCGAGATTGTAATTTGTCTGACAAAACCTCTATTGAAACAGAATCAAAGGCCCCCTTTATGTCCAAGAATACTGAAGCCATTTGTTTTTTTTCGGCGTAAGCCATTTGAATTTCTGAAGAAAGCAACGCAAGACAATCATTCGTCCCCTTGCCCCTGCCGAACCCATTTTGTGTATCTGAGAGTAGGCCATTCGTTTCAACCCATCGATCAATGCGAAACAAGATCATTTTCTCCAACAATTTCCGTATACAAGACAGCATTGCTATTGGGCGGTACGAATTGAAGTCGGACGCGGGTTTTCCGGGTTTTTGAATAGCTATAACTCGTACTTGTCTCCAATCATCTGGAACAATATTATGCTCCAGAAACCGATTGAATAAATTCATTAAGCGATGTTTCGCCACATCAGGGAGGTTTTTCAGCAAGTTGAACTTAATTCTATCCGATCCCGGAGCAGAATTGTTACATGAAAGCAGAGCAAGAGAGAATTCTACCATCGAAAACTCGGAATCAAGATCGCACCTATCATGTGGTATATCTCGAACAATTTTTTGCACAGGAGCGGAATCGGGACAAACCTTTCGTGCAAAATTAAAAATCCATCGATGTGAATATTCCTCGCTTTCATTGGATGAAGAGCGATTTCTCATGTTTCGAGCCACTGTCCATAATTTTTTCATTGACGTTTCTCGTGACAAACCTCCCACGAAATTTCGCCAATAAGCACGTTTTTTCCCTTTGATCAAGTTTTTAAATTGATTTTCAAGGTCCAAATGCGTTTGAAAATTCTCAATGGTTCCACGTTTCCGAAAAGCTTTAAATGCATTCGATTTATCTCCATAAAGCTTGGAACACTGGCTATCCCACCATGGATTGGGAGGCCTTCGACGAATAGTGGAACCTGGGATGGGTTTCGTTTGAGCGCGAACCGCGCTGTCATAGATCAAACGAGAAATGAAGTTATACTCCTCCAATGGAGGCAAACCATCTCTGGAATTGATGGCTAGAGCAATCGCGTCCGCATATTTTTTCCAGTCAATGTGTCTTGTGAGGTCGTATGCCATGTTTATTGATTCAGAAGAATTCAACCCATTGGTGATAGTAATTTTGATTGGCAAGTGGTCACTACCGTTGGGATCCTGGATTACATTCCACTTGCAATCTAACGATAGTGAATTCTAGCAAAGCGAGAGGTCAAGAGCACTTGGGTTAGCAGGAGGTTTAGGTACACGTGTTGTTTCCCCAGTGTTCAAAACGGTCATATTGAAGCTGTTACAAAGGTCATATATCAACGACGAACGATTATCGTCGTACGGTTCCCCCCAGGCAGTTCCGTGAGAGAATGCTGTCTTGTATTCGAAATTTTTTTGAAGAAAATGATCTTGTTTCGCCTTGATCGATGGGTTGAAACAATTGGCCTACTCTCAGATACACAATATGGGTTCCGCATGGGCAAGGGGACGAATGATTGTCTTGCGTTGCTTTCTTCAGAAATTCAAATGGCTTCAGTATTCTTGGACATAAAGAATGCTTTTGATTCTATTTCAATAGAGGTTTTGTCAGACAAATTTCACTCTCGGGGTCTTCCACCTCTATTAAATAATATGTTATATAACTTGCTTTGTGAGAAATATTTGAACTTTTCTCACGGAGATTTGGCAATAATTCGGGTCTCTTACATGGGCCTTCCCCAGGGCTCATGTTTAAGCTCCCTTTTGTACAGCTTCTACGTGAATGACATTGACAAAATTGCAGTCTAAGACAACTTGCAGATGATGGAGTTTTGTCTGTCGTGGGATCAAACGAATCCGATCTGCAAGGACCCTTACATGATGCTTTGAACAATTTGGGGGAATTTTCCGTCAAATAAATTTCCTCTTGCACTGTGGTCACGCGTATTCTAGAGCTTGCCACTCAGAATGAATTCAAGGCGTGTTATTTGGCATAGAAATCTCAACTATGTACTAATAAAAAAATGACGCAAGCAATACTACGTTGAGACGGCGAGGTTCCTCTAGTAACGTTAGTGCCATTTAAGAAGAAGAAGAAGATATTTACTGGACCTGTACAAATAAACGATTAAAAAAATCAATATGTTCCCGAAAGACATTCTTCTTCTTCTTCTTCTGTAGGAGCATTGTACCACTGCGACCATTAGTTTCGTCTATTGTAGTGCACCCAGTTTGTTATGGTATGCAGTGTCATTTCGTTCCATCACTCAGAGAATAAGTGATAGTCGCACCAGGACTTTGCATATCCCCCCACGAAGGTATGACTTCCTTTATGAAGTTCCTTACCTGTCTTGGTTCAGTAGACCAAATCTTGTTAGGCATAAGAATGCCCTTTCCAAGAATTCGCAGTCTTCGCTGAATTAGTGTACTGCATTGACACAGTAAACGTTCCGAAGTGGCAGTTTCGAAATTGCAGAAACGACAGTTATCATCTGCCAGTTTTCCGATTTTTTAAGGTGATACCTGCTGGCACAGTGTCCGATCAATAGACCGGTTGATGTACTCAAATCTGCCTTATTCAAGCTAAGTATGTTGCGTGTTTTTCTGTTACAAAGTGTAATGAATAATTTGGATTGTCTTGGTGTTGATAGAGCCGTTGTTGCATACGCCCCTTACGTGACGCCGCACCTACTACGGTGACACGTTAATGAGAAACCTATGATCAAAAAAACTATCACTAACGGAGTGAAGTTACAGTAGGCAGGGAAATATCAACGCTGAGGAAGAGAAAAAAAATCTATTTGAAATCAGTCCAGAAACATCGATCGAAAGAGTAGGTTCGAAATTAGTTAATTTTCACAGATTTAACTTAAATTTCAAAAATCAGAATTAGAACAAAAAAGACTTTGTGAATTGATCGATCAGGTACGAATTATATTGTTTGAAGCTAAACAAGATGATTGAATCACGTTTGTTCTAGGAAGTTGAGTTCGTTTAACCAGGTTCTGAACATCCAGCCTCAGGATCGCGAATCTGAAATGATAAAAAAATAATTAATGGAATTCGATAAAAGAAAGGTAAAATAACTGAAAATAATCTAAAGAAATATTCAATTGATCATGAATTAAATTCAAACAGGTTTAGTAGAATTTAGAGCATAATTACAAATTTACGATTCGGGTAGAACATTCGAGAAACATTCGAGTAAGCAAATCTACCATGCATTTTATTAATGTCTAATAACGAATAATTGTAATTAATTACAGGAAATTTTAACCGTGCCATCAGAAATACACGCGTTTAAAATTCACAAACTTGTTTTTCTCGTTGCTAAGCAACAGCCGTCCAGTTGGCTTCAATCATTGATATTTTCCAGGTTTTGAGCTCAGATTTCATGCATGATGTAGACAATCCACAAAATGGCTCAGGCCCGACGAATTTTGTTGAAGATCCTAATCTTTCTAAGAGATCGGCCTTCTCATTACCTTCTATATCGCAGTGACAGGTACCCAGTATAGGTGAACTTCGTTAGTAACAGCTAGTTGTTTTAAGGATAAAATACATTCCCAAACTAGCTTTGACTGACATGTGTATGCTTTAAATGCATTAAAAGCTGCTCGGCTATCTGAGAAGATACAGATATTGGCATACCTGTATTTTCTAGTCAAACAAATATTTGTACATGTTAGAATAGCTTGTATTTCTGCTTGAAAAACTGTAGCCCACTGTCCCATTGGAATTGACATGTCGATTCTTGGTCCAGTAATCCCAGCTCCCGCAGATTTGCCGATTTTAGATCCGTCGGTATAAAACACGAGTGATCCTGGACGAGTTTTGGGACCACCTTCTTCCCATTCGTTGCGATTGAATTCGATCACTTTGAAGGGAACACTGAAGTTAGTCTTTGTTTCCATCCAGTCTTCATTCATGCTCACTATAGTGTTCAGTTAAAAATCGTAATCGATTCGTAAATGCCCTGTGAGATCTCCTTCTAGAAAATGTTTTATACGTTTCTTCAGGCGGGTTAACATTAGGGAGATCTATAGCTATAGATGAATTTATTATATATATATTTATATATGATACACTTATTCGAGGTATATATAACTCGAATTAATTCAGCATATGTAAACGCTCGTGAATTTCTCACTGGTGAATAAATTCACCGAAAATATGAATATATTTATTATAGAAGTTCACGCTAGTGTAAACGGTTGATGCGATTTCTATGAATCTCATCATATTTCTTCACATAAATATATCACTAGTCTAAACCCACCCTAAGAGCACCTTTTTCCGCTTCAAGTTGCACACATTTATGGTGCAAGGGTAGAAGGTATAAAAGAGCATCTAGGGCTTTGGAAGGTGTGTTTTTTTGCTCATTCAGCGCTGGAACAATTCCAAGTTTTATTTTGAAGAAGGTGGTTCAGAAAAAATTGGATCGCAGTTTGGACGACCCATTGAACAATGCCAGCAACTAAAACTTTTATAATAATAGCATTACGAGACAGAATATGAACGAGTCAGTAGGTTATGTAAAACTTTGGATCATCACGCTTGACAAGACAGCTGCGTTTCTGCAGGTATCGCTCGGTTCTCGATTGTTTTCATGGGAGTCGCCAACGCTCGATGAGTTCGTGGAGCGCGCACAAATATTCAAACACGCCTGACATCATCCGGTGTAGAGACGATCAGAGCCACGCTCGTTCACAATTTGCTAGGGCACAATAAATCACCTCCAGCTGGATCAACCGAAGTGTTTGTGGTCGACGGTTGAACGTGTGCTCGGAGTGCTACTGATGTGTGAGAGAATCCATGTTCCATCGTTTTTTGCCGCTCGTTCTGAAAGTGCGCACTAACGTGATTAGATCATTTAGCTGCAAACACATCGGGTTCAGCTTTGAATGGAACCAATACGATGATTATGAATAATGATGAGATTAAACCAACGCCCCATTACCGATTCTGATCGTCATGAACATAACATTACATCAGACCAGAAGCACTGATTGTATGTTTGGGTCTGGACAATTGTAAGAAATTAAAACCTAATTGCCAGTTGGCGCTAACTCCGCGCACTTCAGAGTTTACTGTGATTAATAGCTTGGAATGCGCAAGAAAGCTTTCGTGCGGCCCTTAATCGAACAGTTTTTCCGGCTCCCATTGCTTCCCAAGAGGCTAATGAAATGAATAAATTGATCATAGTAAACTTTGTTCGTCTGTTGCGTGAAACGCCTGAAACTGTCAGTGATTGTTTACAGGGTGAAACGGACGGGATGGACGGAATAAATGACCGTAAAGCGTGAGAGAGTAACCGTCGGACGAGAGCGTTTTAGACCCGAAAAAGTATGTCAGCGCCATTTGCAAGTATAATTCGAAATCGTTGAACGAACGAAAAAGCGCCCAGTACATGCGGAGAAAGCGGTAGCCCGTTGCAATTTTGTTCCAGAATGCCATGCCAACTTTTCCACTGGTCCCGCGAAACAGGAGATGGTCGTATTCTGATGATCACTGTTTGTTGTTTGTCGTTTGTCCGTTTGGGATCAAATTACTGCTCGTAGTTAGTGACGAGCCATATGCCTCTGGTATTTCCTGTGATAAATGATGGTACTAGGCTGATAGTATAATCGCCCATTACGCCCTTTTAGGCGGATACCGTACTCCGTGTTTATTAGAAAGTTTGCTTTGAATTAAAAACGCTTTTAACTGTTCCGGTAACGCTGCATCGATCGCGTTCAACGATTTGATCGTACGGTCGTTCGAAGCAAGTTTCATGTTTTGCTGTTGCGGATTTCGGTTTTTATCCGGTTCGAGTTTGTACAAATCTCTTCCATTTCTTCCAAATCACTACCAGTGCGGCTCACGGTCGCCGATTTGATGATCGACATTTTGTAGTTGCTTTTCTTGCCTTGGGTGGCTTGCACCGATTAGACATAGCGAGCAGGGCGTGGATAGTGTGAGCGCCGACATACAATTGACGTGAAAGTTTCAGTCTTGGTGGTTTCGATTCCATAAGAGGGGGGGGGGGGGCGTAATTGTTTTTTGAAGATGTGGGATTGTTGTTTTGGAATACACTAGGTTTTTTTTTCCCTCTCTCGTGCGGGTGGTGTTTTGAGGGGTGCTGGGGAAATGAATGTTTGTTATGAGTTTTGAGTTATGTAGCCTCCGCTGTGTTATGCGTAATTCGTGGGAAATCCCCCTTTTTATCAGCACAATTACGGCGGAAGTTATTGGTAAGACAACAAACGTTTATTAATATCTAACTAACGATAATAAACTAAAGTGACCAGATGGTCAGAGGTCTAACGCGGGACACAAAAAACAAAACGTTATATATACGTTGTGTGAACATAAACCATAGTTTAGCGAGTCTATGATCTGTAGTGATCTGTATTATTTCTTTCTAAGTATCGGCACCCAGTTGTGATTTTTCGGAGGTTTAGATTTTGTTTACGCCTGAAAACCACACGTTCAATCAGAGCATTTACGCCTGGCAATCAAGATTCAAATTCTACAATTTTCTTCAAATTACCGAATGGAATGCTCGAAAATTCCAATTCATTTTTCATCGATTTGAGTGTTAACGTATGCATTCAAAAAAATTGACTAATTTCGGATGGTGATGAAATATAATTTTATGGAACAAATTTTCCTTGAATCTTACGTTTATTAAGCCTACAACTTAAATGAATCAAGGCTGTTGATTTGCAGCTCCAGCACGTCAAGCAACTTGATGATTTTTTCATACTGCAAGCTTCACCCTACAGCGAAAAAGTTGGACATCCTAAGGTACTTTGTGTCCACCACATATATCCGATCTGGTATTTACAACATCATCTCCCTGCCGCTCCTTACGCCGGGAGATCGAAGCAACCGGCCAAACGGTGAAGGAGAATCTGGCCAAAATGGACATTTTAATGTGGAAGCGCCAAACGAGACCGGCCGTATCTGAGCAGCATGCAATCACACAGAAGGAGTAGCATGAGGTGCTGGTGAAAAACTTCTATCCTTGCTCATAATGAAAGATGAGACGTACTTGATGCTAGAATTCAACGAATGGCATCATTGGACCGGGTACTTCACGTTCTCCAGGTAACCGATGACGTCGAATATATCATCCACATCAAGTTCTCGAAGAAGGTTCTTCTCTGACAGACGTGAAGGGAATGTCCAAGCCGCTCTTGTTTTGAATGATATGATGAAGGAGGAGATATATAGTATGAAGTGCTTGCCGGAAGTTGCGAAGGTGATGTGGTCTTTATGCCGAACCTGGGATCAGCCCATTATGCCAAAAGATCACTGGAGGATGGATCGGCTGGAGATAAACATTGTCGCGAAGACCGCCAACCTTCCCAACATTTCCCAGCTGCGACCGATAGAAAACTTTTGGACGAATGGCTAAAATGGACAGACAGTCGACCACCAAAGCCACGAAAAGGTAAAACAACACGTCGACTTATATCTTTTTATCGGCCATGGTTGAGGTTCCGGCCATCTTCCGTAAGACCACCCAACGCTTTATTTACGATACTCCATCAAACAACCCTGCCTCTTCCTGTCGAGTATACACTAGTTCTTTCGGCTTTTTTGAAACGTTAAGCCCTGACCGAGCTAGAGGACCAAAGATGAACTTTTCGTCTTACTCACGTTGGTCCCTGCGGATCAATAGGGGACTTTTATAAAAATCATTTTCCAATTCTGTTGCTGTCGCTTCCAGTTGACACTCTCTAAACAAAAAGCCCACTGTCGTTGTGATGAAACCAGCTCAACGTATTAATCTTTGGATGCATTAGAAGCGCTCTTGAACATTCTGCCAAATAAAAGTTTTTGTTTTCCATTAAAGAAAATCAACATGATCAAATTGTGATATTGAAATATATTGATATCGCGGGACATTTTCGTTTCTTCTGCCAAATGCGGGACGTTTCGCGGGACGCAATCTTACGAGGGACATTTCGTTGAAATGCGGGACTGTCCCGCGTAACGCGGGACGTCTGGTCAGTTTATAATAAACCCATTTACATCTGATCATTTGGAGTCAAATAATTTCACGTTAAATGGCTTTCGAGTACCTTGGATATTAATGCAATCATAGTAGCATACCCTGCGTTTCATAACAATAGAACCACTCCATTTTTCTGAGTTTCCAGAAATATGTAAGAAGTCGGTTGAATTGAAGTATATAGTATAGGATATAATAACTACACTGCGTTTCACAACTATAGAACCACTCATTTTCTCTGAGTTTCCAGAGATATGTATGAAGTTGGTTGAATTGAAGTATATAGTGTAAGATATAATAACTATATTCATTTGTAAGACTGGCCATTTGAACTTTATTGTTGTGTTCAGGTGCGATTCAAAAAAACAAAAATTTCAGTGTTTCATAACTATAGAACCAGATGGAAAAACTCTCACTGTTTTACAAAATTAACTTCAATTTCACATGAATTACAATAAGTTTTTAATTCATTTCACATGAATTACAATAAGTAAATTAATTCATTTAATTCATCTTTAGTTCTCAATCATTTCAAATAACCCATTCGGGGTGGTTTCAACCAAGCTGTGCCATGTTGTAGTGTGTATCTTGTTCTACGCAGAGTATAATGCTCGATAAGGCTCTTCAAATCATTCATACCTTTTGTAAGCTGCATCTACTATTCGTACGATCGCTCCTCATAAGTTCTTGATAGGGTTTTGATCTGATAAACAAACTGACCAGTTCAGAATCTGAGGCCCCTATTCATTAAACCATGCCATGACTTTCCGCTGCTCATCTCATCTCCAACGCTGTGGGTCCAAAAACTAATACTTATCCATGGGTCGCACTATTTCAGGAGAACTTCTCTGATAAAAAGAAATTCAACTTGAATATAATTTATTCGTACTGGAAGGACTTACGGAACGTGTCATATAATTTTTTAACTCGAAACTTTGTAGGCGGCAGTTTGATGGTTTGAGGAAAATATTTTCAAAACGGCCTGGTTCAGATAGCTTTTCATCAACACGAATGTACAGTCAGAAGTGCAATGAAGTACTTCAGAAACATTTACTACTGTTACTACATTTACTACTTGCATAAAAAATACCGTTATAATTGGGTAATTTGGCATCAACTCATAACATACGAAAAGTCAAGGCATGGATTATTGAATAGGGGCCTCAGATTCTGTACTGGTTAGCTTGTTTACTAGGTCAAAACCCTATCGAGAACTTATGAGGAATTATCGTACGAATAGTAGATGCGGCTTACAAAAGGTATGAATGATTTGAAGAGCCTTATCGAGCATTATACTCTGCGTAGAACAAGATACACACTACAACATGGCACAGCTTGGTTGAAACCACCGCGAATGGGTTATTTGAAATGATTGAGAACTAAAGATGACCTATGAATTAAAAACTTATTGTAATTCATGTGAATGTGAAATTAATTTTGCAAAAGAGTGAGAGTTTTTCCATCTGGTTCTATAGTTATGAAACACTGGAATTTTTGTTTCTTGAATGTTTCGCACCTGAACACAACAATAAATTTCAAATGGCCAGTCTCTTAAATGAAGATAGTTGTTATATCCTACACTATATACTTCAATTCAACCGACTTCTTACATATCTCTGGAAACTCAGAAAAAAGAGGGGTTCTATAGTTGTGAAACGCAGTGTATCTTCGTTTATAAGACTGACCATTTGATCTTTACTGTTGTGTTCAGGTACGAAACATTCAAAAAACTGAAATTCCAGTGTTTCATAACTATAAATCCAGATGGAAAAACTCTCACTCCTTTACAAAATTAACGACAATTTCATATGAATTACAATAAGTTTCTAATTCGTAGATCATCTTTAGTCCTCAATCAGCTCAAATAACCCATTCGGTGTGGTTTCGACCAAGCTTCGCCATGTTGTAGTGTGTATATCGTTCTACGTAGAGGATACTGCTCGTTTAAGGGGGTATTCTAGTGTAGAGACACGAATTTCGGACGTTTTTTCGAACTCTGTAAAAATAAAACAAAGAATATTTTTACTATCCATTATATCATTATTCGTTTATCTATCTTTCAACAATAAAACAAAAATAGGACGGAAAAAAAATATTCATAATTAGAATAGTTACATGCTGGTGAAGTGAGGGTGTTCAAAAAAAAGTTGTGCCATGGCGTACACGATTCCAGTCCTTCTGGTTATCTGAAACAAAAAAATCGAACAGATTCTGAATCAGTAAAGATGTCGCTATGGCATGAACCTCGGACAAGTCAAAAACATGGGTTTTAACAAAATGGCGGCCGTTTGAAAACAAAAATGCTGTTTAAAACGTTTTTTTTGCGTTTACCGATTTTTTAAAAATAGTAAAATTAAAAAGTTATAATTTTTTATTGGTTCATGCGATAGAGAGATGTATGCAGATTATTTTCATATAAATTTGACATAAATCGGTTCAGTAGAACTTGAGATATCGTGTACGCCATGGCACAACTTTTTTTTGAACACCCTCACTTCGCCAGCATGTAACTATTCTAATTATGAATATTTTTTTTCCGTCCTATTTTTGTTTTATTGTTGAAAGATAGATAAACGAATAATAATATAATGGATAGTAAAAATATTCTTTGTTTTATTTTTACGGAGTTCGAAAAAACGTCCGAAATTCGTGTCTCTACACTAGAATACCCCCTTAAGCTTTTCAAATCACTCATACTGCTTGTAAGCTGCATCTAATATTCCTACGATCATTCCCCATGAGCTCTTGATAGGGTTTTGATGCTTATTTGGTTTACAAAACAAGCTTACCAGTCCAAAATTTGAAGCCCCTATTCATTAAACCATGTCACGACTTTCCAGATTTTATTAATTGATGCCAAATTACCCTATTATCAGGGTGTTTTTGATGCAGAACAGAATTAAATGATTCTGAAGTACTTCGTTGCACTTCTGACTGTTCATTCGTGTAGTAATACGCGTAGCTAAGGATTACTATTAGTTGACTAGCTGACCTGGCAAACGTTGTTCTGTCATATAAATTAAAGTGAAAATATTTTAGTTATTTAGTTATTTTTCTAGTGAATATTTTGTTCGTTAATGAACAATAACTAATGCATAAGTGTAAAAGTGTATGACTGTTTTTACAATTTGTAGCAAAGTAGAAAACTGAAATAAAGAAAATATATATATTGATTTCGTTCAACTACTGACTCGTTGGTGAAAAATACGTATCAGAACCGAAAGCAATTTTACATTGTTAAAACTTAAATGAAAATAATTCCTCAAAGTTGTTTAAATACCTTGGAGACTTAGTCCTAACCCTAACTTAACTATTTCGCTATAAAACTCTTTGTATTGCCGCCAAAACTTTATCCATAATATAAACCATCATCAGAGACAATTTTTGTTTTTTCCCACATTACACAGAACAGAGCCTATTTCAATTATTTTGTCAGAGAATTTTTGTTGTTTTAAAAGCGGTATTGCTCATGCTAACGTCTCGCAAGTGAATATATTATTTCTCATGACCCTTCCGTTCATGTGTCGTAGGAGTCGTTCGCTCTCTACCTTTGCGTACATGTCGACCATAAACTGTTGACACAGCTCACTACATCGGATAATGACGTTGTCCTTATCGCGTCAAATTTGCTTGTTTGCTTCGTCTCCTCTAATCACATGTTCGTAATATGTATTAATGTTCATAAAATAAATATCTTCTGACTCGCATATTCTAGAACTTGTCACTTAAAATACGTTCAAGGCGTGTTTCTTGGCATAAAAATCCAGATTATTATTTCTTCTTCGAATCACAATTTTTCGTCACTGTGCAGTCGTCTACCATAATTCCAACTAAGTCTTCAAGAACATGCTCATTGGATCTGCAAACGTGCTCTCCAGTGCGTGCTCCATCAGAATTGATGACAATAGCATGATTGTGATTTTGCAATTCAAGCATGTGTGATTCGAAGAATTTCAACAATTCAATGTGCTCATTCAACACGGCTTCCAGCTCGCCGGCGATGCACCTGGCTTTAAGCGAATTGAGGTTACTGTATGAAAGCACATGTGTGAATGAAAGTTCGATGAAACGGACGTATCGTCATCTATCATTTAACAACGTAAATAAATTCGTTCTATTTGAAAAACGAACGACGGTTAAACTATTTGGATATTGTTTATACAAAAATTCTAAAATGGCGAGAAAAATAGAGGATAAAAATCTGGGATTATATGTATTTTTGAAGCCAAATTTAAGAAAAAATGCACGAAAAATATTCAGAATTTTTTTTTCTGGATAGGGTCACTCTTATCGGTATTACATATATAGTTATCGGTACTCTAGCGATATCATATACAGTTTACGACCTATTATCATACCTGCCAAGTATTTTGTGTATAATTTCATAAAAATCGGTCGTGCCGTTTCGAAGGAGTTCGACTACCTCACATCGTTACACGAGTTTTTTATTATTAGTTGATAATAGATAGAATAAAATCTTCATTCCATTGCATACTTGCATACTTCAACCGAACAAGTCGTTTCATTTATTTGCCCTGCAATAGGTAATGGGTTCAGGTAAATAGCCATAACCGGAAGTTTGGAAGCAGTTTTATTTCAACTGAAGAACCTCAAGAAGTTTATCAAGTTAGAAGGAGAATCCGAAGTTCAGTTGTCGCGAAACAATTCGAGTATCGGAGGTGGAGCGTACGGAGCTGCGGTTGAACCAGGAAGCGTTCGAACCGATGACAATGGGACTGAAGGCGTCAGGTATTGCGCTGACAGCGAATGCAGTGAAGTCCAACATTTTTCAGGAATTGAAGATTGAATGGGCCGCAATCAATTGCAGCAACGAAGCTTTGTATGTCAAGCAGGCTCCCAGAAGATTTAAGCCAACAACGGTGAAAGCGAAGGTCGACGAGAAAACGTGCCTCAAGTATCAGAAACTGGGTCATTCTGCCGTCAAGTGTACGGAGAGGTAACAGCAACCGACGCCTATGAAGAACAAGGGTCTGTGCTCCATGTTCGCCATGGGAGACGGTGAACATTATTTTGATTCGGGTGGAACTTGCTGTGAACGAAGAGAAGGTGAACCATAGTGCCGTAACCGCGAATAACACCAGCATGGTGGTCGTAGCGAAGGGTACCGTAGTGTTGAACAGCGATAATGGTCAAATCGATATCGGCGGAGAAGATCCCGGAGCTACAAAGGGAAACCCGTTATTTTCACCAAGGACAAATGTGAAGTTCGGAATTAAGATGGCGACCTGGTTATCATCGGTGTCAATAAAGGTGGCCTGTATTGAGTCAATCGATCGGGGAGGTCACTTCTGGTAAGTGGAATTGAATTTTGGCTCCGACGTCTTGGATATCTCAACGAAGGTGGGCGGATTGCGGACGGAATCGATTTTCAAGCCGGAACGTTGGAGAGGCTTTCGATCTCTAGCAGCAAGTCACGAGCTGAGGAGTTGTTGGAGTTGGTACACTCCGACCTTTGCGGTCCAGTAGAGGCTGTTGGAGTCGAACGGAATTCGACATCAAACCACGAGCACGTATATACGTCTGAGCAGAACGGGGCGGCTGAGAGGATGAACCGCACGTTAGTAGAAAAAGCACGATGCATGCCCAATGATGCAAAACTTGGGAAGAAGTTTTGGGCAGAAGGTATTTCGACTGCTGCTCACGTGGTGAATCGTTGTCCCACACGTTCCCTGAGGGACAAAACGCCAGAAGAGGCGTGGACTGGGAAAAGCCGGATCTCAAGATTTTTTGTTCAAGAGTAATGATCCTGGTCCCGAATGCGGAAAGGAAGAAGTTTGATTCTTGTTTGAGCCGTTTCCACATCAGCCAAGACGTCGTAGTTCTGGAGATGTTGGGATGAGTTCCGTGATCGTCCTGCGTGTTGCACAGTCGAGTCTGCCGATGGTAATCGTGAGGATATCGAACCAACGGAAGAAGCGATCGGTGTCGTTAGTTCGGCAGTTAGACCGAGATCATTGGATGGCGGCGATGCGTGAAGATATCGCTTCCCTCAGCGAGAACAGGACATGGGTGCTCGCAAATCTACCTGAAGGACGGAAAGCAATCCAGAGCAAATGGGTGTTCCGAACGAAGGAAGGTCCCGACGAAAGGATCCAGAGGTACAAGGACCGACTCGTGGTAAAGGGCTGCTCTCAACAGTCTGGTCTAGAACACAACGAATTGTACTCTTCGGTCGAGCGATATGGGACCGTCCGATACTTGATAGCTCTGGAAAACAGAAAAATGTGCAGACTCAAGAAGGTGCTGTATGGGCCGAAGTAGTCTAGCCGCGTATGGAACGTGCAATTGAATACGGTGCTGTATGAGTTCGGACTGAAGCGATCGAGTGTAGATCCCTGCTTGTACTGGTGTGTTCACGGGGATAAGATGATTTTTGTGACCATCTACGTGGACGACCTCTTGATCCGAAACGCAAGAAATGTTCAGTTCCATACAAAGAAACAGTCTGAAAGGACCGAAAGGTACAACCGCGAAAAGATTAGTGTACTTGGCAAACGTTCCAGCGGAAATATTTGGTTACAGCGGTACCGATTGGGAAGGAGATGCGGATGAACGGAAATCCACGACCGGTTAAGTTTTCTTGATGCATGGAGGAACGATCTCATGGAACCAAGCAGCCTACCGTATCCCTCTCGTCCAGCGAAGCGGAGTACATGGCTATTTTTCGCACAATTCAGGAAGCTATGTGGTGGAGCAATTTGCAGCAGCAGTATTTTGAGGCCAGACTGATTTCTGTACTTCGCGATAACCAGTTGGCAATCAGCATCGCAAACAATGGATCGTATAACCAAAATGGTGTGGTGACACTAAGCTATACGTCTACAGCTGAATAGACAGCTCACGAGTTCACAAAACCGATGACTGTTCGGAAGAAATGAAAGCAATTGATTGTTTGTGTTTATTTGGCATCTGAGTCTCGATCGAGCGCCTATCTCAAAACTGTAAACGAACTTTTTATAGCATTTCTTGCAGGAATCATAATTAAGTGTAAACTTGCATTTTTGCAAAATGATACTTCAATGAGCGATGTAGAGTTTGACCATCTCGAAGAAATTGATGCCGATAGAAACCAGCGGGCGAACGCAAACACAAATAATGCAGCATGGGGCAAACACGACCAGCCATCTGGAAGTGAGACGAATGAGTCGCCGAAAGCAAAACAAATCTTCGCTGTTGATGTTTGATTCCACCGACAAACAAAGAGCAGACGACGACAGCTTCATTATCACCGATGACTGGTTGAGGGCATGATAAGGATAATATGGATTCGTGTGATTTTGTTTTCTGAGATGAAACGCGTATGAATCTGACAGAATAATTTGTGAAATTTTGATGCTACATTCTCTATTGTCTTGATTCGAGGGACAACGAAACTTAGTACTCTTGATGTGTAATATTGAAATTTAGTTCTGAGGGAAACCATTACAATACAGATTATGCAACACTGGTTATAATCCGCAGATACGTGCACTTCGAACTATATACCTAGCTAACGTAACATTCCGTTCTACCACTTTCCACCTGGGGAACACATTCCGTGGCTACATCGTCTCCGCCACACGATTGAAAATAAAGAGGATGCAATGCAAAGTGCACTGCATAAATAAACAAGTATGCATTCTCACCGATCGTTGCTACAATGAGCTATGCACATACTCACGAAATTCCTTAGATAATATCGCGAGAGCTTGCAAAACGATGAGTGGAGGTGCTACTATCTTTCGCGTGAATCATCGCTACGACCTAATGCCGATACGTGACGGTGGTTGTAACCGACGCCTATTAGTTAGAGACGAACTGTTAATTATATAGGACACGCTGCTATTAGTAGCTGTGCTGACTTATGTTTATGTTTGTGTGGGTTGCTTAATTAAAACGTTAGACCAACGGCTAGGTGTATTTCCCAGAGCCCCGAAACCCCTAGCACATTATATTCCAATGAAGGCTGAACCCACTTTCGGTTTCACTAGCACTTTATGGCGCGTAATCGCGAGCCGACTTTGAACAAAGCCCCGTCGGTCGGTTGGTTGTGACGTCGCTTGCGATGTGCAGAAACGGAAGAAAGCCATTCCGGATCTCCTTCGTGCGCGCGTAATTAGCGGCGATGCACTACATCATCAATTAACTGTAACGAATTTGGTTCCAACGTTTCTTCTTCCATCCATCTCCGAATCATGGAGATTTGAGTGGTTCGCAAGTGGCGCTGAAGCCATTGTTTCGTAACATTCAGCATATTGATTTATTCATTTTCATTTTTTTTTCTTCTTTCCTTTCTTTTCGCCGGTCACTCCTACACGCTGAAATCATTGTTAATGTCAACGAACTGATTAGTGCAACGGGCGAAAAATCTCCTAATCAAAGGCAAGCATGGGACCAACAATTGCTTCGTCATCATCGCACTTGGCAAGGAAAAGTATCAGACCTCGATCAAGGAGAAAGCGCCGGATGCGGTCGAGTGGCACGAGGAATGTGAACTGTGAGTATATGATGGCCTTGTTGTTGTTGTTGAATTTGATGGTGTCAAACTGGAAACGGTTAACGACGTGTTTGCGACAAATAATTTATTCTGTTCGCAATTAGTCGTAGCATAACGTTTTGACGTAGGACTTCGTCTTTGATTTCTATATAGGGTGGTAACTCTGCGAAAAATTAAGGAATTTCAAATGCCTATTGCGCAAAATCGTTATTGCGATACCATTAGATAGAAAATTTCTTCAGCAATTTTAACGATCATAACACGAACCGTGAAGATAGTAAAACAAATACACAATTTAACGAATTGAGTAGTTAAGTTTTTTTTTTAGATTTTACTCGCTGTCGAGGAGCAACAAAAACGGTTCAAAAGAACTGGTCCACTTAGGTGAACGGTTAGCGACTGAGCCGGCCATCCAAGTGAACTGAGTTGCCCATCTCTATTCTATGGTCTGGATTCCTTATTCGTTCTCACTTGTTTTTTCGTGACAGACAAGGTGAGTCGATACATATTAAGAATTATTCTCCATTTGACGATGGTAAGCACTTATCAGAATCGAAGGAGAGGCTATGACTTGGAAGATGGCGACATTCTATTATTCACAAAAATTCGTTTCGGAAAGTTTCGAATATCTTATCAAAAAGTACAAATGGTTTTATTTAGCCGGCTACACTTCCCCCATCCACTTGTTCATTCTGCTTTCCCTTCTCTGAAAAAATATACAGCACCCGTTGGGATCGGTTCACTACAGAATCTAATATACAGGTCGGACTCGATTATATATAATTCGACTAGCTGACCCAGCAAACGTTGTTCTGGCATTTGAATTATTCCTAGAGAATATTTTGGGTGTTATATAAAACATAACTAATGTATCTTAAGTGCGTTTGAATGTTTGACCATCTACAAAATTATTCGAATATGATCGATAAAAAGAACGAATGAAACGATTTCAACGGAAGTTGGTATGATATTTCATGATGCAATGTGTTTCATTAATGTAACTGATATGTTTGATCTCTCAAAAGTTAAATGTAAAGAATTGAAAAGTAATAGATTTTTGTTGTAATGTTGAAAAATGAAATAAAAAAAAAAGTGCAAACGCTGTCTCGTTGGAGGAAAATACGCGCTTCTCTTTTCTAATATGCTCGGCTAAATTAATAACTGCTGGGTCTCGCTCATGAATTGGGAAACCAATGACACGCCAGACAACAATGTAGCTGATGTATCGTTCTTATTTGGAACCGCATTATTTCGTTGTTGTCATTCAATAGAGGAGTATTAACAGCGGTATTCTAATTTAGAATCATATTGCCAATTCCTTTATCCACGGACTTGCTCTTTGCTCAGCTGAGGCGAATATGGTACTACTCAACGATTTTCAAATTCGATGTCTGCGTTGTTGATATTTGTGAATGACATTATCAGTATTTATTCATTGATATATTACATATTCGCCTACACTTGCGATCGTGTCGTTGGTGAAGTCTCTAGGAAAACGCTTTGTACATATTCCATTTACCATGCAATGCGATAAAGGTTTCGAATCACCGCATGGACCATACTCCATAATTGTGGTAACAGTATCGAATTATTCATATTCCGAAATCCGATTGGTTTGAAACTCGATCGTATATCACGATCACTCGATGTCGTTTAGATACATAGAAGACATATTCCTAACCCATTGTCCTGAAAAAAAAGGTACTGAAGATGGTGAAGTTTCGAGCGACATAGCATGCGCTGCCATAAATATTTTTCAAATAGTGACGTTAGTCGTTGTGTTTATCTTTGATTGCTCAATGCATCCATGTGAAAATGCTATTTTCAGGAAGTAATTTATCAATTAAAAACATACATTCTTTTAGAGCTCCCGCTTAATATGAGGCTAACGGAATAGCGTGCAGTGAGTATTTGTGTAATCACATCGAAAAAGACGGATAAAAGGTATTTTAACGTTATGAAGTTGTTTCGAAGGCTCTCAGTGTCGGTGTGTATGTTGTGAGAGAATAATCGCCAATTAATCAAAATTTCACCGAAAATGTTACTGCTTTCAAGAACTAAGCATACGGCTGCTCTCTGGACCTTTTTATCACATAAACAATCGAAATCAGCCACGATACAATTGTCATCGGTTAAAAAACAAACAGTTGAATGATTTCATGAGAATTCTGGCTCAAATTATAATGCAACCGTGAGTACTTTCAACAATGTTTTGTTTCTTCCATATACAATCTATATTGAATGCAAATAATTACGACACGATATTTTGCTTGCCAATACAGATATGCTTAGCCTAAAACTTTATACATAACATAAAATCATCGTCAGACACAATTGAACCCCCGATTGCAGAGAATGTATTGCTTTTTCACATCGAACACATTTTTGATATGTAGAATTAACATCCGTTAAAAAAATTGGTTGAAAAACGTGTTTTTTCTTCCCGAATATTTTGCATTTTTTGCTTCACAGAAATGGAACACTAAGTTCAATGTTGTCTATGTCGAGTTGCATCGCAAAGTTGACACATCTGCACAACTCGATTGGACTTGAGTCGAACGGATATCAGAATGCAAAATTGCAATTCGGATAATTTTCACGTTACGGCGTTGCTCATGATAGCGTTTCACAAGTGAAAGTTTTCTTCCTCAAGCCACTTATATTGAATAGGTCGTAGGAATCGCAGTCGTTCGCTCTCTACCTTCGCGTACATGTCCACCATGAATTGTTGGTACAGCTCACGACATCATATAATGACATCATACGATACACATAAAATCCATCGAGCGCACTCCTTTGTTTTATTCGTCTGATATAGCTATTCATATATATATTATTTCAAAATGAGTAATGATGTTTATAATGAATGGCAGGATCACTTTGTCTAATATTTGTGCAATATTCATCTTGTTCTTTTAGAACGGTCGTACATTTTTCGTCAAAGATATTTCTTCTGACTGGCATTGTGCACATTATAGAGCTTGCCACTCAGAATAAATTCAAGGTGTGTTGTTTGGTATAGAAATCTTAACTAAGTACTACTAAAAATGATGCAAGTGATACTACGATGAGAAGGCGACCGTTGGGAACGTTAGTACTATCGAAGAAGAACATGGAGAGAGTCGTATGAACGATGTGCGTTAACGATGAATTCCAGATTATTTCTCGCGTCATTTTGCAGACACCTTCTATGATTTTAGTAACGCTTGTGCACTGAACTAGACACGTGCTCTCCAGTAGATGTTTTATCAGAATTGATGACAATAACGTGATTGTCATTTTGTAAACCGAGCAAGTGTGATTTGAAGTATTATGTGTGGATGAGAGTTCGATCTAGCGCCATCTGTCATTTAACAACATAAATAAATTCGTTCTGTTTGAAAAACGACCGACGGTTAAATTATTTGAATATTGTTTGTACAAAACTACTAAAATTGCGCTTAAAAATAGAAGCAAAATTTAAGAAAAAAATATTCAGATTTCTTCTATTTATTAGATAACATTATGATTTGTCTTCGGATGGTGGTGGGGCACATTCGGACACTGTTTAATACCTCATAAAATTTGTGTCTGATTGTTGTGATTCTCAGACCTAATGATGGTTCGAAACCACAAAAAGAAAACCGATGAACGAAGACGAGATGGAAAGAGCTATCGAACTAGTTTCGAATAGAACGTTTTCATGATTCTAGCTCACAGATGGTCCAACTGGGTCCATTGTCTTTGCTAATTCCCCAACTAACGGATGCATAACGGGAAAACTGTTTTTCAATGTTCTGGAACATTTGAAAAAGTTAGCAAAAGGCAACGTAAACGAATCAATTTCAAGAAATCAAAAATCAATCAAAAAGTCACTGTACTTTGGAAGCAATTAAATATTGCCGAGAAAATTGCACAATTCATGTATCTTTTCCACCTTATGTCACAAATCGCTTACAACCGTTGGATGTTTCAGTTCTGGGCCCTCTCAAAAGCAAAAGCTCTCAGTTTCCCAGAACGATTGGCTACTCAACCATCCTGGACATACTATTTCAGGTATAGTTGCATCGGCTTATGATGCTTCTTTCAATCTGAGTAATATCCTAGCTGGATTCAAAATGACAGGTTGCTATCCATTCTCAAGAAAGGTTTTTTTTGGACAAGGATTTTGAACGCTCAAATGATTTCACCTACTGGAGCGGAGGTAGCAACTGACTCAGCGGGTAGTACAACAATACTGCAAAACATTGCGTCTACAGCACAGATAGATTTTACTTTGGCAACTTTTACTTGGCAACTGAAAAATGCAGAATATGCTGGAAATAAGAGGAAACGGAAGTGATTGTTGATAAACATAAAATTTTAATTTTTTGTTGTCCGAAAGTACCCCACACATGGGGCGCATTCGGACAGAAAGGCAATTTTTAAAAAGGAATAGACCATTCGTAATCGTATCAACGCACACCTCTGACACGCTCATATGATACATTTATGTCCAAATGATAACCAGGATGAATTCAGGATTTTTTTTTAAAGTTTACAAAAATATTAAAAATCATTGAAAAAAAGTATTCGAATGTGCCCCCCTCTCCCCTACTGATCAAAACAAACGAACTAATCAAAACTTACAATAGGCCGTATGAATAAAAACAAAATTCACCTTTACTTTACTTCATTCGAGCAGTCGTGCAGTGAGATTAATAGCGAATTCGTTTTTGTTCAGTTTCAACCCTAGTGCCGCACTAACTGCTGTCAAAACGTTTTTTTATTCACTCAGTTTCGCACTCAGTGTCGCACTAGTTCGCCCCGAAAGCTGTTAGTTTCGCACTGAGATGTTTCACGGGTTGGCACTCGGGTTCACCAATACAACTATACTGAACTGTCAAGTTCCGAGTATTGTTTTGGAAAATCTGAAAATAAAGACTATGAAAATGGAAAACCTGCTGCTTTTGCTTTTGTATTTTTGGAATCGTAATCCAATTCGGATTCTGATTTTGAAGAGTATATTCGAGTAGACAGCATTAAGCTACGTGTTCTTTCATTGGGAGGCGGAAATAACGATGGATATTCAGGTGGAATAAACCTGCTTTCAAAATCATGATCTAATGATGATTTTATATTATAATTATTTGTGGATCAAACAGGAAATGCATTGACAAATGGTTAAGTGAGTGTTAGAACTACATGTGTTAGGGAATCAAACAATATGAAGTAAAAATTTTCATTCAAACTTTTATATTTTTACACTGCACTTGGTCCTTCTGATCTGATAGAGAATAATTTACCTCCCAAGCACGAATATCGTCACCAGATGTCGACACTGTACATTTGTCGTAGCAAATATAAACAAATCAAACTATATAACGCACACCAACAAACCATCGCATTCGTGAAACTGAAAACGTTTTTTTATTACAGAGTCAGTTTGGCACTGACTCAGTTTTAAAAACGAATTCGCTATAAGTTTTTACCAAGGCGCGTAGATGTATATCCTAAGGTGGGCCAACTTGCTAAAACCACTCTTCAGCCATCTTGGAAGTCTACTGTGTTTTGTTTGTAAACAAAACACAATACGCTAGTGCCGAAGCTCGCTCCTGATCAGTCTGTCTCTTTCACGCTTCAAGGAAATAATTCCCCTTCTGCTTTCTTCCGTACTGTTTTCATATACCGCTCCCCTAACCAACTTAGTGACGAAACGGCAGACCCGTCTTGGTTTTTACTACGTTTGGTATGAATAAAAGAAACAACAAAGTATTTACTTTTCGAAAATGGATGTTTAGCTGATTTCGTATAAATAAAACAGCATTCATCAAGTATTTACTTCGTTATTATCAAGTATGCTCATGAGCATACTTTGGATCTGAAAACACTATCATTCGTTTTGATGTCATATCCGATTTATGTTTAATGCTGCTATCTTGCGCTTGAAGTTAAACAAGTTAACGATCCGCATTGATGGCATTGAGCTTCGTTTACTAGTTCAGGGGAGCGTAAAAAAATTGATTGATTTCAGGCAGAATGAGCAGGTTTTTATAATTCAAATTATGAATGAAAAATAACCTTTCCGTACCAAATTGGCATTCTGTTTAAATGAAAAACACTTTTGTTTGCAGGTGGTGAAGAAATCTTATACGATATTGTTTTTGAAGAAAACTTTATATTATAATGAAAAGTTTCAGTAATGATGTTGGAAATGTATAGCCAAAGGGTTAAATAAAAGACGGAAAAAGTGTTTTAAGTGATTAAATAACATGATGTGAACATGTTCATTCAAATTTTAACATTTGAAAACTGGCTTCGTGTCTTTTAATATGATAGGTATTACACTAACGAGATAGGAACCCAAACTATGGTCCCTAATTGAAAGTCGCCACCAGACGTCGACACTATTCCTTTTTCATCGCGAATTCACGCTTTGTAAAAAAAAACGTTTTGAAACGAAACCTAAACATTTTGTTGATAGATGTTTGACGAAGTAAAAACTATGTTCGAATTCGAAAATCAAATTAGTAAAGTAAACTTTTATTCATACGGATTCAAGTAAATACCAAGACGGGTCTATGGTACTAGGTTCATCACTAAGTTGGTTAGGGGAGCGGTATATGAAAACAGTACGGAAGAAAGCAGAAGGGGAATTATTTGCTTGTAGCGTGAAAGAGACAGACTGATCAGGAGCGAGCTTCGGCACTAGCGTATTGTGTTTTGTTTACAAACAAAACACAGTAGACTTCCAAGATGGCTGAAGAGTGGTTTTAGCAAGTTGGCCCACCTTAGAATATACTTCTAAGCGCCTTGGTAAATACTAGGAAAGTTTACTTTACTTGGAAACGGGCAGAATAAGTAAATACTTTGTTTTATTCATACGACCTAATAAAAGCAGGGGTACGACTAAAACGTCAAATCCCTCATATTGCCAGTGTACCCAATATTGCTGCGGTTTACTGACATTTTGGTTCAATCAATTACTGTTGTGTACAACTCGGTGCGGTTATATAGTCGAATAGTGGCTAACTTTAAACTCCATGTTAAATGTGAACACCTCCATGTGAAACCGGAATATGAAAATCGCTCATGCAGTTAGAATAAAGCAGCGCATTTTTCGATTTCAATCCTCGTAAATGATATGTTGATAAACAAATGACGCCATATTGATTTTGATTTTGGGTAGCCTATATTCAATTGATGTCTAACCCCTGAATAAAAGCAACAATCAAACCAAAACAAACTGCTCGAAAAATTATGACAGTTGTACAGATCCGCGTTTAGGGCATTGAGCTTCGTATTACGAAATGGGGGAGGAGTAGGCATGACAATATGGGTTTGCAGAAGAAATGAACACGCTTTTAAAATAATTATTATGAATGAAAATTATTTTTCCCAAATCAAATTAGTACTCTATGTATATGAAAATCACTTTTGTTTGCAAGTAGTTTAAAAAATATCATACAAAAATTGTGTCTAAATATAATTTTATATTATAATGGTAAGTTTCGATGAGCATATCTGAAAAATCATAGAAAATAGTTTGAATTAGGATCAGAACAACCTACTTCTAGTAGGTAAATAACGCTAAGAAAAAAAATTCATACAAATTTCAGTAATTTAAAACTGCCTTAGGGCCGACTAATCTGATAGAGAAGAGTTGGCCTCATACAAACTAATGTCGTATCAGGGGATAGTAACTTCAAGCAAAAAAGTGGGACCGATTCGAGATTGCTTTTATGTAAACAGTGAACTTTTTTTACACTCTAAAAATTGCACTGACGACTGAATGATATTGTCAATTTGTGCGAGATGCCTCAAAACAGCTGGGAATAAATATTGTTTATATACAGTAAGTTACATTTAATGCGACGTTTAGATTATTGGACAGACCTGTAATGTGACACGTTTAATTGGACATTTTTGTAAACATCGAGTTCGGGGCCCGAATTATGGCGTCATATTAAAGTTGCCACCAGACTTAGACACTGTACCACTCACATCGTCAATGTTCAATTACAGGCCAAAATCGCCTCCAAAGCGACACTGAGTGGTGCCTCGGCATGTCGTATTGAATTTAAATTACTGTATTATATTGTTATTTATGTTCGCATCATAAGCAACGAACACACATTTATTTTCCACTTGCAACCGTATTCACGATCATTGGATGGATGAATATACGATTTATACATGCATCTAGTACGACTATTGTCATGCATATATACGATTTAAAACAGACAACCAAAAAACGAATGGCGGAAACGTTCTTGATAATTATTATAATTATTACAGATGTTTGTAAATACATGTATGTTTGGAATATTGCGTTAAAAATTATTTTTAAGTCCGAATATTTCCGGTTTCAAGAAAAGTGAAAGTTAAAATTGCTTTTTTTATTTTTAACTTTTAAGAACGAAAGATTATCTGTTTGCCGGTCTTTTGCGTTCTGATAAACATAGTTACAAAAATAAATTAGTTCAACTTCGTCATTCAATTTCACTTAACTGAAAACTGTAAACATGAGATTATGAACTTGACAAACCAAGCTGCCAAGTATGCCAACTCAGCAAACATTAAATAGTATAACTATCGTATATAGAGCATCGAATATCTGATATTTTGGGTGATATATGATGCGCCCAAATAGCATATACAGTAAGTTACCTCTAATCCTCGACATACCGAGGCACTACTCAGTATCGCGTTAGAGGTGATTGGCCTTTAATTGGACATTCACGATGATAGTGGTACAATGTCGACATCTGGTGGCGACTTTCAATCTGGGGCCGTACTTTGGGTACCAAACTCGATGTTTACAAAATATCCAATTAGAGGTGAAAATGTCCAATTATTTGTGTCCCATTACAGGTCTGTCCAATTAACTAAATGTCGAATTAGAGGTAACTTACTGTACATGCAAGGTCATTAGGCAATACCTAATAACATAATAAGTCTGTTGTCATACGAATATACGATTCATCACTGCCATTAAAAAAATGGCGGAAAATATCAAAGTAAAATGTTCGGCCCGGGTAATCACCATTTTTGTATGTATATAGAACCTTTATAAACATTTATGTTTGTACAAATAGGAATTAATCAATTGACTTTTAAGGATATAAATGTTTGATATTAGTGGTGATGACGGTTATAAAATTGCTCCGATGGGATTTGAACTCCGGTTGTTTGAATTATCAAACTGCAGCTAGCTCGTACGGCTATCTGAAATATGATTTTAGGGCAAATAAAGCTCTTACATATGATACGAAAGAGTTGCAATCGGATACGTCATTCCTGATTGTTTATTGTGCTTTAGTGGAAATATCGCAAAATTTATATAGAAATGTTTAAATAATGTTCAGTACTACATGTTTCAAGTAATCAAATAACATGAAGTAACAAATTTCATTCATATTTTAACAATTTGAAACTGCCTTCGAACCGGCCCAGCAAACATTAAATCGTAAAAAAATCGAGGGGTTTTATCCGAGACACGACCGTTTAGAACGTAGGACTACGCAATCTTCTTTCTTTTGAAATTTGATGGTTAATCATTTCGAATATAATTTGCGAATACGTCGAAATTTCATAAATAACTCTTTAGTAAAAAGTTCCAGGGACTCTCAAAAGGTTGAATGGCTTGCGTAGTTTTGTAGAATCATTTCGAGAAGCAACGATCATTTTTTGCCTTTGCGAGAACAATACACTAATTGGTCATATGTCGCAATTTGTTTCTTTATATCAATGCACGCATTGCACTGAATATTAACAAGAGGCATCTTCCGTGCATCGCCATCAAAGACGAATGAACTGGCTGAGTTTCAAGTGTCTATAATTCAAAAGAAAAAAGAAAAATTGCATCGTCATTCAACAAGTATCAAACACGCGTCTAACAGATGCACACAGTTGCAGTGCTAAAAATGAAACATCGCGAGAATGACTGTTTATGAAAAATCGTTTCTCGACTCTCGGTCAAAACCGTCAACAAAGTTTCTCTAAGTTTCTATGTTTCGCGCAACGAAAATGTTGCTTGTTTCCGAAAAACCAAACATCGATGTTTAGAAGCGACCTATAATCATTTGCACTCTTCTCTTTTTTCGCTTTCTTTGCCATGACTCGGATGGTTGTGTTAATTGCAATGCCAGATACACTTCAAATGAAATATTCACTAGCGTTCACAGCTCGAGGGGAAACATTAAACACAAAACGAGTAGAATAAGCTACCTTTGTTGTTTCGGGCACAGAAAGATTCTGAGAATTTTCCTCAGAGGAGATGCAATACTTAAAGTCTGCTTCATTTAATATTGGAACAAATTCTTTTGCTCATTGTGGCGCTCCTAGTGGACGGGTTTGGAAACTTTTTTCACCCACGTGTCGGGAAATTCATTACCTTTCACCATGTATTTATGTCATAACACCAAACGATAGCATTTTGTAAACAACCGCCATGGAAGCCGAACGGAGAGATAAAATTGTGCACAGTTTTCTTGAAAATCCATTGTTGTCGGCATATAAGCTAGCTAAACAGCTTAAAATGCCCAGAAATACCGTATGGCGTGTTATCAAGCAGTACAAGGAAACATTGACGACGGCTCGGAAGCCGCATTCGAAGCGTCGGAGTGGAACTGTCGACCGGAAACTGCGTGGGAAAGTCATCAAGGCCGTCAAGAGGAATCCCAATCTTTCAGACCGCGATTTGGCCAATAAGTTCCAGGCCGCTCACAGTACGGTGCGACGAATTCGTCTCCGGGAAGGAATAAGGTCATTCCGAGCCAGCAAACAGCCAAATCGGACGCTGAAGCAGAACAATGTGGCCAGAATCCGTGCTCGAAAGCTGTACGACCAAGTGCTGACCAAGTTCGACGGATGTATTCTGATGGACGATGAGACCTACGTGAAGGCGGACTTTGGGCAAATCCCAGGTCAAAAATTTTATTTGGCGACGGCTCGGGGGGATGTACCTGCAGAATTTAAGTTCGTGTTTGCGGATAAATTCGCCCGCAAGTACATGATACAGGGGATATGCAGTTGTGGACAGAAAACCAAAGTCTTTCTCACTGACAAGACAATGACATCAGAAGTCTACAAAAAAGAGTGCCTACAGAAACGGATTCTGCCGTTTATTCGTGCCCACGACCGTCCAGTAATGTTTTGGCCGGACCTCGCAAGCTGCCATTACAGCAAAACGGTTATGGAATGGTACGCAACGAACGGGGTCAGCGTAATACCGAAGGACCTCAACCCCCCAAACTGCCCCCAGTTCCGGCCGATAGAGAAATACTGGGCAATCACGAAGCGGAGGCTTAAGGCAAAGGAAATACTTGTTAGGAACATGACTCAAATGAAGAACTGGTGGAATCAAATCGCCAAAACGGTGGACGAAAAGGGTGTGCGCCGCCTAATGTGTCGTATTACGGGAAAAGTACGAGAATTTCTTCGAAACAGCAATGAATAATTTTTTTAATTTTTTTTATGAAAGAGTAAAGAAAATGCTACATTTGTATGAAAAACAAATTATGAATTCGTTAATAAATGACTGAACTACACGCAATTGTTTGTGTTCCAATATTAAATGAAGCAGACTTTATACGCTAGAAACAGCTTACTTATAATGCAAGGGTGGAGTTTACTTCGCAATTTTTTTCATTCTGCTATCCCCCTTCGTTGTTTCTGTTCTAGCGGTTGCACAAATGAACAGAACAAAAGTATGGAAAAATGGGAATGCTTCCAATTTTCATCAGTTTAAACTATATACAGACTATGGGATTGTAATGTAAAGCATATCAAACAAAAAAAATCTTAGAAATATTCCAATTTGATTGGTATGCAAATCGTTTAAATTCGTTCGTAGAAAAAATAGTTATTAACGTTAACTTTATTTCATAAAAACGTGACCTGTTTTCTGATTTGGTACCCTTAATGGAAGACGTAGTCCTACGTTAAAAATCTAAGATTGGTGGCGATATACATACATCCTAGACACATTACTTGTATGATGTGTATAACTGGCATATGCATATAAAATTGGAGGCCATATACATGTATATGGGGTATATGATGTAACATAAACGACAATTATACGATTTAAGTTTTTCTAAGATGTATGTATATCGCCTCCACGTTTACATGTATGAGCTGGCAGGCGCTTCATATACATGCAATTCATATTAGTCATACTTGTATGTTTGTGAATATAATTCTCAAAATAAAATCATTACACTAAACCTTCGTTTCAAACAACTTATAAGCAACCAAATCACGCAATAAACATCAAGAATTGCTGGGAATCTGTTATCAACATTTGTTCAAATTTAAAAAGGTGCTTAACTCCAATTTTGTTGACATCTTTTATGCATTCAATTAAATTGTACGATAAATCATATATAAACATAAACATTCCCACCTTTCATCCTTCATTAAACACCTCGTAGTAGAAATCTGTCAGTATGCATACACTCTCCTACGAAACATAGTGGAAAAAAATATATTCGTCGATGTAAACAAGCGGTGAAAAAGGAGACACTTTTCGACGAGTGATTTGTATGAAGTTCCACTGCCGTGGTCGTATCCAGATGTTGACACCATTGCGCCGTCAACGCGAATAGCGAACTCGCTCGATGCTATCGACTTTCTCGGTATCTATAATAGTAAAATAGAGCTAACGAGCAAAATTCTTATCGCCTCGATTTCTATAATAGGGCGCAAAATCTTTTAAAAGTCCTACATCAAGTTTCCGTACGTGCCTCTAGGCCCAGACCCTTCTACGTTTTTTTTTTAAATTGATCCTATTATTCATTCCACAGCCAAATCCCATCGCAGGGCAACCGAGCGGAACTGGTGCTGACGGCCCTCCATCACAACACGCTCGGTATCGATGAGTTCTTGGGTCAGGTTTCGCTTCCGCTGAACGAGATGGATGTGTACGAGCGTCCCCGATCGCGATGGTTCAAGCTCCAGAGCAAACCTGGCAAGGAGAAGAAGAAAGAACGGGGTGAGTTGGAGGTGCGGGTAGCGTTCACAGTGAAGGCAGGGTCACTCACGGACCTCAGCAAGAAGGAAAAGAATAAAAGTTCGATCAGCAATCTGGCAACCAGCGTGGGCGGTTCGTTGCTGAGTATTGGTGCTATCGAGAAACGGAAGGGATTGAAAAAATTTGCAAAATCATTGGGATCAAGGGTTCACATCAACGGTCTCGGCAAGAAAAAGAAGAAGAACAAGGATGGTGATGGCGAAGGAGACGATGACACTTCGTTTGCTGGGAGTTACTCGAGCATCGGGACGCCGAGTGGGTTACAATCGAGACAATCCAGGCAAACGTTCGGAGATGCGGATCCGGGTGTAATCAGCGAAGACGAGGACGAGTTCGTGTTCGATAATCTGTCGCATAAAAGCTCCGGGAGCTCGTTGAACATCAGAGCCCAGAATGGCTCGAATCATATACTGCCAAAATCTGCAACACAGTCAACTGCTTCAACGCCGGATGAGACGAGAAAGCTAAAGTCGATAACGCTTCCACCATCGAAACCACCAAGGCTGCTCTCGGAATCGGAAATGGAAGGGGCTAATCCCTCGCCAAAGGTGGACGAATGGGAGCAAAAATTGTACGGAAAGCATCTCGAAATTGGAAGCACAGATTCGTTGAAGCGGCGCTCATGGGAGAGCTCTCGGGTACCCGGAGTGCTATCGGTACAGCAGGAAGAGGACGAAGAACAGACACCACAGAAGCAATCTTCGCAGGAAGTGATTGTTCTTCCTGCAGCTGTGTCCGTCACAGCACCAACATCCCCACTGCTAGCGGATAAAACTCACAAAGAAGACAGTCACGCTAAACCAAAACCACTTCCGCGCGCTGGTTCGCAGGATATCGGCAAGGCGAACGACAAACTGATCATGGATGGATCACCGACTGCCACAAGCAACAGCGTCAGCAGCAGTCGAAAGTCAATCAATCAACCGTCGCCAAAGCTAGAGAAGGACAGTACCTCGTTCGCTAAGAAGCTGAAGCATTTCATCAAAGACCATCGAGCGGAATCGATGGAGAACCTTTCCAGTGGCGGTAAGAAGCATCTTAACGGTATCAAACAGCAGCAGCAGCCGCAATTCAGCCACGAGCGAATCATCATCGGGGGTGAGAATGGTTCTCCCGGGACGGGTGATATCCTTCCGAAGATGGCGAGGCAGAGCAAGCTGGTGACTGAGGTTTCGCCGGAAATCGCGGCCAAGTACGAGGGCAAAACGCGCGAGGATATGATGAAAATCGCCCACAATCTCGAGAATGAGGTCCACTATCAGAAGCAGAAAGTGAAAGAGCTGGAAGATTATCTCGACAGTCTGCTGCTGAAGGTGATGGAGTGTCATCCGAGGATACTACAGAATCCTTACCAAAAGGGGAACCCTACGAAGAGGTGAGTGTGGAGAGTGTGTTGGTTGATTATGTTTTAGGGCTGTGGTGTTTTCAGTTCCGTTCATCTTTCGTTTCATCACGACTCATGGGTATAAGCTAATGCTCCCCTCTCTGTTACCTTTGTTTTTTGTTTGCGTGATTTAAACCCGAGCCAACCCTATTCTCTACTTACAGTGGATGATTTGCCCTTCTTCCTTACAGCGGCTTTAGCAAGCAATTGATGGGATGCATCTATCTTTAGCGCATAGCGAAACTAATAACGCCCACTAACAACAGAACTGACCCGATTACTAAATGTGAAGCAAACCAAAATTGCGAACGGTAAGCATATTAACTCAATAATCCACTCTACTGTTTAATCCCTGAAGAGAATTCTCCATTAAACTAACAATCATACCAATCCAAACTAAAAAAAAAAACGAAAGCAAAAGACAACAACCATTTTAGGAAAATTATTCCACCAAAACCGAGTAGAGAGCAGATTCTAAATAAGCATCGTGTGCATTTCGAATGCTCAACAAATTATTGCGAAAGGATATTGATTTTTATTAGCTCGTGATCTACCTTTTTATATTATGATGATGTTTATAGCAATACACATACACACCCAGCAAGTACGCATTTTATTAACCGAACTATTCTCGGATCGAAAATTTAAACCATTGTCAGCTCGTGTGTCCTTTCAGCAGCTGGAGCTGGAGATGTTAAATTTGTACCTTAAGATTATATAAAATTATTATTTTTCTTCTTTTTATTTAAATCGAAACGGACACAGAAAAGCGTAAGGAAAGCCTTAAAAAGACATATTTATGGAAGAAGAAATGTATAATAAATAATTTAATGAATATACTGTTGACAATTCACGATCGAATTGAAGAGAAAGAGATCCAGAGAGCATATTCGGAAGAAGACAGTCGGAAATAAACATATATTTTGCATTAATTTTTGTTGCAGATTATTTCAACGCGGTGGATCTGCTGCAGTTGATTGTAGATGACATTTGTCCCTTGGTACGTAACCTTTATTGTCCGTGGTAATTATCTATATTGTTTGGAGACTAGCGCGCCTCATGAAACAGAATATCACAGTTTGCCCAATTCGAAAAAAACGAAAATGTTTGGATATCAGAATACTTAAGTCGTTCCAATAGTAATGTACATACACTATTGATGAATGATACCTTTCAAAGGCAAACATCGTTTTCCAAACGAAACTATTCATCGTAATCATTGGCTACATGCCATTACAAATGTTGAATATATTTGCATCAATATTAACTCCAAAACAGTAAACAATGCATGAGCCCCGAGAGCGAGCCTAACTGTATGCTGCCTATGCTCAATTCGTATTGGTTGGGATAGGGTTGCCAGAGCACTGATTTGCCCAATTAAAAACAAACTGTATTGTTCTATCGAACCCCATCATAGGCAGCCATGTTTTTGCAATAGCTGGAGCAGATTCCGGATAACGTTTGTCAAGCCATGCTTTGGTTTGTACAGTATTTTTTCCCCGTCAAAAAGCAATGCTTTATCAATACACGAAATTCGGATTTTTCTGAATATTGTCCCGCATGACTGGAGACAAGTGAGAGTGATAGTCATACGAAAACCCAACAAGCCGGCTTGCGATCACAACTCGTATAGGCCGATTGCAATGTTATCCTGTATTCGCAAATTGTTAGAGAAAATGATTCTACTTCGTTTAGACAAGTGGGTCGAAACGAACAATTTGCTGTCAAATACGCAGTTTGGCTTCCGCCGAGGTAAAGGGACGAATGATTGTCTCGCGCTGCTATCTTCTGAAATCCAACTCGCATTTGCTCGCAAAGAACAAATGGCTTCCGTTTTTCTCGATATCGAAGGGGCATTTGATTCAGTTCCAAGGAAATTCTCTCAGAGAAGCTTCATAATCGTGGACTTTCACCAATTCTGAATAATTTCCTGTACAATTTACTGTCAGAAAAGCACATGAATTTCTCTCATGGCAACTCAAAATCTTCTCGTTACAGTTTTATGGGCCTACCGCAAGGCTCCTGCCTAAGCCCCCTCTTGTACAGTTTTTACGTCAATGATATGGATGATTGTCTAACTAGAGACTGCACGCTGAGACAACTTGCAGACGATGGAGTTATTTCCATCACGGGTACTAATCCCGTCGCTCTGCAAAAGTCGTTGCAAGATACCATGAACAATCTGTTCACGTGGGCCCTCAAGCTGGGTATCGAATTCTCTACGGAGAAAACTGAAATGGTCGTTTTTTCTAGGAAGCACGAACCCGCCCAATTCCAGCTTTACCTATCCGGCAAAACGATCCAACACTCTATGTTTTTCAAATACCTGGGTGTATATTTTGATTCTAAATGTACCTGGGGGAGACACATTGCGTATTTGAAACAGAAATGCCAGCAAAGAATCAATTTTCTCCAAACAATAACCGGAACATGGTGGGGTGCCCATCCAGGAGACCTCATTCAGTTGTACAAAACAACGATATTGTCAGTGTTAGAATATGGCAGTTTTTGCTTCCGATCAGCTGCCAGGATTCATATTCTCAAGCTGGAGAGAATACAATATCGTTGCCTGCGTATAGCCATGGGGTGTTTGCATTCGACACATACGATGAGTCTCGAAGTTTTGGCAGGAGTACCCCCGCTTACTCTTCGGTTCACAGAATTATCCTACAGATTTCTCATCCGTTGCAAGATCATGAATCCATTGGTGATTGATAACTTCGAAAATCTACTCCAGCTGACTCCTCAGTCAAGTTTTATGTCTTTATACCATGAGTACCTTACCCACGACGTGCACCCTTCACCAGGCATCTCCAACCAAGTTTGCTTCCCATACTTTTGCAATTCCTCTGTCATTTTTGATCTGTCCATGCGACAAAAAATCCATGGAATACCAGATCACCTACGCTCCAATGTTATTCCGTCGATATTTTCGGAAAAATATGGGAAAGTTGGATCTGATAAAATGTTCTTTACTGACGGTTCATACATAAACGGGTCCACTGGCTTCGGCATCTTCAATGAAAATTCCAGTGCCTCTTTCAAACTCAAAGATCCTTGTTCCGTGTATGTCGCAGAAATGGGTGCGATATACTATGCTCTAGAGATCATTGAAACACTGCCCATCGACCATTATTTTATTTTTTCAGACAGTCTCAGCTCAATAGAGGCAATCCGCTCAATGAAAGTTGATAAACGCTCATCTTATTTCCTAACAAGAATAAGACATCTATTGAGTGTTTTGGTCGAAAAATTATTCAAGATTACCTTAGCATGGGTTCCCTCTCATTGCTCGATTCCGGGGAATGAGAAAGCGGACTCGCTAGCTAAGGTGGGCGCTTCAGAAGGCACACTTTTTGAAAGGCAAATTGCCTATAATGAATTTTTTCACATTCCTCGTCAGGACACACTCGTTAGTTGGCAGCGCATGTGGAGTGAAGATGAGTTCGGTCGTTGGTTACACACGATTATCCCTAAGGTCTCGACGAGTGCATGGTTTAAGGGATTGAATGTAGGTCGTGATTTCATTCGCGTGATATCTCGGCTTATGTCCAATCACTACAACCTAAACGCGCATCTCTATCGCATTGGGCTCGCAGCAAACAATCTTTGTGATTGTGGCGATGGCTACCACGACATCGAGCATGTTGTCTGGTCGTGTATCCGGTTCCATGCTGCTCGCTCTCAGCTCTCTAGAGCACTGAGAGCAAAAGGCAGACAATCGGATATCCCCGTCCGGGATATCTTAGGTAGCCGGGATCCTGATCTTCTGCTTCATCTATACCTGTTCCTCAGAAACGCCGATGTCAACGTTTAATGATGTTTCCTTCGTTGTGTCCCCGTTTCATATCCCTCCTAGCGATCGATAAACTTTTACTTAGTCGCGGCAATACATACACACACTCTTTACAGATGCACGGGCCAAAGGTTGTGCAGTCCACTGATCATTCAACAAGAGCCAAAGGTTGTACCGCTCATGACAACTCTACACGAACTGATGATTGCGCCGGCTAGTGACCATTCTATCCTGGATTCCTCGAGTCGAGAAAGACGCACCACGCTAGATATGGGGTACAGACTAGGGAGCGTTGCTGATTAATGGTCAGCTGCATCCCAATAGGAAGTAGCCCGTGTCGGGCACACGTATAGAGCATCGAAGACTGCAACATACCAATTATGAGAACACTTGTAATACTAACCTCGAGCCAACCGCGAGTAATCGGTTACATATTACTAACATAGTTGTAAAACAAAATTTGTCAAAATATTGGACTCCCGGCCCCGTCAGGCTAACGCCACATGTGCCTTAATAAAAAATATATTTTGGGAAAAAAAAAGATTATTCTAATTGACGTGACTAATGAATACAAATTTGCCTCTTCATTCAACTGACTTCAATCCACACTTCTACTGCACTCTGACATGAATCTCTACTTGCGTACATAATAATATTTTTACGTCCTTATAAAGTGAAACGAAAACTTGATTTCTGATGCAAAAAAAGTGGTCACCATTGATGGACGGTTTATCGTCTTCCCACCGTGAACTCACACCAACGAAATTAGAAAGTTATAAGGTATGGTATAAAGGTCCTCGCGTTAGTATTAGTAAATAGCGTGCAGTTCGTGAGGAATTCTAAACAAAATTTTAATTCACTTTGTCTCCGAATTCAATTTAAAAAAAAAAACATACAAAAAACGGGTTTGTATCAACAAAATTTACAAATTTGTCAGTTTTTCTGAACGCAACACTGCACGCTATTTTATATGTGTGAGTAATTTCCATGTACGATACAATAAAAACTAGCTCACCTGTAGTATATGTCAACACCGTTGAACTCAAACATCGATACATGCATACGTGATACTTGAGAGAGAGAAACGAATTTTGGGGGGTAGTCACTTCAATATACATTAAAGTCCATAGGGCGCTTGCAGCGCGCAAATATTATCAAAAGTGATCAATGCATAAGATTTATATGAATCGACAAGATCGAACTTTGTTTAAATAATTATTTTAGCGAGATAGTTACAAAAAATTCGCGCTACTCCATATTAATAATATGCGAACATATGTGTCTTTACATAAAAATATTTACTCTTACCGTCAAAGCCACGTTAAAAAATAGCAAATTCTGTTACGCCTATGATCCATATCAATGGAAGCAGATTGATTATTCAAAAAGTTCCCCAGGAACAGTGCAAACTGCACATTGCGATTGTACATTGTGCATTGAGCATTCATGTGCAGATATCCTTAATCGGTGGTTAGTCCCGCCAAAAAAGCGGTTGTTCATGTTGAAATTAAGGACATATTCAACCAGGAAGATCAATCAATCCTCAGTTATGAATTCCCGGTACCTATGCTCGGTATGCTCTGCGGAGAAGTAAAATATGTTTATAGGCAAATTGATCGGAAACGAAAAAAAAATCATCAGTTGGCCAATTCGTGGAAAATACAAGGAAGTCTTCGGATGTGATTTCGAGAATCTGTGACTTTAATCTTGATCCGAACATGTTGATAATCCTTTTCTGCCAATTTTTCGATTCAAATCTAGAAATGACTGCCAGTAAATTAAGTAATATGAGTCACACTTCTATTTTGGAAATAGTTTGCCTAACTGTTCCACAAGGTTCATGTTAGTTCTGTTAAAAATTTCGCGCTAGTAGAAATACTGCATATATACACCCATACCTCGCTATAAGGCTGCCTTTTAAAGGGCATTTCGTTGAACAAATTTGGAACCGATTCGATAGAATTTCTATTAGAATAATTGATTCGTTATACGGCTTTTTTTCTTAGCGGACAAGGAACGTATGTAGGCTGTAAAGTGATGTATGGGTGTATTTAAATCTATATATATAAATGGATTTCTGTATGACAGTCTGTCTGATTCTTATGGTCTCGGAAACTACTGAACCGATCGACATGAAAACTGGTATGTAGGGTTTTTTTTGGCGTCGGGGAAGGTTTTCATGATAGTTTGAGACTCCTCCCCCTCTCTAAGGTGGGGTTGCCAAACAAATGAAACACAAATTTCTACATTACTCAATAATTAATCAAGCAAATGAAACCAGATTAGGCATGTGGAGGTTTTATGGTGCAATAAATGTTTCTATGGTGGTTAGACACTCCACCCTCTCTCTAAAAGGGGGCTGCCATACAAATGAAACACAAATTTCTGCATCACTCGGGAATTAATCAAGCAAACAAAACCAAATTTGGCATGTGGAGGTTTTAGGGTGCAATAAATGTTTCTATGGTGGTTCGAGACTCCTCCCCCCTCTCTTAGGGTGGGTTGTCATGCAAACGAAAAACATATTTCTGCATAACTCGAAAACTAATCAAGCAAATGGAGCCAAATTTGGCATGTGAAGATTTTAGGGGACACGAAACGTGAATAGGTGAATAGACTCTCCTCCCCCTCTCTAAGGGGGGGGCTGCAATACGAATGAAACACAAATTTCTGCATTACTCAAGAATTAATCAAGCAAATGGAACCAAATTTGGCATGTGGAGATTTTAAGGTGCAATAAATGTTTTTACGTTGTTTAGACACTCCACCCCCTCTATAACGGGGAGCTGCCATACAAATGAAAGACCAATTTCTGCATAACTCGAAAACTAATCAAGGAAATGAAGCCGAATCTGGCATGTGAAGATTTTAGGGGTCACGAAACGTTTCTGTGGTGAATAGACACTCCTCCCCCCTCTCTAAGGGGAGAAGAGGGGGGGGGGTCTGTCTTTATTCTATCATATTTTCTGTATCAAATATTTATTCCATGTAACGGAGAAACTTAGAAGTACCAGGAGTTTTATAGTGGAAGGTAAATTCAACGGGGTCGATTTGAAGATCAATCAATGAACAGTTCTGCGATTGGACTCATGTACGTGTAACAAGCGCCCTATTTGACGGGGATGAAATGCGACAGCCGAATCGTAGAGTGAGATAGCTACTAAACGCCCGGGTGACTGTTAAGTCATGTTGACGGAGAAACTGCTGGAAGAAGCCAAAACTCATTTCCAATCGACTCAATTGATTAAAATGATGAATCGCCATATCTATGACCTTTTTAAAATTCCGTACTACGGTAGTACTGTAGTACTACCGTAGAACGGTAGTACTACAGTACTACCGTTCTACGCATAGTTGTCCCATGTTCCAAAATCAGCAACTGAGAAAAACGCAATCAAAGTTTTCTAGCATGACCAGAAGCCAGAAGCTTGAGGCGGCTTTGACCTTCCCTTCTCGCTGATTGTCAACCACAGCAACACATTCTTGGAGATTCTTGGTGTGTGAAATAAACTTCACTTCGGAGCTCACTTCCTTCGTGGGGGAAGTAAAATACGAAGTACCCTGCCAGTCGTTGCCATCCAGGGTGCGACAGGTCTCGTTGTCCATCACCACCGCCACGTCGCGATTCGCCGGGAAAATAGACTTGACCATCTCATTTAGCCGCTGCCGCTGCGTCATTGCCTGCAGCTCCAAGACCAGTGGACGGGACTTCCGCTTCCTGACATGTATGTCCATGTTCACCAGGTACTTTTTCACCGTTTTACCTCCCGGCCAAGCGCACGCAGCGGTGTAGTCACTTTCCCCTCGATCTTCCTCTTCAGTTTCCTTTGGAGCTTCTGGAACGGGCGTTTCGGGCGTCCACAATGTGCCGCACGATATCCGTTTTCGACGCGGCCGGGTACCGTTCTTTGAACGCGCACACTTTTGAACGAAGTAGCTTCACTGTTTTTGAGTTCACGGTTAGAGTTCGACTGATAGAGCTATAATTTTTTTTCTACTGACTCATGGGTTACTATGATTGATGCTGCATGGGTAGTTCCGTCAGTGCATGCGACCCATGAAAAATCGGCATATTTTGTCCATTTTTTTAATGCAAACAACGTGCTCATCACAACACGTGCTTTATCATCTTGTCTTAGGCAACACATCTTATTTCGTCCCAGTATCGAAGTCAGCTTCTCAATCATATAGGGGCGCGTTGATTTATCTATTTATATAAAATGGATTTCTGTCTGTCTGATTCTTATGGACTCGGAAACTACTGAACCGAACGACGTAAAAATATGTATGTAGGGGTTTTTGGTTCCGGGGAAGGTTTTTACGACAGTTCGAGACCCCTCCCCCCTCTCTAAAGGGGGGGGGGGGGGCTGCCATACAAACGAAACACAAATTTCTTTAAAACTCGAGAATTAATCAAGCAAACGAACTCACATTTGGCATGTGGAGGTTTTAGGGTGCAATAAATGTTTCTATACTGGATAGACACACCTCCCCCCTCTCTAAGGGGCGTCTGACATACAAATGAACCCAAATTCGGGATGTGAAGGTTTTTGGGTACGAGAAATGTTTCTATGATGGTATGATTTTATGGATTGTTAGTCCATTTGATGTTTGCGCCAATGAAATTGATTTTTGTTTGAAAGTGGAAATGGATTTTAATGTGATAAAACGCACTCCTATATCTTCTTTTATCTAGATGAATAAAAATGGATCGCCGAATGTGTTGATAAGAGCAAAGCTCGAAAACTCTAAAACTATCATATCTTCTGTATCAAACATTTATTCGATGTAACGGAGAAACATGTTATTTGTAAGTGATTGAAAAATCTTGAACGAGAATTGTGTCTGAAAATATATTATAAGATATTAAAATGACGAGTCTTGGTAGAAGTCCTAGCAAATTTATATTAAAAGTAAATTGTAAAGGGTCAATTAAAAGTTCTGCGATTGGACCCATGATCGTAAGAAAATGAGAATGTTTGGAGGCATTAATAACAATAAATAAATTGTGGTCGGGACGAAGTTTGTCGGGTCAGCAGCTTAGGAATAAAAATGGAAGTTTGTTACGTAACGATTGCGGCTATCCCCCTCCCCCCTATGTCACATAAAGTAACGTTCTCTGTGGGACGCTTATTTGGTGCTGGTTGAATGACGATGCACGGAAGATGTCTATAGGTGCGATACCGCTAGAGAACATGAAACATGACACTTAATACATGCAAATATCGCCATTTTTGTTGTAAAGATATAGTGAAGTGGTTAAGGGATGTAGAATAACGGTGTGTCCTGGTGGAACAAATATTGAATCGCATGTGTGTGTGTGTTTCAAATACGAAAAAGAAACAAATTACGACATATGAGCAGTTCGTGTATTGTTCTCAAAAAGGCAAAAAAAGAATCGCCGCTTGTGCGAAGCAACCATTAACACGTTGAGCCCCGCGTCGGTCTCTAGGGGCCAACGTGGAGCTTTTTGGTAGGAAAGCGCTGACTGACTGGGACTGACAGTTAATATTCTTAGCTAGAAATTAGAAATCAAAAATACCTACGGTTTGTTTTCGGATGTTTAAAAAAAATTTGATTACTTTCTAGTCGAATTTCTGATTATTTTCTATCTATACAATAACTATGTTTGGGAGCTGAGACCGACACTGATATTGTGCAAACGATCTTGATGCGGGCTGAATGGAAAACTGTTAACCTTTTTCAGGCTCATCTTTGTATTAGTTATTTTTAAAAAATTTTGTTTAAAATATCCGAAATAATAAACAGGCAAATGGAATACAACGAATGCGCTGTGGAGGCGTTAAGTTCAATTCTCACTCCCGACATTCTTCCAAAAATGGAAGTAAAACATGACGAACCAGCCAAATGTGTTGAAAGTCTCTATAATACAGAAAAAAATGAATGCGTTGTCTTACGTCCTATGCGGTCGTGTCCTGGATACAACCCTCAATAATTGTTTTTTTGTGACTGTATTAATCAGGGTCCAACATTTTCGATAACGAAACGACTCTCCTCTCAGTCGTTTCGTTTCGAGTAGGATTACTCGGCATTTGCCGTCAACATGACTAGTTCATCGGTTATTCTCGCTCTTAACGTTCGTCAATCCATTTCTAGTTGAAGGAGATGGTTATTCTAACTGGCGTGACGAATGAATACAAATCTGCCTCTTCATTCGCGAAAGAGCCCGACTGATTTTTGATTTATGTTCACAGAGAAACTGCTGGAAGAAGCAGAAACTCATTTCCAATTGAATGCGAAGGCCGATTTCTTCGTAGTCCCCTGGCTATCCTCAGTTGAGTATGACTTTGTCGAGCCCCGGTATTGATTCTCATGCCTCAAAAACTAGTCGTCTAAGCCAAGAGATATTTGCCGGAGCATCTGCAATGTTGAACCATCTGTTTTTATGAACCTTTTTTTTTTATTAAATCGTTTATTTTTACAGGCTCGGTTACATAAGTTTTAAGGAGCCGAATTCTCATTTTTTTTGAACCTTGATGGTACATATATGTTACGGACGGAAAATAGACATCACAATCCGATAGGGAATCCCAAATAAAAAAAGAGAAACAAGAGCAGGGAAACAAGAGCAAATTGAAGCGATAAAATTATAAAATTGAGAGATTCATTTATTGCGGATAAGGGTAATAAACTAGGATACTTCGGCCGCTTGTGGACGAAACAAAGGAAATAGAAAAAGGGAAAAAACGTTTTCCCCAAGAAGATTGTTTACGTCTCCGGATAGGGATAGGGAAAGAAAAACAATAACATAAATTTTAGGCCTGATGAACAGACGACAAATATTTTCTTTTCTCTTTTTAGTTTTTTAGTACCTGTAGTTTAGGTAAAGGAGAATTCTTTCTCCTTCTCTTGAGTAAGAAAAACGTGTATATATATTTTAGCAAAATAGAAATAAAGGTAGTCTAAGAACAGAACTCACGCGAAAGCGTAAAATTTTTCTTTACCATAGAGAAATTTTCATGGTGGCTCCAGAGAGGAGCAAGTGTTTTTGAAATTAAAAATGTAGTGCATAGACTAATCGGCAGTGACTGCCGAGTTTTTACGGCAGCGTATGCCAAGTAAACTTGTGTAGTCAAAGTGCACTTTAAACGGCAGTGATTGCCAAGTGTTTCATTAAAAAATTTACAGTGATTGTCAATTGCGCGCGAACAATAAATCAAAGCGAGGTTGAGAACAACAATTTGGAAAGCAAGTGATTTGCTTTCAAGTTATGAGCAAGAAACTCGGACCATGAAGGTCGAAGCCCGGAACGGCCAGGATAAAATCCCGTACAGTGTTTAAAAATGCACTAGCAGCAGCAGAATAGGCACCACAGAAAACAGAGCCAGTAAAGTCGGCATCACCAGTTCGCAGCGTAGGGCGTAGCAACAAATGACCAAGGAATTAGCGGCAATAAGAAGATCCAAGGAATCCGATATCCGGTCGGTATCGGGCGAGAACTCATCAGCATCAGCAGCAGCAACAGTACCATATCAGCAGAAGCAGCACCGCCGAGGGCAACTATGGCATGAAGAAATGCGTAACCAGCAGCTGAATCAAGTAAGTCGTTAGTAGGAAACTGACTATGAATAGATAAACCCATAGAGGTTGACTTAGGGGCCAAGAGAGCCAAGGAAATTTAGGAAAACCCACAGGAGTTAATTTTTATGGCCAAGTGAGCCAATCTAGAAACATAGACAAAAATTTGGTAGGAACATTTACAAACATGGAAAACGTATATAAGGCGATTAACGCTAGGCTTTTTACTCGAAATATGAAGGGTAATTGTCGCTCGTGTTACGAGTCTGATGAGGATTACCCAATGATTTATTGTTGCGAGTGCGAGCGATGGTTCCACTTGAATTGTACCGATCTTAAAAAGGTTCCCCTTATGGGCGATCGGTTGATCTGTCGCAAATGCGCAGATCTAGAAAATAAGTATTTCAAGATTGCCGAAATGAATGTCTTCTTGGGGATACCCATTATTAGCATATATCCTAGTGGTGGGGAAATTATTACAAGGAAGATATGCCGGCCAAACCGCCTCCATTTAGGGCGATTATTGAATTGCGCAGGCGAGTAAATGACAATTACGAATCTGAGTCTTGAGACTCAGAAGAATGTCAACAAAGAAAAATGCCTCCTCCTTGGAATCCTAGTTTAATTGATTGCAGGAGGAGAGGAAATGATTCAGGCGACGAAAATTCTAGATCATCAGAAGAATCTAAACTGATAACACCTCCTCCTTGGAACCCTAACTTGGTTAGGAGGAGGGAATGCGATAAATCATCTGACACAGATGATGAAAATAAACTTGATATGATACAAGTTGGAATTAATAAGCAGCTAGGAGAAGTCAGTCTCCAGAACATTGAAGATGATTGCTCATTCCGAGTGAGGTACGAGCCATTTAAAACCCTGTCAGTCGCAAAATATGAAGCTGAATTCAAGGGAATCTTGTCTTCAAGAGACAATATGATTGGCGACACCGTATCAGAATCGGTGGAACCCATTAAAGGAATCATCGCCACAGATGTAGAATCTGTGGTAGATGGAAATATTAAGATCGCTGCGGATAGAGATACTGTGGCGGAAAAGAACAATGAAACGAAGAAGTCATGCGTGATGCATGAAGTAAGAGCAGATGTGATATCTGCCAACTAAGATATAGCGGAATCCAAAGATGGAAACGCTGAAAATTTGAAAATAGGAAATATGTCCATATATGTTGAAAGGACAGAGCTGGGAATATTAGCTTCTGGACTAAAAGAAAACTCTGTTGATGAACAGAAAATTAAATCCGCTATTGAGGAACGGTTTGATGGAATAGAACCAAATATAGCAGGAGAGCAAAAATTAAAGTGTGGACAAAAGCTTGCTATAAAGGTTTCAAGGAGAGCCTTAGCAATGCAAAATTGATATCGAAGGTTGGGAGCAAAAGTAAAAACGATGTGATCATGATGAATGATTCATCACATGAAGCCAACATACAAATGGAATACTCAATTGATGTGGTTGAGCCTCTGAGGAAAGTGGCACCAGGAGTAATTCCGATAGACTTGTTTGTAAACAAACCATTAGTTCCACCAAGGAAAACTTGTTCCAATAATGAAAAGCATCTAACTTATGAATTCGAACCAAAAAGGATTTGCAAAAACTATGGCTCAGATATGGAAATTATTACCGCCGATCAAAACTATAAGCTCTCCAATATAGAGGCTGAAAAGTTTGCTGAAAGAATAGGCCAAAATAGGAAAATTGATTCGATAGTAAATTATGCTATCGAAAATCCCGATGAATATTGTACACCGATTTACCAGTATCATCGACGTCGTATCAAACGGCTTCGACATTGTAACGAGTTAGTTACTCAATTGAATCATTGTGAAAATATGAACCCTTTAAGGATTTATAATCTATTTTTCAACGTTGAAAATATATTGATATTTCGGTGCATTTACTGCACATGTAGTAAAAATTGATATCTCTTAGTAGTATAGAAAACCAATTCAAATTGAATATATTAGAATTATTAATTGAACTAATAAGCCAAACATTTTAGGCAAGTGATTTGCTTAATGCTCAGTATGTGAGTTGCTGAAAAATTATTAACGTAATTTAGGATTTAAATGATTCGTTTGAAATCAGATACGTCGGTACGATAACAAACCGTTTAGATATTTTAAATATCTGTTAGAGGCCCAAAAACACTGTGTTGTCAAGCAGTTGAGATGCTCAAAATATGATTCTGAAGGATTAAAAGTACAGCAAGTATTCTGCTGAAAAAAATATACATTAACCTTTAAAAAAAATGATGGAGCAGCATGTGATATGCTGAAGCAAGCTTTATACGAATGATTTGCTCAAAGCTCAGCAAGTGAATTGCTGAAGGAGTAATATCAACTGCGAATTAGTTGATGGAAGAAAAATTTAAAACAGCATATGAAATGCTGAAGGTTGACAAAAAAGCAAGTGAATTGCTGAAGGGTTCAAATTCAATAGAAATATTTTCAAGCAAGTTAGTTGCTTAAAGCTCAGCAAATGAAACAGCAACTGAAAATCGGGTAACGAGAGATGAAATTACTGTACAGCATGTGAAATGCTGAAGGAAAAAATTTAAACAAGTTGCTGAGAAAATATGATTAACGCATTCAATTGATTATTGGCTATCAAAGCATAACTTCCATTCTAACTTAAGAAAAAGGTTTGAGATGAAACAATGTAGGAAAGACTGATTTGAAAGGTAACGAATTAGATTAGATTAGAAAAAGATGTAACAATGTAGGAATGAGCAATATCAAAAAACAAATATTGTAAACTTCACACACATGAAGTAATACTGGAGGATTAACACCAAGGAACCTTCCTGTGAATCAAGGACCTATAATGGGGTAAATCTATGAGGTAGATTTACGGGGTCTGGTGTTACGGACGGAAAATAGACATCACAATCCGATAGGGAATCCCAAATAAAAAAAGAGAAACAAGAGCAAATTGAAGCGATAAAATTATAAAATTGAGAGATTCATTTATTGCGGATAAGGGTAATAAACTAGGATGCTTCGGCCGCTTGTGGACGAAACAAAGGAAATAGAAAAAGGGAAAAAACGTTTTCCCCAAGAAGATTGTTTAAGTCTCCGGATAGGGATAGGGATAGGGAAAGAAAAACAATAACATAAATTTTAGGCCTGATGAACAGACGACAAATATTTTCTTTTCTCTTTTTAGTTTTTTAGTACCTGTAGTTTAGGTAAAGGAGAATTCTTTCTCCTTCTCTTGAGTAAGAAAAACGTGTATATATATTTTAGCAAAATAGAAATAAAGGTAGTCTAAGAACAGAACTCACGCGAAAGCGTAAAATTTTTCTTTACCATAGAGAAATTTTCAATATATGACGGTCCGTTCATATAATGATATATGGACACTAGAAAAATTTATTGAGTTTAGCCGTAATAGCTACGAATTTCTTCTTAGTTCGCATAAACTAAGCATAAAATAAAAAAAATGGAACATAGACAATTTTTTTAATCTTTTATTTCTACAATATTTCCTTTACGTAATACTAAAATTTCACAAGCAATAAGTATTGATTTTTGTATTCCTGAACTTTTTGTTCGGCAGTGTTGGTTGTTTAGTAGAGTTGTAGACACATTTCTGGCTGTGTGTTTGTTTCGTATCGAAGTCCGTTTACAAAGGATTTTACTCCAAAGCTGTTTCCCTATTACATTTTATCTTGCTTCTACCATGATGAGAGTGCATATTGTTGGTTTTTGCAGTAATTTTAATTTTCAGTCTATAAATCATATCACACACGTTACTGAACGAAAGTAAAGCAATATTAACTCATGTTAAACTCGTGTAAATGTAAAGAACGAAAAAAAACAGTTAACAAACGAGAAGATATATCCGATCAGGCTTCGGTGAGTTTCTCTGCCAGTTGGACGGACCCTTCCGGAACTTCGCTTAGTTTACTTAGATTCAGCAGACTTCTCCTGTGATTGTTAACCGGCGTTGGATAGGCGGGCCTTCTGTGTCCCTGTTGATGAAACGAGGGTAGGTTCGATTGACACATGTTGGAAGTGCTTCCGAAGACGGGCGTTTGAGACTGCTGAGGGGGGAAGACGTTGTTGTTGGAACGTGAGCTGAAGAAGCCATGTTGGCTGGGAGCCATTCCGGAAGGGTATGCTGATCGACTGTGAGGTGGAAACATTCGGGAGGAAGGATTTGTTTGGAATAAACTTCGTTCGCCGAATAGATTACGGCTGGCATTTGTCGAATGGCGACTGAAGAACGAACCATTGGAAGGGGTAGGCGAAGATTGAGACAGTGGGTAGCCTAGGGTCTGGTTGAGGCTTGGATTAGGTTGCGGGAAAGTGGATCCATTATGGGGAGGAAATATTCCGACAGGTTCAGAAAAGAGGGACACCTGATCAAGGTCGATTCCAGCAGGATCCTCTGGTGTTGGACGTCGGGTTGGCTGAGACTCGAAGCCAGAGCTTTGAGACGAAGTGCGAGACATGAACGGATGACCGTGGTATTCGGTTTCGGCATCGGAAGTTTTTTGCGGTGACCAATAGCCACCGGCGATCCACGAACCGCCCGATTCGGCTACAGTATCCAGATGGGGAGGGCTGTGCGTTACTTTCCGTTGACGTAGAGAGAAACTCTCATCATGCTCAACATGATGATTAGCGAAGGGATTGTTCATCACGGAGAGATCCTTCCTGGAAACTGACATTCGTCCGCCGATGCTCAACCGATCAATATGTTCCCCAAAGTGCTCATCCCCTTGTAGAGTGGGATCATCGATGGCATTCATGGAGAATCCATTTTTATGAAATCTACGCTCGGAAGCGGCAGAAATAGCTGTGGTAAAGTTGTCGACCGAGATTGATGGAGTCTTCAAAAGAGAGTGTTCTGCTCGAAATGGACCATGATGGCTAATTTCGCAAAATGAGTTCTCCTGCATTGTTGTGTTAAGGCGATTAACATTCAGAACAGATCCTCCAAAATGTGATTTGTTCGGTGAAGTTCTAATAAAGCTGCTGTCCACGAACGGCCGAAGAGTTGAGGCGGTCAGTGCTGACGGGCTGATAGATCTGGTTGTATCAATTGACTTGGCACTCTCATTGTTACCGAAAGCTTTTTGCGAACATGTGGAAGCATCCTGCTGCAGCAGCGAACTGCTTTCCAGTTGTTCGTCGTTGTCACATTCGTTGCCTTGGTTTGAGTAGATTTTGTGGAAGCTCGAGGACAGATTATCCGATGGTTGAATTTTGGGTCCCGTGTGGCCTATGCAACTGATGGCAGTTACGAACGCCACCGAAGATAGCATAACCTGACCAATGAAGACACTATTAGATAAATTTTCAACAGACAACATCAAAAATTACCTCTATCAAAGCGGAATGAATCTTGCTCCCAAACACTTCCGGTCCAATATCCGATTTAAGCAACATCTCAGCTCCACAGCATGCAATCAAAGCAATTGGCTTCCAACTCCGGATGTGTGACTTCATGGCCATCAGCATCGCAGCAAGACAGATGAGTGCCAAATTGGGAAGAGAATTCCTCTGAGCCATTATCACAGGAGGTTCATGAAGTGCTTCGCAGATTGATTCTGCTGAAATGTTCAGCTTCTCATCCAACTTTCCAAACACTAATTTCCGGACCGTTTTGAGCTGATTAACGCCATTTACGATCAGCGGTTGCTCGATTATTCCGCCCCAGCGGGCAAAAAGAGTCCGCTTCAGTGACACCGCATAGGAAATTACCACCAGAATAGTTTGTGAAACAATTGGACTGAATATCAACTCCAACCGATCCTTGCTAAACTCAAACTCCATCGCTTTTTGCCCAATTTTAATCGCCAGCATTGCGATTACAGTCCACAAGCACACATCGGTAACCATCTTCCGCTTGCGGAAGGCGCTTTGTTTATCACTGGTTTGCATGTGCAAATCGAACACCTTCAAACCCTTGGTCCCGATTTGGGCCAGCTTCGAGCCGAGAATGTTCCGCTTGACATCGTTCAGGGTTCGCTTGACGACACGTTCGCAGCGGGAGCAAAGTTTGTACGATATCTCCAGCTGACGTTCGTATTCCTCCACCTCCTCGTCGTAGTTTTCCTCCACCTCCGGAACAAACGATGCCAGTTGATGGATTTTCAGCTCCTGGTTACGATTGCAGCCGAAGCATAGTCCATTTTGGGGGGCCGAGTAGCTAATTTTGTCATCGTCGGTGATGTTCGCGCCGGGATTCAGTTTGCGTTGGTACTGAGCCGGTATCTCCCGGTTGTAGTCGCCATCCTGCAATATTGAAAGGTTTGATTAGCTAGTGTTTCACTCAAGGATTGATTTGATTAATTTACCTCAGTGAATCCATTGTATTGGGTGCAGCTCGGGCAAACCCATGAATTGCCATCATCGTAGGGAACTTTCGTGTTCGTGTTACAAAACCAACAGTTTACTTTCACTGGAAAGAGCTTCCTATAGGATGAAATTGAAAAAGGAATTGTAGTCGCAGAGAGGTTATGTCAATTATTTTGACCAAATTATCACGATGAGATTTGAATAAAACATCACTCTGAATGGACGGTGCTCTCCCGCGATAAATGAAAATAGATTCAACCGAAACCAAATTACCTCACTCGATAAAACAGATTGACGAATGCGATTGTACCAACGAAGAGTATTGCCAGCACCGGTAGTATCGTGCCGGCTAAATCTTGTAATGAAATCATTTCCAATTTGGCCCGATATGTTCGTTTTTGTACATCTAACGTTTGTGTATGATGCCGACGAGTAATTTTATTTTAACTACATGAAATTGAAAAATGAAATCACCACCGCACTCGTGCAAATTTGACTAAAGTTTAGAAACGCGCGATTTGTTTTTCTTTCGTAACGGTTGATTGGGTACTAATGTCAAGATGCATACACGCCCAATAGAGAATGCTCATGTTTTGGGTGGACTCTTGTTACACAAAAAATTTGTACATTCTACTAATTTTGCATTACCAAATGTATTTAGGGGCTGTCCACATACCACGTGGACAGAAAAATCGTGTTTTTGAACCCCCCCTCCCCCTCCGTGGACAAACGTGGACATTTACTATACCCCTCCCCCTGTTGTCCACGTGGACATTACACCAATTATTTCTAAAAAAATCCAAATAAAATTGAACCTCTCTTAAATTTCATTTTGGGATTGATTCTATTTTGTGTTCTATAGTTTTATGGATAACAATGTTAGCTTAAATAATAATAGCGGTTTATTTTAAATTCGTTTATTCTCTATCCAGCATTCTCCGGGAAGTTATTTGTATCGCTCTTTAGTTTCTTCTAAATTCCATTTATGCTGTCAGGTTGTTTTTACCGCTGAAATCCATATAAAAAAATCACTTGAGAATCTATTCTCGGGAATTCTTTTTTTCTTATTCTTATTATCATTCTTTATAATCATATACAATTATTTGCCAATTTTATTTATTTGGTTGAGCTGTAACAGTTCGGCTAAAAAATTCATAAGGTTGACGTCTAGATGGAACCTCTTGCAAAAATTCAAGTATAGCACAAAAGCACCATCATGGATACGTGTCAAAATTTGACAGCAATCGGTCGATTGGCTCGTGAGTTACAGCATTGAGAGTGAAGCAACTTTTATTATTGTGAAAAAATTGAAAAATCACAAACGAATGAAAACTATGGCAACATTGCATGAATTGGGCTTCGAATTGCTTCCGCATCCACCGTATTCTCCAGATCTGGCCCCCAGCGACTATTTTCTGTTCGCAGACCTGAAGAGAATGTACGCTGGCAAGAAATTTAAGACCGATGATGAAGTGATTACCGAAACCGAGGCCTATTTTGAGGAAAAACCGAAAGATTACTATAAAAATGGTATCGAAAAGTTGCAAATCGTTTTACTGTGTTACTTTTCAGCCGAACTGTTATATGTTTTCAAAAAAAAATCAGACAATGAAATCTAGGGCTTCATTACGAAATCGTTATTGGAATCGCAAGACAAAGCAGCAGTGATAAAAAAAATCGATATCGGTATCATCATGATGTTCAAGTTATAAGAATGTCGTGTTAAATTATGTAGTGTTAGTTTGTTTAACACACAAATGGCGGCTCAAATGAACAATAAACCTGTGTCGTGATCGCTGGCTTCATTACCAATGATTTTTCTGTTCAACCTCGTAAGACTTGGAAAATATTAGGTTGTTCCCGAATTCGTGCCGACTTTAAGGGAAAAAAATCCAAAGTATCATTCTTACAAACACACAATTATTCGAATGTATTGGGTCATTTAAAAAGTATTCGCGTTTTTCTGTTTAATTTCTGAATGTTTTTTTTTATGTAGGACTACGTCTAAAAATTTCGGACGCTTATATCTCGATCATTTCTTAATAGATCGCAATTATGTTTGCAAGGTCTGGGATAAACCATGGATGCATCAAAAATTCCCAACTAATCGCCCTAATTTTTTGGAGCGTCATCAAAAATTTATGTGACACTTTTCTGTTGATCGATTCTGGTGGTTTCTTCCATAATCGCCTCGTGAAATCTATCCAGTTGTGAACCGTACAACACGGAATTAACCTTTTGGCCATGTAACTCCTCATAATCGGAGATTCGCTTCCACTTCCACCATACACACCGCGTCCCTTTTTGTGTAATCCTGGCTTTGATGTTATTTGCAGTGGTTTGTCTTGCTTATCCCATGATCTTTGCAAACAATATCGTATTTTACCCATTTCTATACACCGTGATCGATTTTCTGATGAAAATTCAGTCCAAAATTTACAAAATGTAGCAAAAATTTACTATAATTCATGTGGCTTCCAAACATCGAGTTTCTTTACGAAGTTTTTTTTTAATATTGATTGGTTAATTCTTATGCCTAGTTTACACAGTGTAAGGTATTGCTGAATCGATCCTTCCGCAATTTCAAAACCCAACCTCCCAACACTTGTTTGGTTTCTCGTAAAAAAACTGGACAAGGTTCTTTTCCATGCTACCCAATGGGCCGAAATTATTGCGCTCAAGAAAAGTGGCCTGAAAAATTGATAACCGGAAAGTGCAATATCTGGTGATGATGGCGGGTGAAATAGCACTTCTCAGGCAAACCTAACATTTTCGGCCAGGTTGTCAAAGAGAAGGAAGATTGACATTGTCCTGATGGAATATGACGTCTATTTTATTGGCTAATTATGTTAGTTTATTCTGGACTTTAGTTTCGTTTAGTTATAAGCAGTTCTTGTTAGAATCTATCGAAGCTCTGTAGAAGCACATTAAACGGAATTCCTTTCCAATCTCACCAGACACAAGACGCAATAGTATGGAACCGATATATTGTAGATTTATAGAAATCGCATCAACCGTTTACACTAGCGTGAACTTCTATAATGAATATATTCATATTTTCGGTGAATTTATTCACCTGAAGTAGAACTGCATCCAACTTTAGTGATTTCTCTCCAGTGAGAAATTCACAAGCGTTTACATATGGTGAATTTATTCAAGTTATATATACCTCGAATAAGTGTATCATATTTATTTTCATCTGTTTACACCTTTTTTCACGTGAATAAATCCATCTATAGCTATAGATCTCCCTAATGTAAATCCGCCATAACATACTTTGGTGGTATCTTCGTCCTGGCGGAATGTATGATCCTCTTCTGCCAATGTAAATAAATCCATCACTCTCAGTTCATGTGCGTTACTCTCAAAATACACATTTCAGCGAAACAGTTCAACAATATGAAAAAATATGGTCTCTTATTGATAAATACGGAGTACTCGCAAGGGGCGGCAAGATTGAAATTTGATAAAAATGCAGAGCAGATTTTATTCTTTATTGATTATGGATATTAATGTATTTTCAAAAATATTCATTTTATGTATCCACGTGGACATTATCTGAACCCCCTCCTCCCTCTCCGTGGACAATCGTGGACATTTTCGTACCCCCTACCCCCCCTAAAGTTGTCCACGTGGTATGTGGACAGCCCCTTAGTAGTTTTCGACCGAGGATTTTTCTAAGGGTACGAGTTTTGGTACAACATAATTCAGTTTGCATCTTTCTCGTATAGATTAATACCTAAATTATCAAATGTACATGCTTGCTCTCTTATTAGCACTAGTCTTTTATAATGAAGTTTTTTTAGAAACCATAAAAATATTTGTTTTGCGGCGATTGCTATGTAATTTTTTAATGTTTTTACACGGATATCCAGGGTACGTTTAATACCATGGACAGACATACAACTGTACTAGCGCTGTACGTGTACAGCGTTGTACAGGTACCACGATAGCATGACACACATACTTTGGTTGTACATTGTACCGCATGTCAAACTGACAATCAGAAGTTTGAATTTATTGCATTGTATTTTCACCAATATTTCAATGAAAAAGGTTTTTATTCAGCGTCTAAACTATCAAACACAACAAATATGTTTCCAATCTGAGTTATCAACTCAAGAGAAAGTCAATGAAAAGAATGTATACCAAATGTTTTGATTCGTTTTGTTCATGCTACCCACCACTAACCGTCTATGGCGCTGCGCACAGTACAACTGTAGCCATGTACAGCGGTAAAATAGGTCGGTACAGGTACAGCGATTGTACCGAGTTGTTTGCATGGTTCTAGCGCTGTACATGGTGACAGACATACAATTTTCGAAGTAGAACGCTAGTACAGCTGTATGTCTGTCATAAGTATAAGGCAGCGGTTACACTGGATGCAGAAAAGTGATCGCACGAATTGTATGCAATAGTGAAAGTAAACAACCACATTGAGTTGCATTGGTGTGGTTACATTGCTTCCCCTTTGCTTCGTTCGAATTCGTCAGCTTCTATCGAACAAAATTGTTTGTTTCTATTCGTACAATCAAATTTTCGTGTGTACTCCGATCCAAAGTAACCTTAGCCTAAGTCGAGGTAATCTGGACTGACTAGTGCATCAATAGCAAGATGTGTGGAATAAAGGTGTGACCGTGTCGTCAATAAGTGCGCGAGGGGAAACGGTAAAAATATACAGAGGACTGTGGAAAGGGATTTGACTGCAAATAGAGATGTTTAAATTTTTCGTTTATTCAATTGTCGATTAATCGTGGGGTCATTTTTAAATATTCGATTCATTCGAATAATTGTCTTTCAATATTCGATTAATCGAGCAAATATTTATATAATACATTAAATATAATTTTGTAATAAACATGGTGCAGAATAATGGGTTTTGAATCAAATGGTATTTCAGTATGTGGATAAATTTACCATTTCATGATTTTGTAAGGACGATTGAAAAAAGAGCACACCATGAGAATAATGCACAATATTTTTATTACACCAACATAATTTTTTTCTGTTCAAAACTACCTATTCTTCGATTGTTGTTGGAATAGCTGATTTGTTTGAATATTTCTGCTTGGTCTCTATAGCTACTAGCTACTATTTATAGAATCATTGACCATTAGTATAGTATATTTTCCTTGGCACTCTGAATTTGGATACTTCTATTTTAGAACGGGAGCTGAGACCATCTTCTTTAAGTCCGCATTTTACTCCTACAGACCCTGAAATCTCCTTCCCAGTCTCCTCCACCTCCAGGGAATTATTTTTATGCTTCAACCGTAAATGATTTAGCATATTCGATGAATTTCGACGAAACACCATGACGGTTAACACTCCTATACTCGCGCATAGATCTGAGAGACCAAGAAATCAATAATTCGTTAATTTCTCAGAAAACATCAACACTACGATTGTGATTTCGATTCTCTCTAGCTTCGTCATTCGTTGTTCGTCATCGTTTAGCGTATCGTATAAGTTGGTACAAAGGGGACGTATATCACTTTTTCACCACCTTCGGACTGAGACACCGACGCGCGTACAGGAGTAACTTTTTTGGACAAGTGACTTTTTTTCCTATTTTAAAATATTGTTCAATGAAATGTATAAATTAATGTCAGTGGCGTGGAATATTTATTAAATATAATGCATAATATCATTTTCGGACTATTCTTATTTGATTTTAGTCCTTTTGTCACAGGATTGAACGGATTCCCATATTATTCGTGGATATATTCGTCGTTAGATTCATACGTGCAAAAGTAAAGTACAAGTGTTTGACATTCGTATAGTTGTTCACTAAATCGGTGGCTTATGGTTATTTTTACCGTTACAGCTTCGGGTTTTTTTTCTATAATATATGAGCTGAACAAGTCAAGAACAAGTCGCAGGAAGTTCCTAGAAATCCTTTTATATCATCTTTTTATGCCCCATCAAAAACAGGCATTAAGATTTTGTTAACCAAGAACACAGAAACAAAGAATATTAGATATGGGAAAACTAGAAATTCCAGAAACCTTACAATCGAACAATTAACCGACGTCTCTAACTGCAAAACGCGGGAAAAATACCTCCATCACCGACCGACATCGAAAGTCGATTTATTCTCTTGAGCTGAAACATATAATAAGATAGAGTATATTACAAACCTAACTTTAACCGTAAAAGACTTACCTTTCAACTTTTCAATGCTCTTATTCCCACCAAAACAATTCCACACACAAAGAGCGAAAAAAAGATATTGCAAAATATTGCAGATTGTTTACATACAAAATCCAAGATGGCTGAAAGGCCTTTCTCATAAGTCGTGCTACCGTATTGTATCTATCGTGCATCAATAGTAGTGAGGCTGTGACGTGCTAGCTTTGCAAATATCATGGGACGATATTATAAATTTGCCTAAATTAGTTTATTTCTATTGCATTTATGCCTAATGTATATATTTGTTCATTGCAGCGTAAAGATAATCGAATTAGGTTTTCTTTCTAATCAAAATCTAGGGGAAATTGGGTACGGTAATTCGGATTTTAGCTTCACGAAGCTCTCTGTAGCTCTCCGGTACATCCTGCCGCAGTGCTTGAATTAAGCTATGGGGCTGTCCACATACCACGTGGACAACTTTAGGGGGGGGGGGGGGTAGGGGGTAAAACAATGTCCACGCTTGTCCACGGAGAGGGGGGAGGGGGTATTGATCGAGTCCACGTTGACAGGAAGAATATTTTTTTGACGTAGAACTACGTCTTTCATTAAGGGTGCCAAATCAGAAAACAGGTCACGTTTTTATGAAATAAAGTTAACGTTAATAACTATTTTTGTCGCGAACGGATTTTGGCGATTTATATACTAAACGAATCGGAAATTCCGTAAGATTTGTTTAATATGCTATACATTAGATTCCCCTGCTTTGTAGATGGTTAAAATTCATGAAAACTTTAAGCGTTTCCATTTTCCCATACATTTGTTCTGTCCATTTGTGTACTTTCCCGAACAGATCTGTCAATAACGAGCAACTTATCGACGAGCAGCGAAGGGGAAATCGTAGGATTTAAAGTCTCTGTGAACGAAGAAAAAGAAGAACGATGAAGGGGAACACTTGCCTAGAGTATAAACAGTGGATCTCGCTGAGGCAAACTTTCATTCGGCATCGGACTGTTGAGCAATCCAGTTCACTTTGCTTTCACTGCGCTTCGATCTAAGATTGGACTCCACCAGTGGTAATCCACTTGGATATCGTCGTTTGGTTTTTCTGTTCGTTTTTCGCGTTATTCGTATTGTGTGCTTTTCTTTCCACGTCATAAATTGGACGCTTCGCGTAGTGTGTGATGAGCAAGAAGAAGAGGGAGGCAGCTTCGAGCCCTGCAAAAAACGAACGCATTGCCAGGGGCAATAAAAATTCGAGGCAAACGTCATCTAGTGATGCACGCGATGTTGGTGCAGTGAAAAGCGCTCGCACTGAAGCGAGCCTTCGCGAGTGTGACACCGCATCGAACAACAGCGAAGTAGGCGATTTCGGCGCGTCGGTCGAAAATGTAAACCCTGTACTCAGGCAGTAACTAAAATCAAGCTCCCCCGCTGGTGGTGAAGGCGGTCGCTCTTGACAAACTCATCAGCGAATTCGCATCGATGGGTGTTACAGTGAACAAGCTGTGTGGCATAATTCAGTCTTTTTTCAAGCTGTTAACATTGTTTGTTTTCCGTCATCATAAGGGCTTCGTTGGTGCCTTTGAGAATGCATCAATGCATTAAACTGACGTTATGGCGAAGCAGGCGGTAAGGTTGAGCGCCAAAAAATTATTTGGGGAATACCAAGCATCTTGAATGTCTCACTGCAATATTATAAGTTATTTGTGTTCGCGTAGTGATGTCTAAATTTTTCATTTATTCGATTATCGATTAATCGTTGGGGCATTTTCAATATTCGATTCATTCGAATAATTGTTTTTCAATATTCGATTAATCGAACGAATATTCATTTCTTGATATAATCACGTATCACGATGTCATTCTGGTCGCGTGGTCTATCGGGTTGTCGATGTTAGATGGTTGGATAAAAAATGTTGGATATAGAAAATTAAATAGCCTAATCCTTAGCCTGAAAATGCATTAACCTTGAAAAAGATTAGTTCTTTCATTAATCGCGATTACAGTGACAATTATTCGATTCATTCCTATTGTGATTTCAAATTATTCGATACAAAATTAATCGATTATAATTTAAGATATTCGATTATTTGAATTAATCGAACGATTAACCGACGTCTCTAGGTTCGCGTGCCAATTGCTAAACTGCCTTCAACTAGGATTGCATTTGCGCTAATATTGATCATAATGAAGCATTGCTACTGTTTTCGAGGTTGTTATTAACAAAAAGAGTTTATTTCGCTTGTTTAAGTCACCAAGAAAGTGAATGTCGTTCTGGAATTTTGTATATGATTAGGTTTCGCTTGCCAGTAGGAAAACCTCCTCTACTAAGAGTGACAGCTGCGCTTCCCTCGAACATGAGAAAGTAATGCAACTTTTTTCGAGGCCAGTAATATTAACATAAGCGTTTCTTTTGAGAATAGCGCAAAATGATGAGAAGTGTTTATATTCCTAGTAGTTTCAACCCACCAATATATGGCGACTTATAGAAAAAAAAACAGTGTAGTTCTACATCAACAACGTCTCAACGTAGTATTACTTGCGTCATTTTTATTAGTACTTAGTTGAGATTTCTATGCCAAATAACACGCCTTGAATGCATTCTGAGTGGCAAGCTCTAGAATACGCGTGATCACAGTGTAAGTCGGAGGAAATTTCTTTGACGAAAAATTCCCCCGACCAGAACGGGAATCGAACCCGAACACCCGGCATGTTAGTTATGACGCTAACCACTCGGCAAAGGGAGCACCAGAATGCATTTGTAAAACATTTGAATTAATGGAACCAAGTAACTTTTAGAGGTAAAGATGAAACTTAAATTTTTGTGCTTATATATGTTTATATGCATGATAAACTGGATTTTCCTAAAATGCACGATAAACTGGATTGTTTCTATCAACCAAATTGAAGCTGTCCAACCATTCTACATTTCTTTCCTTGACACTAAACTGTTATCCTTCTTTTTATCTTGCTAAATTTAAATGATTCACAACATAATTTATGCACAATTTTCTCAAATAAAAGCAATTGAATCACATTGAATAAAATAGTATATATCATATAACTAACTAGAGATGGGCAAACCGTTCACGAACGGTACGAACGAACTAGTTCGCCGAAAAGAGTGAACGAACGGTCGTTCTTTTTCAAAGAACGGTAGTTCTCCCCACGAACTGATTGCGAACGAACGGTTTGTGAACGAACTGATTCCGAAAGAACGGTTTGCGAGTGAACTGTTTGAGAGTGAACTGATGGAGAGTGAACTGCTTGTGAACGAACTGGTTCAGAACGAACTGTTTGCGAGTGAACTGTATGGGAAAGAACTGATTGAGAGTGAACTGTTTGGGAACGAACTGTTTGAGAACGAAGTGTTTGCGGGCGAACTGTTTGCGAACGAACTAGTGCAGCTGAACTGATTTGCGCTGGACGGAATGAACAAATATAACGAGAACGCTTGTAAGGAAAATAAAACGATATTGTTATGATGAGCAAAATGCATCTAACGCAGGGTTTATTTTGTTAATGTATACTCAATTTTGTGTTAAAAATTAAATTAGATTTTCGTAGTTTTAAAAGCAAAAATATGTATTTTCAATTACATGTATTCTTTAAATTCCGCCTAACATTCATATATTTCGTGATTATCAGAAAAAAATCTGGGGGAAGCTGGGGCGATTCATGGATTAGGTAAACATAAAATTTTATAGTGAGGGCATGTTGAGAAAAAAGTTTTTTCGTGGCTTTTAATTCATTGATTGGCCTATTGCGTGTACGTGTTATTGTGATTGTTTGTATGATTGATTGTTAGTGAAAATCGCTGTTGATTTTTTTCCCTGAATGAACATTATGAAATATGTAATCTTACATGGAACCAGTGTGTTGTCCAAAAAGAGAATATGAAAAATTGCACATATTTTGTGCGGATCAAATTATTACATAAATACCATACGTACACTATCCAATCCAACGATATCAATTAATAGCTGTCTATTGATGTTGGGTTCCAGCCAACATTCTATGTTGTTTTTAATACCGCTGAACGAAAGAACGGTTCAAAAGAACTGATTCACGTAGATGAACGGTTAGTGAGTGAACCGTTCATCAAAGTGAACTGTTTTGCCCATCTCTATAACTAACTATCGAACAATTGAAAAAATTCAACCCCTATCCAAACAGTGATACCCAGTCCTGATTGGTCGAAATTGACGTCATTTCTTTTTCGCGCCCGATTCGTTCTCTCACCGGCAAGCTGCATGGCAATCGAGTAAGAGGCGCCTACATCACACATACCAAATGATATAAAAGCAAGGAGCATTCGTGGATCTCATTCATTCTTACAACGGACGTGGAACGGACAACAACAAGTGGAGAGCAGCAGCAGTGAAAGCGGCTAATATATAGGCGAGCGGTCAAAATGCGAGCTGTGTCTCGCATCGAGCTTCTATGGCAGCATAAGCAGCGGCAAACAGTAGCAACGGTTGTTGAAACCGGTCTACTACTAGTGGCAGCAGCAAGCATCACGAGCGGATCGTTTCAGGCACGCTCTCTCCGTCAGAAGTGCGAGAACGTTTCTTGGCATCGTGAAAGTGCAGCATCGAATCTGAGCGGCCAACAATTGAGCTGTGTCTCACATAAGTGGCAGTAGCAGCAGCATCGGCGGTAAACATCGATGCTGAACCTCAACACATTGTTGTTGTGCTGTGTCTCGTATCGGTCCACTACTGTTGGCAACAACAAACATCATGAGTAGAGAGTTTCAGGCATGCTCTCTTTCTCTACTGCTGCTGCTGCTGCTGCTCAGTCAGATTTCTCATTCTTGTTGGACGCTCAGATCGATAAACATATGTGTTTCTAGTGTGCATTGCTGGTACTCCTGTTCACATCAACCAATACAATTGGATGCGGTTATGGAGGTAAAGGAGACAAAGGATCCGGTTGAGGAAGAGTGTATCGCAAGGTTCCACATGACAACATCCAGTGTATCAAACCCGCTATCCGTTGTTTAGCTCACCGTGATGGTGTCAACGAAACCCTTGCAAACCGACGAACAGAAGCCGAAGATGCCAAAGCCAAGGAAAGCAGCAGCGACTCCGAAAAAACTACCGCTGCCAAAAAGTTAACAACTGCTACATCCGACTGAAACCTCACATTAGCACGCAGCAGATTCCGTACAACCCATTTAACCATTCCAGTCCTTTTCAGGACTTTCAATATTGCTTTGAAACGAAAGAGTTTAATTTATTGTTTTCCACTTATCATAAAAATGATATAAAACTACGATCAAAAATACTGTTTACTTTTCATCATTCTTTGTGTGGACACCGACTGGACAACATCGTTGCTGGACGGGCTGGACGGCGAGGGATCGAGTGCCTTTCTCAAGGCAAGAGGGCGGAGGTGGTAGCGCTGGAGTAGAATAGAGTAGAGTTTTCAAAGGGCCTTTCTCAAGGCTAGAGACGAATGAACTGCAAAAGTCTCTATAATACAATACCTTCCTTCCTGTTTACTTTTACATTTTCTTTGATCATGTGCAACTAACAGGAATCTTATCACATCAGAAACATACTTTCCATCAACCAACCTGACTGGATGCGGTAAGGGAGGCGAATGATATATGTATGCATATATATATAGCGAAATTTCTAAAATAATATTTTGCCGATGCCTTTGCGCGAACTACACAGGCGAGTAGCACCATAATAGCAAATCAAATGTCGAGGTTCGTGATATGGGTGCGTTCATCGCTATTCGGTTCGGCGTCGGTTTAACCCTTTCATTACGGCAGTGTGCTCCGCCGAAGTGCTACCCCTGTACGGAGCACTGCGCCGAAAAGTATGCACATCGCGCTGGTGTGATCGAAGAGCAGTATGAATTTCATGTCGTCTAAAGACGACGCTCGTACACACAGCTCGTCGCGTGGATGTCGTCTATAGACGACATTCGTACACACAGGACGTCGCGCAGATGTCGTCTATAGACGGCGCTCGTAACGGATGGGTTAACCATCAATATCTACGCTTGGCACAATTGACATCTGGTAATTTTCATATAAGATTTTTTCCCCGCATGTTAAAAGTGGTTTTTCATGTGCATAAAAGCGCAGCGTAGTATGTCAACTGCTTCCCGGTTAGAAAATAAATGATCGTTAGAAAATAAATGAGCGACCCGTCCAATTTCAAACGCTTATTGCTCATTCATTTCATGATGGATTGATGAGATGTTTGCATCATACGTTGTCGGCACTCCATAATAATTTTTCACATTGAATAAAATAATATATATCATGTAACTACCAATCGAACAATTAAAAAATCTCAACCACTATCCAAACAGAAGATACCTAGGCCTGATTGATCGAAATTGACGTCATTTCTTTTTCGCGCCCGATTCGTTCGTTCACCGGCAAGCTGTATGACAATCGAGGAGGAGGCGCCTACTTCACACATACCAAATGATATAAAAGGATGGAGCGTTCGTGGATTTTATTCATTTTTACAACGGACGTGGAACGGACAACAGTGGAGAGCAGCAGCAGTGGGCGCGGCTAATATATAGACGAGCATCGAAGCTGTGTGGTCAATAGGCTAGCTGTGCCTCACATCAAGCTTCTATGGCAGTATAAGCAGCGACAAACTACTACTACTCTACTAGTGGCAGCAGCAAGCATCGCGAGCGGAGCATTTCGGGCACGCTCTCTCCATCAGAAGTGCGAGCACACGCTTCTTGGAATCGTGAAAGTGCAGCAGTGAACTTCAAGACGAGCATCGAATCTGAGCGGCCAACAATTGAGCTGTGTCTCATATCGAACTTAAGTGGCAGTAGCAGCAGCAGCGGCGGTAAACATCGAGGCCTAACATCAACAATCGAGCTGTGTCCCGCATCGGTCCAGTACTGATGGCAACAGCAAACATCATGAGCAGAAAGTTTCAGGCATGTTCTCTCTTTCTGCTGATGCTGCTGCTCAGTCAGATTTCTCATTTTGTTCGACGCTCAGATCGGTAAACATATATGTTTTTAGTGTTTTAAGTGTGGTCACATCAGATCAACATCAACCAACATGACTTCATGCGGCAAGGAAGGCAAAGGAGGATCGAAGCGTATCGCAAGGTTCTACATGACAATATCCAGTGTATCAAATTCGCTATTCGCCGTTTAGCTCGACGTGATGGTGTCAACGAAAACCACCAAAATAAAAACAGAAATAAGCAGCAGCGGCTCCGAAAAAGCTACCGCTGCCAAAAAACAACAGAAGTGAATTGTTGTTTTTGTTGCTCCATAATGTTTTACGCGAGTAAATATGTCGGAATATATGTTCACGCAATATGAGCGCCAATCTCGTAAACGTGCATCGGAGCTGAAACAACTTTCTATCACTGATACCGAAAGCTCGATTGTAACACTGGTGAAATGAACAAAAAATACCCAACAACCAAATCAAACGGCCCTTTTCAGGGCCATCAGATCATTATCAAAGAGTTTAACAATATATTTTTTCAAACATCCAAAATCAGCATGCGACAGATAGCCTAACGTAATCCTACGTCAACTATGCGGTCGTGTCTCGGACACAACCTTCTGTGACTTTTTTTTCAACTTCACAATGTGTGTTCTTTTATCAAAGTAATACTGTAAGAAAGTTTAAATATTTTTGCATTTTAGAAGGTTATGTTTTTTATTAGGTTATGTGACGTTATGTACTTTTCGCACATAGTTGCTTTAATCTGAATTTATTGTCCAATAAAGTTATACAAAATCGAATGAAATTGATGGTAAGTTATAGCTAATAAATTGAGCTATCATTTGATGCCAAAACCTTACCATATGGCAGCTTTCCAAAGCCATGAACAATTATCGAAGATGCTGTTCGATTTTTCGAACGCTTGGTCTGAAATGGGTTAAAGATTTCTTCATGTTTTTGAAGAATCAATTAACTTTCTATTAAAATAATTGATTTCTCATAAACTTATTTCAATCGGGCAGGAGATTTCAAACCAAAAATGTGCAAATTTTTAAAAAAAGGGAGGATCGGGCCAGCGTCTGATTAATTTGGCGTTGAATTGTTCTTTAGTAAACTGTTTGAATTTGATAAGTGATGTTTTGATAAGGATTTTAGCGGAGGAAACCCAAAGAGCAATACAAATAATTTTTCGGGCAAGGTTAGTGAAAAAAATCAATGAGTCGTGAGTTTTCTGATGTATACACCGATTCTGCATTCCGTCGGACTTGCATTCCGTTCGAAACCATTATTTCGTTCGAGATATAATTTTGCATTCCCTATTCTTTGCCCATTTAATGTTCGAAGAGAAGCAGATTGAACGAAATGCAAGAACAACTTGAACGGAATACAGAATGGAATTTTATTAAGTCGATCGAAATATTTCGAATCGATCGAAATACAAAATAGGGGTGGTAGTTTTTCCCTGCGAGCATTTTGAAAGCCATCTAGACACTCAATGGTCAATGAGCAGTTGAAAAATTAAAAAAATATGCATTGAAAATATTTCTAATACGCTATCAGTACCCTTTGAAAATTCCTGGAACTATTGCGGAATAGCTGCGCTGATGACTTAAAGTGAAGCGAATGTGTGAATAAATCGACATTTTCTGTGACCAATCGTACTCCGGAGTTCTTCAAAAAACTACACTCGACAAAAAAAAAGAAAATAGAGGAGCAAAATGCGACATCGAAAATTTTGAATGATTTTTGAAACGGTATAGCTATGTTATAAAATAATGCATTCGTCAAAGCAACAACTGGACCTTGTATAGAATATTTTCAAGTTTGCAGTGGACAGATTTGATCATCGATTTGCGGTGCGTTCATTATTTCATGAAATATTTATGATTCAAAATTAAAGGATAAACGGATCATTCAATAGAGAATACCTCTGTAGAAAATAGTTATACTGAATTTTTTATGAATCAAATGAAAGCGAAATAATCAGGTCGATTGGATTGCTATTGTGAATATATTTTAAAAATTTATAGAAACTTTGATAGCAAACGCTTTATTTTTTCTTGCAATGTCTTTTGTCTACAACGCATATTAAACACACATTAAACTAAAATATGTTCGTACGATATCCATAAACCAGAAATTTTTAGTTTGTAAATGCCGAATTTTTTGTCTTCATTTCATGATTTATATCGAAAATACAGGCGTTTCGAAATCGCTTAGAAATTTCGACCCTTTATCAAATGAAGATCTTAAGATATCAGTGCATGGTCTCTATGCCATCTTTTCTTTTATTGAAATTCTTTTTAATTGATAAAAAAATATATGCATATAAAATTGTTCTGTTTGTTTTTGTGCGCTTCATAAACTCGAAAAGTTCGCCACTGATGAAGCTCATATTATGGCACAATATAAAATCCACTTCAAGAATTGTTGTTGCTACTGCCAACCCCTCAGGAAGCTATAAGATTTTCAGATGGAATAAGCACACTTCTGAAGTAAAGCTGTGAGCTTAAATCAACTTTCTATTATTGAATACGTATTCTATGTGGTAGCAACACATTTTTTTTGCAAGTGTTTAAAAAATCGTTAACTAAAATTGTATCCGATAATGATTTTAAATCCATTTAATTCTATTCGATTGGCGTTAATCAAGAGCAATCTTTGGAATTGTGTGATGTAGATTCGGGTGCGGATTGTTCAACTGTATATTGCGCGTTTCCGTGTTGGCAAAGCGTGGCTGGGTATAGCTAGTAAAAATTGAAAAAAAACTTAAATGGACTTAAAATTTAATGTAAGCGCAATCCAGTTATTTCCTCAATTATTCTAATTAAATGAGCAAAAATGTCCACGTGGACAACAGGGGGAGGTGTATGAAAATGTCCACGCTTGTCCACGGAGGGAGAGGGGGAGGGGGGGGAGTGTAAAATCGTGCTTTTTCTGTCCATGTGGTATGTGGACAGCCCCTATCAGAACCGACCGAATCCCTTCATGAGCGATGTTGATCAACTGCCGCTACCGATTTCCTTTGACGGAATACCCCTCTCGGGATAATCATGTTTCCTCCCATTAGAAAACTGGATCGATTCTGCCGATGTTACGGATGTTTTTACTGGAACTCTTGCTTAATGTCAATCGAGACCTTTCGGCGAGCCGTCCGGTTTTGATTTTCCAAGGCATGAAAATCGTTGGACTTTCTGACAAAAGAACAGCTAAAAATAAACTGTTTTTGTACTAGTTTTATAATTTGGATTTGTTTAAATTCATCAGTTGTGACTATAGTATATTTCCAAACCATAGATATGCATGAAACAATCTGGACTGAAGTGAAGCGAGCAAATGTACATGTTTTTAGTATTGCTGTTTAGGTCCTGTCCGAAGAATCGAAGCCATTTGTTCCGAATGGTCACCTCCATCGGGAATCGATGAAATGATAATTTGTGGGATATGTTTTCATAATTCGAGTTGGACTCGAGCACGGGCATCAACGACTGAACGTTAACGCATTTGGGTGCCACACATCGAGCCATAGAGTTGTCTGAAAATGGAAATATCGTGTATATAATCTTTCGCAGAAAGTGGCTCCCGGTGTGGTTGCCAAGTTGTGTCGAAGGGGTGCCTCGTATGCAACCGTGAGAAGCAAACAAATATTAGGCTGTCAAAAAAGTCCTGCGGTATTTCCGCGAGATGTCGTTGTAAGCTCGTAGTTCTAGTTGTATTCATTGTATCGAGTCATACAATAGCTTGTTGGAAAGGTATTATAATATACCTTTCGCGCTATAATATAGTCCTTGACAGTGTTTTGTTTGGTTAAGTCGTTCGTGAGCTATAGTGTCGCAAATATGGAGAAAATCCGACATATTTTACAGTACTACTATGACAAAGGCAAAAATGCATCTCAAGCTGCCAATAAAATTTGTGCAGTTTATGGACCCGATACAGTTACGATACAGATACGAAGATGCGCCACGCTCCGGAAGGCCTGTCGTCGAAAATTGCGACAAAATCGCTGAATTAGCCGAGAAAGACCGGCATAGTAGCAGGCGTAGCATCGGCCGAGAGCTGGGGATAAGTCATCAAACCGTTATTAACCACTTGAAGAAGCTTGGATTCACAAAGAAGCTCGATGTATGGGTGCCACACACGTTGACGCAAAAAAACATCTTTGACCGTATCGACGCATGTGAATCGCTGCTGAATCGCAACAATATCGACCCGTTTCTGAAGTGGATGGTGACTGGCGATGAAAAGTGGGTCACTTACGACAACGTGAAGCGCAAACGGCCGTGGTCGAAGCCCGCTGAAGCGGCTCAGACGGTGGCCAAGCCCTCATTAACGGCCAGGAAGGTTCTGCTGTGTGTTTGGTGGGATTGTCAAGGAATAATCTATTATGAGCTGCTTCCCTATGGCCAAACGCTCAATTCGGACCTGTACTGCCAACAACTGGACCGCTTGAAGGTAGCACTCATGAAGAAGAGGCCATCTTTGATAAACAGAGGCCGCATTGTCTTCCATCAAGACAACGCCAGGCCACACACTTCTTTGGTGACGCGCCAGAAGCTCCGGGAGCTCGGATGGGAGGTTCATTTGCATCCGCCGTATAGTTCGGACCTTGCACCAAGTGACTACCACTTGTTTTTGTCCATGGCGAACGAGCTAGGTAGTCAGAAGTTAGCCACAAAAGAGGCCTGTGAAAATTGGCTATCCGAGTTTTTTGCCAATAAGGAAGCGAGCTTCTATAACAGGGGTATTATGAAGTTGGCATCTCGTTGGGAACAAGTCATCGAGCAAAACGGCACATATTTGACTTAAAACAGATAATTGTAACTAATTTTATGAACAAATGAAAATTCAAAAAAAAATACCGCAGGGCTTTTTTGACAGTCTAATACATGTAATTGTATTGGTGTGTTCACATTGCTTCGCTTCGCTTCGTTCGAAATCGTCTGCTTTGACCGAACGAAATAGTTTGTTTCTTTTTGTCAGTGAATGTACAATCAAGTTTCCGTATGTACTTCGAAGCAATGTCATCGTGGCGTAAGACCGAAGACAAAGTAAACGCAATGGAAGCGATTAATGGAATAAGTGATGAACAAGCCAAAAGTGTTGAAAGTTGCTATAATAGAGTAAAACAAAGATTAATTGGAGCTGAACGCGTGCTATAACATAGGGGAAGAGGTGATAAAATAAATCCATGATGATGATTTTTATTTATTATGTACATTAATGACATGCGACGAGTTTTACGATTTTGTGATATTAATCTTTTTGCAGATGATACTGTATTATTCATTGCAGCTAATGATTTAAACCAGGTCGCGTCACATTTAAATGGAGATTTGCATTCTTTAAGTAGATGGTTGAAGTATAAGCAATTAAAATTGAACATAAGTAAAACGAAATACATGGTAATCTCGCGAAATCGTTCAAATGAAAACGTCTCTATTGTTATTGATGATGAGACTATTGATCGCGTTCGGGAAATTAAATATCTTGGCGTGATTATTGATGACAAACTCAAGTTCAACACTCACATTGACAATGTCATCAAGAAAATTGCCAAGAAGTATGGAATCTTATGCCGATTGAAAAACGATTTTAACTCAATCATCTCTTCTCATTTAGACTTTTGCTCTTCCATTTTATTTCTGGCCAATGAAACACAAATATCGAGATTAAAGCGTTTGCAAAATAAAATAATTCGGTTCATACTAAAATGTAACAGATTCACTTCCTCATCTTTAATGTTGGACGCTCTGCAATGGTTATCTGTGAAGCAAAGAATTGTTTATTTAACTATGGTGTTCATTTTTAAAGTAATTAACGGTTTGCTGCCTCGATATTTGTGTGATCGAGTTGAAAGAGGAAGTGACTTTCACAGTTATAACACAAGCAACGCGAATGAATTGAGAACACCCAATTTCTTGACATGTGCTTCACAAAATTCGTTGTATTTCAAAGGTATAAATGTGTTCAACTCGATGCCAAGACATATTAAACGTGCAACAACACTTACAGAATTTAAGAGGCACTGTATTTCACACGTGAAAGCTGTGTTTCATTAACAGCCGACCGATATATTTTTAAATTTTATGACGAAGATTGTTACTGACGAAGTTTTATACGAACGGATAATTTAATGTGGGATTTTTTTTTGCAGTTTGTTTTTAATATTTTCAATTAACCTGACGAAGTTTTTTTTGAACGGATTATATTTTGCAAACTGCTTAATTTTTTAAATTATCTTTTTTTTTAATTTGTATTTATGTCCTCTCTATTATGTCCGTCATGATCCTGGTGATGATGGACTATTTTTATTTTTATTTTGTTGTTTTATATTATATTAGTTAAAAAAAAAAGTAGTCTACATAAGTTTGAGCGTCGCGCGCGTAACACAGATATAAAGGATATTAAATTGAAAGTTTTCTAAGTGCCGGTCTAGAAATTTTTCGTTAAGGAAATTTTCTCGATTTCTCTGGATGAGGATATTCATAGTCAATCCAATACAAGGCTGGCGGTTGGACTTGTGCTCTGGTGGACCACTCGGCTGCAAGGGCCTCGTCGGGACCGTATCGGCTCTGTTGCGGACATGACCGAGTATTGGCTTGTCATTTGACATTGCAATTTTTTTTGAACTTATATCTGTGAATAAAATCGGTTCGTTTTTTTTTGTTTGCCTAACTGATTTCAATGCTGAAAAAAATTACCAAATTATCTTTTAGATAACTCGTCTTGCTCAAATCTCTGTAGGGGAAGGAGGCGGGACCATCATCATCATCATGATAAATATGCCCTTTTATTGCGTCCACATATCGCCACAATCCCCGTTTTTCGATGAATATTCTAACCTAACTAAGTTTTGTTCAAAATATCGAACAAGTTTAACGCGTTGAGTCCCGCTTTGTTTCTTGCTGTGCTTTCCATTTAGTCCGCATCAAGAGCATTTGCTACCAAAGATAATTTTTGCATAAAAAGGAAATAATCATAATTTCGACTAGAAATTAGTCACATTTCGTGAAACATGCGAAAACAAATAATATTTTTGTTATTTTCTTATTTTATAAATGTCAATCCCCGTGATCAGAGTTTTTCTAATGAAAAGGTCAATGGCAGTCCATAAGGACCGACATGGGACTCAACGTGTTAAAAAAAAGTCGTCAAAACGAATATATATTTAAAATGTGCGGTTAAAATGGTCACATGGTGGGGGTAAAATGAACGATTCGCATGTCATGCTAAAAAGGATAGATTTATGAGTTGTTTCTTATTTAAATTTGTTTAAATAATTATTGAAATAGTAGGTACATATATGTAAATAAGCTGGGCCTATTCACCTAGAGTCGTGATTGAAATTTTCTTACAATAACGTAGTGAGCAACACAAAGGGCTGGGTTTTAAGAGGCTAGGTTTTGGTTGAGGTGGCATATTTTTCTCTGTTCATTATACCTGCATTCCCCTTACTGATCGCTTTGGATCGCGCGTTAAACTTATTATTTATTTTATTTATATATAAATTAAAATTCCTGAAAGCTTTATAATAAGCCATGGTCAACGGCATTGAAGATCTTTTTCGTAATAGAAAGCCCGTGGCGTAATATCGTGTTTTTAGAACTCATTGCAATAAGTTATTAGAACTTTGAAGTGGTGTTCTTGATATGCATTATATAAATTAGAATAATGGTTTATGATTTATCGAACAAAATGAAAATAATTTAATCACTCAATTTTCAATTTCGTTCAATAAGTTCGATTGTGAAGATATTTATGAAAATTTTCTGGCAATCATCACTTGCATTCACACGCGGCAAAACATTCCACATCAAGCTTCAAACTACCAAATATATAATTAAATAAAAGACATGATTTTTGGACATAATTTTTATTTTGAATGATTTGAACAGTCTGGGGTGGTTTGGTCATGTGTGTGTTTCATCGAAAAAAACATAGTTATGTTTATGTAAAGTAATTCAGGGTAATATTTCAATCAGTAACAGTGTTCTGGGATCAATATCAGGTGTCTTGGTCAGAAGCCATACCAGAAAAAATGCATTCAGGCCATGCAATTCCTTTTCAGCAACGAAATTTTATGATACAAAAGGATGGCGTTATCCAACATGTACCATACCCTACATATTCGGCGACAATGATTGTGGAATGTGACATTTTGAGCGCACACGAATCCGCCAAACCAATCTCTTTCGGCTAAACGAGTTTTGAAATTAAACGGATAGTTAAACATATTTTTTTCAGCCAATTCAAATGCCATTTCCCGGATGTCATGTGATGTCAAACCATATAGCTGATTTTGCCGGTCGAGAATGTGATTGACCATCTCCAGTTCTTGAAAAAACAGTTCTATGTGGTTCTTGGGATGCGGCCGACGAATTTTGCATGAATCTTTTCAATGCTGTTCGAGCATTTTTAAACACAAAAAAATCCGTTCTCGATGGCCTGCGTTGCTCTTCTCAGCTCCTCCTTCTTCCAATGTTGTCTGTATATTGACATTGACGTGGCAATGAGACCAGAGAAAAGTTTCAAACCTGTATGACCAATTCACCTCACAGAAACATGTCCATATCACCCCAAACACAACATGCAAAAATTAAAATGCAATTTATTTCTTTAATTGTTATCAAACTTACAGTTTGGTTACATCAAACGGTTCCTCTTCTATAGACAATAGATCCTTACTGCACAATACACGAAAAGTTTGTTCATTCAGCGGAAAAAAAACTCAAAACCACGATCGGAAAACTTTCTTACAATCGAAGTGCTACCGTTTCTTTCACCTGTTAAATTTTATCAAAAAAAAGGTGATGACATTATAAAAAAATCCAAGTAGAGCCGTACTTTTCTAGATAAAGGGAGTGTCTAAATCTTCCCGAATGTCCAAATCACCCCCAATTACCCTACTCAATATACAAATGCGTTATTCCCTATTGCTTTTCTGTGTGTCTTTTTCACCCTCATCATTCACCCATTTATCAGCAGCACAGGAACAAGAATGCATTTATTTGAGGGGATTCAGTTTATTTGGCACAATGTTACAATGTTACGGGAAATGATGCTAGATTTTCGGGTGGAACAAGAAATCTTTCAAAATAAAACATTATGAATGAAAATTAACTTTTTCGTATCAAATATGTGTTCATTGTGAAAAAATAACACATTTTCCGCAAGCGGTGAAAATTTTTTTACTGTAATTGTGTTTGATGATAATGTTATATTATAATGATAAAAATAAGCGGAAATCGTAAGTAATTCAACGAAAAGTAGTTGGAAAAGTGCCGGACCGGCCTGCCACTCAGAATGCAATCAAGGCGTGTTATTCGGCATAGAATTCTCAACTAGTTATTAATAAAAATGATGCGAGTAATACTACGTTGAGACGGCGAAGTTCCTGTAGGAACGTTAGTACTATTTAAGAAGAGGATGATTTCCTATACAATAATTACAATTTTCACTGTTTTTTTTTTATCCAAAATATATATTTTATTAAGGCTCATATGGCGTCAGCCTAACGGGGCCGGGAGTTCAATATTTTGACAATGTTTGCTTAGACTATGTTAGTAGTATGTAACCGATTACTCGCGGTTGACTCGAGGTTAGTATTACAAGTGTTCTCATAATTGGTATGTCGCAGTCTTCGATGCTCTGTACGTGTGCCCGACACGGGATACTTCCTGTTGGGATGCAGCTGACCATTAATCAGCAACGTCCCCCTTGTCTGTACCCCATATCTAGCGTGGTGCGTCTTTCTCGACTCGAGGAATCCAGGATAGAATGGTCACTAGCCGGCGATTTTCACTGTTGTTTCCAGTGTTGAAGATAAGTAATAGGTCTAGAGCGTACGTTTAGTTTCCTTTTTTTCCTATTGCCTATGTCTCCGAGCATAAGGCCGTTGTTAGGTCTAATTGTAAATCCTAATCATAGCTCGTAGTCGTAGTCGTGATTTAAAGTATCCATAAGTCCTAGTCCTAGTTTAGGTAGCTTAAGTTCTAGTTTAGATACCCTTTTATGTATATTTTTCTTATCGATATTGGTCGCTTTAGGCTATTTAGTTTAATTAAAGTAATAACTTTAAGTTCAACAGAATTTAAGTAGTTTGTAACTCATTACATTTGTAAATGTTTATGGACACTATCAAAACGTTGATTCCAATCGTAAAATGTATGTATATCTGTCAATATATTAGCAAATTCGTTTTGGTTCAGTTTCAACCCCAGTGCCAAACTAACTGCTGTCAAAACGTTTTTTTATTCACTTAGTTTCAACCTAGTTTCGCACTAGGTTCAACTGAGATGTTTCACGGATTGGCACTCGGGTTCAGCAATACAACTATACTGAACTGTCAAGCAGCGAGTGTTGTTTTGGAAAATCTAAAAATAAAGACTGTTTTTGCTTTTGTATTATTGGAATCGTGATCCAATTCGGATTCTGATTTTGGAGAGTATATTCGCGGAGATGGCATTAAGCTTCGTGTGCTTTCATTGGGAGGCGAAAATAATGATGGATATTCAAGTGGAATAAACATGCTTTCAAAATAGTAATTATTTGTGGAACAAACAGGAAATGCATCGACATATGGTTAAGTGAGTGTCAGGACTACATGTGTTAGGTAATCAAACAATACGAAGTAGAAATTTTCATTCAAATTTATATATTTTTACACTGCACTTGGTTCTTCTTGAACCTGAAAACGTTTTTTTTTTATTACAGAGTCAGTTTGGAACTAACTCAGTTTTGAAAACGAATTCGCTATATGGATGTGTTGGCCAAAGTAGTATGGGATAGAAAGGTGCGTTCAGGCAAGTGCTGTGAACATTGATAGACCGAATAGCTTCACGAACAAGATTTGGTTTGAATTCCGAACAAATTGCAGAATTTTTTTTCTCTTTTCATTAAAGAAATTTTCTGCCAAAGGCTGGTTCATCTTGCAGAATGTAAAAGTCGATCTCGATCGAAGTGTGAAGTTTCAAATCCGGCCCGGTTCCAGAATATGAATGAATATGACACCAGCTAACAGGGCCATCTGCACAATATTTATCAACAGTTGTTGCTTCGATTTGCCGTCTCTCGTTCCCATGTCAGTGTCGAAAATGTAGTTTTATCAGACTAGCGAAAGTGTGCATAATAAATTAAATTTCTTAATTATGGAGAGGCAAACGTGGACGTGGATAGTCATATGAATAATTTACGAAAAACGAAAAAATATAGTAACATTTACACAATTGCGATAACAGTGTAGTATTTGAAGCGTGCGATCTTAACCACGATAGATACAATACGGTAGCGCGACTTATGAGAAAGGCCTTTCAGCCATCTTGGATTTTGTATGTAAACAATCTGCAATATTTTGCAATATCTTTTTTTTGCTCTTTGTGTGTGGTATTGTTTTGGTGGGAATAAGAGCATTGGAAAGTTGCCGAAACCAAGCAAAAAAAAAGTTGCAGAAATATTCAAACAAATCTCGCGTAACTTTTGAAAAGGTCCAATGTAACATTTTCGACAACTCGAGAAAAACGAAGTTGAAGACCCGAACATTAATCTGCGAATTGTATTGAAAGGTATCGATCTCTATCGCTACTTTCACCACTAGCAGTCAAGAATAACTCTGAAAAACCAATCGTAACTGTTGTTCAGTGATTTGAGCTCAAATTTGAAGCCTAGGAACGAAAAATGTTACATTGGACGTTTTGACTGCCGCGTTTGCACATTGGACATATTACGTTGCACGATGCGAATCTGAAACTAACTACTAAACAGCAATTCAAATATCAGCATTTCGTTCTAAAGACATATTATTGTTGTTATCACTCGTTGAATTGCACTGAAATCGCTAACAACGCCTGTAAGAAACAAAAACCCAAAACGACCGAAGTATGACTTTGTGTTGTTTTGACTGCTTTGTTACTTCGGACGTTCCGAGCGTCGGAGGAAAGTGGCGTCCGAAGTAACAGCCGAGTGCTTAAAATACGAATCTGCACATTGGATATTTTTTGTATCGGCGATAAAAAGATGAAGAAGATAGATACATGAACGATTGTTTTTGTAATGCATTCAATGATTGAAAACTAAGAGCGTGCATCCATTAACTCGATTTGTTTACTTTTGTTACATAGGACCTTTTCAAAAGTTAAGCGAGAAATCAGCTATTTCATTCAACATTCAAAGAGCAGGTAATTTTGAACAGAAAAAAATTTATGTTGGTACAATAATAATATTGTGCATCATTCTCATTGTGTACTTTTTTTTCAATCGTCCTCAAAAAATCATGAAATGGTAAATTTATCAATATACTAAAATACCATTTCATTCAAAAACAATTATTCTGCACCATGTTTATTTCAAAATTATATTTAATGTAACTTTTAAAATTATGACAGCATACTTTTTTATTACAAATATGTCTGTTCTTTTTGATTACAAGAAATAAATATTCGCTCGGTTAATCGAATACTGAAAAACAATTATTCGAATGAATCGAATATTTAAAAAAGACCCCACGATTAATCGACAATTGAATAAACGAAAAATTTAGACATCTCTATTTGCAATAAAATCCCTTTCCACAGTCCTCTGAATATTTATACCGTTTTCCCCCGCGCACTTATTGACGACACGGTCACACCTTTATTCCACACATTTTGATCTTAACAAAAGGGCGAAACCAATTTTGACGTTTCTCTTCTGTTTCTAGCCGTATGACATTTTGCCATTCCCAGAAATTGTTTATTGTTGTTCTTAACATCAGCTGTTTGTTGGCGGACTTGTAGAAACGTAAAGTAAAGCTATCGCCTAAAAAACATGAAAATACTCCAAAATATGTGTAAAAATGTCTTCGAATATCGACGGAAGGCGTTGTCATTTCATCCGATAGTGTCGTCAACGAAACGTTACTACTGTTCTCGATGGGATAACACCAAACTTCGGGTTCTGTTTTTTGGAACCGACAACTTCTCGCTTCCCAGTTTACGAGTGCTGAATGAAAGTTTGTGAGTGAAAAATGACATAAGAGGAAATTTTATTCTGATAAATTCTCTGCTCTAGAAAATCAGGGGGCACCGTATCATCACTGGAGGTGGTCACCTCATTCAAAGCCAAGAAAAACCCTTTGAAGCAGTATGCTCAAAACGAGAACCTTGCACTGCATTCTTGGCCTATACAGCGGACGAGTATTAAGGGTACCTTCGATCTGGGGGTCGTTGTTTCGTTTGGACATCTGATTCCCGAAGAGCTCATCGCCGGGTTTCGGTTGTAAGTAAGACATTCACCTGACTGTTTGCGGGGCAAATTGGTAGAGTAATGTGTTTATTAACACCACCAACAGAGGAATGCTAAATGTTCACGCTAGTTTACTGCCGAAGCTCAGAGGGGCAGCTCCGATTGTACACGCAATTAAAAACGGTGACAGCGAAACGGGAGTTACGATTATGAGGATCAAACCGAATCATTTCGATGTGGGCGAGGTAATTAAGTTAATTCGAGTGAAATCAACTCGCGAACAGATGTTTCTATGATTCGACAGATCTTAACTCAGAGGAGAGTTCCGATTGGGACAGACACCTTGATGCCGGAACTTCACACTAAGTTGGCAGAAATTGGGGCCTCCGCGCTATTGAGTTGCATAGAGAATATCGATCATTATCTTGAAAACCTTATAGCGCAACATGACTGCGATGCAACTTACGGTATTTTCTTGTCGTTTCCCCTAGTATCATTTTAGGAACGAAATTCTGTTCTTCACAGCTCCAAAAGTGACGCCTCATTTTTCCAACATCCGATGGCACGGACAGAGTGCCAAAGAAGTTTATGATCTCTACCGATCGCTGGTTTCCTACAAACCACTGACAACTCACTTGGACGGAAAGTTGGTCAAAATGTTTAAAGTTAGCTACGATCCTCAGCAGCAATGCGACGTAAACGCAAAAGCTGGTCGAATTGAGTACTGCCGAAAACGCAAACGGCTACGTGTTTCCGGCAGCGATGGCAAGTTTGTAGAGATCGACCATTTGTCGATCGGTGGAAAAAGAATCATGAGCGCTCAGGAGTTCAATAACGGTTATCTGAGTAAAACCAATTCGGAAAATAGATTCTTTGAATAAAGAAAACTAGTGAAACAGAAAGATTGCGAATGTTGCGAATACCGAAATCCGCCTCCCAAACTTCAACGAACTACTAAACTCACCCACCATGCCGCCATTCACTCTCAGCATCATATGATTTCGTCCTTGCATAAAACGTGCGAACGGCGAGGAACCGCCATATAGACCAAACATTTCTCTCCCTGCGGGAGAACCTGTTGTCAACTCTCTCTCTCGCGGAAGGACCTGCTAGGAAGTCATTCATTTATTCTGATCCTGTTCGCCAAACGATTACGACCTACGGAGCGAACGCTCCAGTTCTCGACGGAGTCCATCCCCGCAAATGAGCATCCATCATCCATCATAAAGAACACCATCAATCGTTCGGTTTTGTGAAAGAACCAGGATTCATCGCGTGTATCGGATCGATTTTTCGCGTTTTTTCCGATTCTTGGTCAGCAGATTCGCCCAGATTTAGGCAGAATGAAGCAAGAATAAAAGTGCGTTTGTGTGTGATAATCGGAGAGGGGCTGAAGAAACCCAAAAAAAAAACAGTGTGGGAAGATAGAGTGCTGCGTGTTATATAATTTTAGGGGCAGTTACCTTCGAGAGCAGTCGACAAAAAAACGACAGATTAATTGGTTTGTTCGACACTTGAGAGGGAAGACAGGATATCCGCTTTCGGTGGCGTGAAAAAGCGTTCAAAAAGTGAACAATGTGCTGTGATTGAGTGTTTGTCAATAGTTGGTGTGGAAGTGTGTCTGCCGTTTCGGAATAAGGAGCCCCTGCCATCGTCGCAGCACTGTGTGGACGGTAAAAACAAAAACATTTTTGCGTGTTCGCAGATACAAATTGGTGTTTCCCCAGCCGTGCACGAGCATTTAGTTTGAATTCTACGTTTAAGCATTTTCCATTACCATTGGAGGATTTTATTCTGTAGTATCGATTTTTACACAACATCCCACGCCATTAGAGATGGGGAAAAGGGGGGGGGGGGGGGGTTTTCAGCACACAATAAATCATTTGGACGCTTCGCAAATAGATATTCACACACGCATTCACACAGAATGGCGCGATAGTCTAAGCAAGTCGTGCCTAAACACAATCCGTCAAACAGACGGTTTGAAGTTTCAGTAGCCTACTTCGATATGCATTTTCATTTCCTTTCACGGTGCGAAATAACCTCGCCTGCTTGGGTTCACTCGATTCCTTAATAACGAACAATTGATAGAGAATTTATTTTGATGGCTTTTAAATCCTCGCCCAATCGGATTGTGTTTTGTGTTTTGTAACGATAGGATGACAAAGAGTGGATCGCGAGAATAAGGATATCACACTTTAATGAGATTTGTAGCAGGGAATGGCTTACTGGAGCTTGAACGGAAAAAAATGTCATTCAACTGGCGCTCTTAAATGGAGGTTTACTGAACTCGTATGCTCTAGTGTGAGGAAAAAATGAAAATTTCCATTAAGATTTGCATTTGGTGTCGATTCCATATATAATTGTTATAAAAATATTCTTCTGACGGGAGGCCACATTTTTTTTTTTTTTATCTTCGCTTATTTTTCGTCGGCCTATTTCCGCCACTTCAGTGCCAATTACCGACATCAGGGAGGCGACTCCACCTGTTCCTACCTATCAGACTCAACAACTCATAAGCCGGGCCAACTTCTTTTACTTCCCCTCCGAAGGAAGACGTAACCAGAGATTTTTCGCCTCAGAAAATCCCAACGACGCCAGCTGGGATTGAACCCAGGCCGATCGGATTGTGAGGCTGTTACGCTAACCACACAACCACTGGCGCCGTCAAAGGGAGGCCACATTGTGGAATACTAAGATTGAAATAAGACAATTCAATGGAGACGCGTGATTATTTATTCAATTAAATCGTCGTGTGTTTCCATAGAAAAGCAATTCATTAATGTTTTCTTATCGAATGGTTGAACATTTAACTGTCGTAGTCTCGCATTTTGACGTAAGCGCTAGAGGGAAGAATTTTCAGTACGAGACTTTTCTTGAAAAAATCTGAAAAAAAGATCTGTCTGTACGAAATGTGTGCAATTGACGGTAAAACATTGCCATTGTTTCTTCAAAAAGCCAAAAGGGGGAGGGGCAATGGGGCAAAGTTCAAAATTTACATTTTTTTTTTTTTTTACATTTTTCGTAATTTTTTCTCAGACCTCCCTCCTAGAGATGAACCATTTTCACTACTCGGTGCCGCAGTCCCTAAATAACATGAAAAATATTGTAACCTATAAAATATTTTTAAAGCACCATTTATAATAAGAAAATACTACAATTACCAGTTTCAGAAGGAATTACAAATTCTAACATCAGCCATGCGTCTTCTTTATTCGAAAATCGGTACACCATATTGTTTGCAGAGCCCCATTTCTCTACTAATTTACTAACAAATATCCCAATTTTCTATCGAAGAAGTGCTAGCAAAGTTGACGAAATGGTGGTTGAATTTGTTTTTCCTATAACGAAGTCATAAAATGAATTTCTCACGAGAGTTGAGGCAGTTACATCCTGCTCAGTTGTTCTTAAATGATCGAACAAATTCTTACTACATAACTAGGAAGCCATATCCACAAAAAAATATTCACATTATTAATGAAAAGGCACAACTTCAAATAACAGTTAGGGGAATGGGGGGTATGCCCGACACCCTAAGGGGCTATCCACATACCACGTGGACACCTTTAGGGGGGGTAGGGGGTACAAAAATGTCCACGTTTGTCCACGGTGAGGGGGGTGGGAGTTCAGATAATGTCCACGTGGACACGTTAAACAAAAGTTTTTTAAAAGCACATTCAGATCTGTTTTCAAAAATAAATGAAGTCTGTTCTGCAGTTTTAAGAACTTTTCGCCCATTTTGAGTACTCCCTATCTATCCATTAAATGGTTATTTCGAATATTTTTCCATATCAGCGAACTTCTCCGCTCAAATATGTATTCTAAATGAAACCCACATAAACGGTGAGCGATCAAGTTTCCATTGGAAGTAGAGGATCAATGTTTTCAACTTCTAAGCTTCGTCATTTGAACATAAACTGAACTTTGTGTTCTAGGTCAAAGTCTACGGAGAGTAAATTTGACATGGCGAACTTCTGATACATTTTTATCTGCAGAGTACATGTGGGGTGTTGATAACATGATGAAATGACCAGAATATTTGAGGATTATCTAAATAATTTGGGAAGGAAATGAGTGCTATCCAAATCTCTATACCTGCACTTGTGTAATAAAAGAACCAGATTCAGTCTACCTTTTCTGGGTACCCTTGTTCCCGAATATTCCCCGAATTTTGCGATGTTATCTTTAACACAGCTGAGTTAGGCATGCTCAGTACCGGAGAGCGGTTTTTTTGCGGATCACTTTGTCCTACCGAACGAAAGATTGGGATGTTACAAGTGAGTTTTCCGTTAATTAGTACATGTTATTACAACATTCGTGTTTTTTTTTTCCAAGAGGCTTTGAATCCGGGATTAGATTACATATTTTGCACCACAGCCAAGAGGCTGTTTTCCACTATGGAATAAGATCAATTCCATAGTGGAAATCACAAGCGATAAGTCTTCCTATGTTTGAAATTGAACTTGACAATTCCATGTTTTATGGAATTAACCGCATCGAGAATATTTTTGTTCCAGATTGGAGCATTTTAGGCATCCAAAATTTTGAATTATTTGTCCTAAAGGGTGTGTCACATCAAATTGCATCACGGAAAAAACGCTGTAGAAATTTATTTTTTAGGAATTATATCTTCAGCTTTCGCTCATAATCAGATAAGAGTGTATAGATCACGTTGGTCATGCTTCACTGTCAATTTTTCGTAAATTTGGAGAAATGTCGTCGAACGAAAAAGAGCGTCGTGAATTAATCCTGTGTACTTATTTCGAGAATCCGGAGTTGTCACATCGGGACATCGGTAAGATGCTAGGAATCGTCCAATCCACAGTCAGCAGAGTACTAAAACGATACTTCGAGAACCTAACCATCGACCGGAAGGAGAAGAACGGCAAAAATGGATGCTCCGTCAGTGAAAAAGATCACAAGCGCGTAGTTAAGCAGTTTAGACGTGATCCGAGAAATTTGGTCCGGGATGTCGCCAATAAACTGAATTTGTCAAGTTCATTCGTCCAGCGGACCAAGCAGCGGGAGGGCCTGCGTACATACAAGGTTCAGAAGGCTCCTAACCGCGACGAAAGGCAAAACATGGTGGGACGCGAGCCCGGAAGCTGTACACCGAAATGCTGACGAAGCTGCATTGCCTGGTAATGGACGACGAAACCTACGTCAAAGCGGACTTTCGTCAGCTGCCGGGCCTGTTGTTCTTCTCCGCAGAGGACAAATTCAGCGTTCCGGAGGAGATTCGCAAGCAGAAACTATCCAAGTTTGCCAAAAAGTACATGGTGTGGCAAGCGATCTGCTCTTGCGGAAAGCGGAGCGCCCCCTTCGTGATGACCGGCACGGTAAACGGGCAGGTTTACCTTAAGGAGTGCCTACAGAAGCGCTTACTACCACTATTGAAGCAGCACGAGGGCCCGACCATCTTCTGGCCGGATCTCGCTTCGTGCCACTATTCAAAGGACGTGTTGGAGTGGTACGAAGCCAACGGGGTCACCTTCGTGCCAAAGGAAATGAACCCGCCCAACGCGCCGGAGCTTCGCCCAATAGAGAAATATTGGGCGATTATGAAGCAGGCCCTCCGGAAGAACCCAAAAGTTGTCAAATCGGAGGCGAACTTCAAAAGAAAATGGATTTCTGTTAAAAAAACAGGAAGTGGGTTATATCTATGGTATAACCGCAAGGGTGACGTAGGACTATCGTTGATTTAGAGATCATTTGTTTGAAGTTGAATCTGAATTCATTCTGAATGAATGGATATTTGGGCGACTTCGAAAACGAGAGCGTTACGTTGGAAGCACAAGGTTTTATGCATCCAATATTGGATACGGAAATATCCTACTGATGGGGAAGAATAATCTTCAGAACCTATCCTGTTAATTGCGATTGATTGAAAAACCACAAAACCAAATGTATTTGATCACAGTGTTACATGGAAAGAAAACATTCAAATAAACTCTTTAACATGAATATATTTTGAAAATTCCCAAAGGAACTGACAGATTATTTTCAGTAACGATTAGATATTTCCACATTTTCCTCGATACTGGAAGCCCACCAGTGGTTAATGCCAACTCGATAACCACCTGTTAATAGCACTTGATTGAAACATATTTGGTCACAGTGTTACATGGATAGAAAACATTCAATTAAACTCTTTCACATGAATATATTTTGAAAATTCCCAGAGGAACTAGCAGATTATTTTCAGTAACGATTAGATATTTCCACATTTTCCTCGATACTGGAAGCCCACCAGTGGTTAATACCAACTCGATAACCACCTGTTAATAGCACTTGATTGAAACATATTTGGTCACAGTGTAACATTGATGGAAAACATTCAATTAAACTCTTTCACATGAATATATTTTGAAAATTCCCAAAGGAACTGGCAGATTATTTTCCAGCAATGATTAGATCTTTCCGGAACTTTCTCGATGCTGAATGGCATCCTAACGGAAAGAGTTCTGCGCGTGTATGTGCCGATCCTTCGCCGTCCACCTCCTCCAGCACGTTAGGCAACGATGTTGTCTTGTCGATGTCCTCACGAAAAATGAATGTGTCTCACCACCAGAATATCGCTTAAGTATGCTTTTTGTGTGTGATTGAATCGAGAGAAGGTGTGGTTTACGATGTGCTCCCTTGGCCGAGTGGTTAGCGTCATAACTAACATGCCGGGTGTTCGGGTTCGATTCCCGTTCTGGTCGGGGGAATTTTTCGTCAAAGAAATTTCCTCCGACTTGCACTGTGATCACGCGTATTCTAGAGCTTGCCACTCAGAATGCATTCAAGGCGTGTTATTTGGCATAGAAATCTCAACTAAGTACAAATAAAAAAAAATGACGCAAGTAATACTACGTTGAGACGGCGAAGATCCTCTAGGAACGTTAGTGCCATTGAAGAAGAAGAAGAAGAAGAAGTGGTTTACGATAGCAATTTGGAAGGCAAACTAGAGGGGAATGAACTCTCTGAGCTCGGAACTTTAGGCGACTGAGCAATAATCGATTGCGGGCGCATACAATATTGGATACGGAAATATCCTACTGATGGGGAAGAATAATCTTCTGAAGCTATCCTGTTAATTGCGATTGATTGAAAAACCACAAAACCAAATGTATTTGATCACAGTGTTACATGGAAAGAAAACATTCTAATAAACTCTTTTACATGAATATATTTTGAAAATTCCCAAAGGAACTGGCAGATTATTTTCAGTAACGATTAGATATTTCCACATTTTCCTCGATACTGGAAGCCCACCAGTGGTTAATGCCAACTCGATAACCACCTGTTAATAGCACTTGATTGAAATATATTTGGTCACAGTGTTACATGGATAGAAAACATTCAATTAAACTCTTTCACATGAATATATTTTGAAAATTCCCAAAGGAACTGGCAGATTATTTTCAGTAACGATTAGATATTTCCTCATTTTCCTCGATACTGGAAGCCCACCAGTGGTTAATGCCAACTCGATAACCACCTGTTAATAGCACTTGATTGAAATATATTTGGTCACAGTGTTACATGGATAGAAAACATTCAATTAAACTCTTTCACATGAATATATTTTGAAAATTCCCAAAGGAACTGGCAGATTATTTTCCAGCAATGATTAGATCTTTCCGGAACTTTCTCGATGCTGAATGGCATCCTAACGGAAAGAGTTCTGCGCGTGTTTGTGTCGATCCTTCGCCGTCCACCTCCTCCAGCACGTTAGGCAACAATGTTGTCTTGTCGATGTCCTCACGAAAAATGAATGTGTCTCACCACCAGAATATCGCTTAAGTATGCTTTTTGTGTGTGATTGAATCGAGAGATGGTGTGGTTTACGATGGCAATTTGGAAGGCAAACTAGAGGGGAATGATCTCTCTGAGCTCGAAACTTTCGGCGACTGAGCAATAATCGGTTGCGGGCGCATACAATATTGGATACGGAAATATCCTACTGATGGGGAAGAATAATCTTCTGAAGCTAACCTGTTAATTGCGATTGATTGAAAAACCACAAAACCAAATGTATTTGGTCACAGTGTTACATGGATAGAAAACATTCAATTAAACTCTTTCACATGAATATATTTTGAAAATTCCCAAAGGAACTGGCAGATTATTTTCAGTAACAATTAGATATTTCCACATTTTCCTCGATACTGGAAGCCCACCAGTGGTTAATACCAACTCCATAACCACCTGTTAATAGCACTTGATTGAAACATATTTGGTCACAGTGTTACATGGATAGAAAACATTCAATTAAACTCTTTCACATGAATATATTTTGAAAATTCCCAAAGGAACTGGCAGATTATTTTCAGTAACGATTAGATATTTCCACATTTTCCTCGATACTGGAAGCCCACCAGTGGTTAATGCCAACTCGATAACCACCTGTTAATAGCCGCGCGTGTATGTGTGTGTAGCGATGTCTTCCCAGGGAACCGTTTGTGGCATCACTCTCCTCCTGATAGATTCCCTTCTGGCCTAGGGTGCACAAACAGGCTCTTGGTGACACCGTTCATCCGCGCTTTCATGATAAATAAAGAGCTTCACCGCAACAGCGACAACATGCTCCAATCGCTGTTCAATTAGAGCTGAGTGGTTTTCCGAGCGCCGCTCGCTTATATACCGATTGGTGATTTCAATAGCCTGTTTTGAAAGCAATTTTAAGACTATTGAAACAAGTTTTTGGATCAAAAAGTAACAAGTATATAACGCGTAGACATTTTATCTTTCGAATGAAGTGTTTATCATACCATTTCGTTCAGTTGTTTAGGAGCTATTAACGCTCAAAATCTCGGTCTCCGGCGTAACGCTTTCGGTTTCGAAACTTTGATTTTACACCCCGGTATAGAAATGAAAGACGTAGTCCTACGTCAAAAAACTACAACCTGACGTTGTTTAGAACCTTATGGACGCGGTAAAGAGGAAGGTGTGAGCATATGGGCTTGGGCTCGAAGTATGAATAAAAAGAAAATGCCAAAAGTTGTTTAATAGTTTTTATTTTACTGTCTAAAATTTTCAAAAGGATCGGTCTACTGGGCGAATTTCTACAGCGTTTTTTCCGTGATGCAATTTGATGTGACACACCCTTTAGTTTATTGATTCAGCTGTGATTTTACAATTACAAAAAAAGTTCTTGCTAGATTGTGCAGTTCTACTGCCGTACCGTTTTAACCATTAGACAAGCAGATATGCATTTGTCGTTGGTTTTCTCGAATTTTCTCGAAAAGCGATTTTGAAGTAGTAATAATTTGGGCATAATACCAGTTATCATAGTGGAATTATTACATAAATCATTAAATAGATTTCCATATGCATTAGAACAAATGTGATGGAAAAAAACGAATTTTTGTTTTAGCAAACTTAACTCACCATTCCATACAGTGGCCATTACCGAGCTTTTCCTACAGTTTTTTCAAACTCTTAGATATTTATATTGGTAGGAAGAGGTGCAATCAATCAAAGAATAGAAAACAACCGCAACTACTAATAAAGCCTATTCGCATTTTTTTTCTTTTCAAAAAAAGGATTTAGGGTTATGATCCGAATAAAACGATTTTAATGTTGCAGGCTCCGGAAGTGAAGCAGTTTGCGTTGCATCGTAAGAAAGATGTTCTGCCTGAGTCAAGAATTTTCTAGTGTAATTGTGCCTCACGAGCACTCCGAGAGAAATCTGGATATTCTATGCAGAATGGTCGCTAGGAATTTGTTATTAAAACAAGTTTTCAATGCCAAAAAAACCAAAACATCTTTTTTTTTTCTTAAATTGGTTTTATTCTTTTTTTTAACATTATAAAAACACAAAAAAAGACTAATTTAAGATTTAATATAGACGCAATGCAATTATTTCTTTTTTTTCAATTAAAATATATGGAAGAATGTCCACGTGGACAACAGGGGAGGGATATACTCAATGTCCACGCTTGTCCACGGAGGGGGAGGGGGGAGTCTACAATCGTGCTTTTTATGTCCACGTGGTATGTGGACAGCCCCTAAGGAAAAGTATTGTTTTGTGAGATCTGCGGGCACATATTGATATGTTTCCTCCACAGAATCATTGTCTAGTTTATTTGCCATGAGATATAAGGAATATCAGTACATTTAAACGGTAATTTTCTCAAGTAATAGTCAATTTAAGTAATTCAATTCAAGTAATAGTCAAAACATAAAAATGAAGCTCATCAACCAGTGTGGGTGAAACCGGCACCCCATGGGGGTAACACCGGTACCCTATGGGGTAAGACCGTCATCTCAATTTCTCAATATATATACTTGGCAACAGATGAACCAGTTTGAATGTGACAGTCGGCAAATAGAAGGTATTCTAATTCTAAATGTCGCTGTCGAGTGTGGTTCGAATCGTTCAACCGATTCCGTAGATATGATCGGAACAAGTTCCGATGAACATGGAATATGGAGAAGAAATCATCAAACCACACCACAATTCGATTACAAGTTTAATGGAATCTAGGACCACATTGGTCAGCCGGTGGTCAGTTTTTCTTCTAACTTGAATCAATATCCGTCATACGACGCTTTTAATCACACTAGGATTCGACTTGAAATCACAGAGAAGAATGTGTTCATGCCACGAACCGAGTTAATTGGAGAAAAATTGTGAATCAGGCCATGTTGTTAAGATGTTAAGCCTAAATAAATAAACAAATAAATAAATAAATAAATAAATCTTTGGAATAGATAACAGCTTCCAAATTTTCCCTTGAGTAAAACGTACTGCACAAATACCATCAATTGATGACAGGAGCTGTCATACGTAAATTTATTAAGTAGAAAATTATTTAATGAATTGGAAGAAAATATGGAGTTTCCTATCTTCATGTTGACCTGATTGTGTGAATCGAACTCTACTGGAATTTGAGTTTTTTTATAGAGGCGAATAAACTGTAAAGTTTAAAGCGTCTTAAAAACAAAGAAGCGAAGCGAAGTTGTTTCTAAATATATTCGGCGGACAAAGAAGGGAAACACGGTCAAAACCATCTTGATCCTTCAAGTAGGTTTCGCGCATCCTATAACATAATAAAGCAATTTCAGTAGAATGAGATATCGAATATTGTTTCTCAATATTTTTTGAAAAACTATCTTCTTTTTTTATGTGAAAACTCATTAAAAACTATGTTTTTTTTTCAAGACTATTTTTTTCTCAAACAATTTCTTCTGCACTTTCGCACATAGCAAGCGGCGCATCGTATTTTGTTTTAAACGCACTTCCTACGCACAATCCGTATATCACAAATCACAATAATGACTAACAGCACCAAATGCACAACCGCCAGCACCGTTAGCACCAACCGTCGGCACCACTAGCTTGCCAAGTTAAACAGAAAAAAAACGACCCGAAAGTTGCACGTTGCCTGCAGTGTTTAGTTTCGCGTTTAACCACCACAAGTTCCCTCCACATTCGGTGCACGTGTGAGCAATATTTTTTTTGTCGTGATCAGCTTCCCTAGAGAAGATTTGCAAAAGCGAACCGCGTGAGAAAAGTGACCGAAAGCTAAACACACACCATAATGGCCAACACGGCGCATTTATTTCGTCGACAGAGCTCGCGGGATTTGATACAGCAGGCCACGGTTCGCAGCTTGGATGAGCTAGAGTTGAGGGTAAGTAGTAGTAGACTTTGGCCTTGGTAACATTATTTTGACTCTTTTGACAGCATCTGCGGGGAGAAAAAATCAAGTGAATGCCACTACCAACGGTTCCCCAGGAGAACAAATGGCACCGGGAGCGTGTGGAAGCGTTCCGCCGGGCTCGAGCGAATCATACCAGCCGTTGGGGTGAGCTGTTGGCACTTCAGGAAGCCACGCGTTGTAAAATTTCCGAGGTTTATCAAACCACTGGCTACGGGCGGCAACGGCTGAATAATTTGCGGACGCTCGCTGAGTTGAATTACGACACGACGTGGCCATCATTTCCGGAGACCTCAAGCGGGGTGGTAGGTCGTTTCGCACGACGACCTCTCGAGAAGGCGGAAGTTTTTCACCCGAGACCTGCTCACTTTAGTTTAGTTCCTGTGACGCGCACTAAATAAATAAATAAATTGCTCCAAAACTGAGATTTTTCGGGATGTTTTTTCTTCTATGCCTACGGCAGGAACTTCGAAGTCGATTGGTGCGTGCGGAAAATGGTAACAACCGGAGTGCGGCATACGGTGCAACCAATCAGGCGTTCATTTCCGACAATGATCCGCCGATGGGAAGAATTCTGGATTTGGGCCCGAGCTCGGCTCCGCCTACTGCGGCAGGATCGTCCAGGAAGCTTCCTACACAGACTTCCGTTATCGACAGTATCGTCGAGGAAACGGTGGTACCAGAGCGACCCGAAGATGAGCGCGAGAGCTGGGATAGCAAGTGGACTTTCCTATTGGCAACGATCGGGTGAGTGAGTGGTGTTAGGTTGGGAAAATTCCCGAATAAAATCGGGAAGGAAACAAGAGGAACAGAAATAAACGGACATAGAATAGCGTAATGTCCCAAGTAAGCTAGACATATTCTGACGCACAAAACATCATGGGTATAAGACAGTCTGGGATACTGTGCGCGGGTATACGAGTTATGATTTTGCGCGTTAAATGTCCAAACCAAAATAGCTATAATTGTGAAAATCTCTTCAGATCGTGGTACAATAGTTTTGAATTCCAATGAATGATGTACTTCAAAACAAAAATTAATCGGGCAAACGAAATGCACCTGGCCAATGTCCTATGTTTCAAACTAATCGGGCAGTCAGTGAAACACAGGTTTGCTTGCGAGAGACCGCCGCTTCCAATGGCGGGGGTTGGCGGCCGACTAGGATCGTGTCATCTCGGCGGGCTGAGGCGAACATGGTGAAAACATGTATGTAGGAGTTTCTGGGGCCGGAGAAGGTTCCTATGATGATTCAAGACCCCTCCTCTCTCTGGGCTCCCATAAAAATGTGAAATCCATACCAGATGATGGTGGGAGGGCAAGAATTCCGCTTAGGCACTTGTGGAAGGACAATAGTACAACTCGATCACAAGTGGACTGTCACACCTCCTTGCAACTTCATTCATGATTGTTACTGGTTCTCCGGTGAAATCAGGATGATGAATTGCTGATTAAAAAAACTAGTTGATGGTTTCGTCTTTTTATGTAACATTTTTTGACACTGTTAAACATTGAATTACATCTACACTTGTTGATGGTTGGATATAGAGTGAGAATTCAATTAAACTAAAGGATAATATGTACACACTTTCTCTATAGACACAGAGTTTTCTTCTTTATTTCTCCCGTTGCATTGGCCGGTAGTGATGTTGAGCGTGCGGGGTATACCTTTCTGTTTTGCTCGCGTCACATTCCCAAAACATTCCGCTTCGCTCGGAAAGCGACATGACAGGATATGTTGGGGTGCGAACACAAATGGAACCAAATTTGGCATGTGAGGGTTCTTGGGAACGAGAAATGTTTTTATTTTGGTTTGACACACCTTCCTCTTCCGATAGGGAGGGTATTGCATGGAAAAAATCCACTGACTTAGGACTACCGTTGGCTTAGTAATCATTTGTCTGTATTGATTAAAATATTGATCAACTAGTGATTGAATGAAAGAGTTTCCGAATACAATTGCAAACAAATCCCAAATAAGGTCAATTCATGCGTTGTGATAGATTACGTTCTATGTTGCAAGTAAATCTAATGACCAAGTCTATCATTTTACGTATGACATAATGCCTTGGTCATTTCATTTGTTTATCGTGGATTTTCAAAATAAACGGCGTTCCACAGCAAATTGCATCACGGAAAAAAGGTAGATTATACATACTGAAGATCCAAAGTTTGCATAATGACATCGTTTTTTTTTGCTATAATTTTTCAAAACGTTTTTTTGACGTAGAACTACGTCTTTCATTAAGGATGCCAAAGCAAAAAACAGGTCACGTTTTTATGAAATAAATTTAACGTTAATAACTATTTTTGCCGTGAACGAATTCTGTCGATTTATATACCAAACGAATCGGAAATTCCCTAAGATTTGTTTGATATGCTATACATTACAATCCCATAGTCTGTATGTGGTTTAAATTGATGAAAATTGGAAGCATTCCCATTTCCTCATACATTTGTTCTGTCCATTTGTGTGCTTTCCCGAACAGAGCTGTCAATAACGAGCAATTTAACGACGAGTAATGAAGGGGAAATCGTAACATATAAAGTTTTCGTGAAGGAAGGAAAAGAAAAAGAATGAAGGGGAATATTTGCCTAGAGTATAAACAGTGGATCTCGCTGAGGCAAACTTCATTCTTCGTGAGGACACCGACTGGATAACAACGTTGCTGGGCGAGCTGGACGGCGAGGGATCGAATGGTTTTTTTCAATGGGGGTGGAGGAGTAATATGAGGAATGAGTAGAGTTTTCCAATTGACTTTTTGAAGGCTAGAGACGAATGAACTGAAGAAGTTTGCAGTCTCTTTAATTCAACAAGGAAAAGAAGGAAAGGCAAACTCTCAGTAACGTTCTAGATACGAAACAATGAACATCGCTTGTTCTTCCTTGTTTTGCGCCCTCACATGTCTTCGTTTCGGACTGAGCTGTGGACGCGATCAAATTACTCACTCGCTGATGTCTCTGGCATTGCAATCATTGCATCAAACTGCTTTGAGCTACACAATTGTGGGGGGAATCATCAAGCAAGCTCGGCTCACCCAGAAAATAAATGTTCTGGTATTTTGCCTGTGATTTGGTTTCGCATGACGGTAGGAAAACTCTCTCCACAAAGGATGACAGCTAAGCTAATCTAGACTAGCAATATTAATAGAAAGGGCTTCTGTTGAGAAGAGCGCAACACAGAGATAAGTGTGTGTATATTTAGTTGCTTCAAGCCATCGATATATGGATATTTGTGTGCGTACTTGCGTGCTTCATAACCCGTACGTAAAAATAGTGCATCTTCGCTACGCTGAAACCTCATTTGTAATGATAAATATAAACAAGGAGGGGAGATAGCGGGAGGAAATTATTTACGCTAGGGTATTAGTAATGAATCTCTGCTGAGGCAAATATTCATCGTTTTTCCAAGCAGTTAACATTGTTTGTTTTCTGTCATCATGAAAGCTTCGTTGGTGCCTTTGACATTGCATCAATGCATGGAACTGATGATATGGTGAAGCAGGTGTTAAGGTTGTGCACCAAAAAAATATTTGAGGAATACCAAGTTACTAAATAAGTTATAATAAGTCATTAATTTATTTGGGTTCGCGTGCAGATAGAGTTTATTTCGTTAATGCCGTTCTGGAATTTTGTATGTGATTTGGTTTCGCTTGCCAGTAGCAGAACTTTCTCCACTAAGGATGACAACTGAGCTTATCTCAAGCATGTATTGTTCTGCGAGCACAAGAATGAATCATCAAACAATTATCATCAAATTATTCTACAATCAAAAACACATTTCATTTTTGTAGCATTATAAAATAATATCCGCAGTTATAAACAAGTGACTTGAATAAAACTATAGCGTAGTTTTACGTCAACAATGCGGTCGTGTCTTGAACACAATCTCCTATAATTTTTTGTCATGTTGTTTTACGGATACATTTCACGAATTTGAAAAATTTAGTAATTAAAAATTTTCTTTCTCTGGCACTTGGTCCACTCTGTCTGAACAAGATATGATAAAATATTCGATCAAATTTTCTATAACTATGAATTGTCTGAAAAGCATATCGTCCGATTTGAGCTGTCTTTTTTTTATTATATTTTCAGTATCAAACATGTATTCCATGCAACGGAGAAACATGTTATTTGCAAGTGATTGAAGAATCTTGAAAGTGAATGGTGTTTGGAATTAATTTTATATTATAATGACGAGTTTTGGTAGAAGTACTAGGAAATTCAAAGTAAAAGTAAATTGTAAAGGGTCAATTAGAAATCAATCAATCAAGAGTTCATTTAGAGCCACAAACATTTGCTTCGTGAGAAAATGTGAATGTTTGAAAACATTCATATAAAAAATCAACAGAAAGCTTATAATGAAAATTACGCTTTGCTGTGAGACATTATACCCATGACGTCTTTCCCGCGTCACAATATTTCTAGCCTAAAGAGTGTGTCACATCAAATTACATCACGAAAAAAACGCTGTAGATTTTTAATTTTTAGGAATTATATCTTCAGCTTTCGCTTATAATCAGATAAGAGTGTATAGATCACGTTGGCCATGCTTCACTGTCAATTTTTCGTAAATTTGGAAAAATGTCGTCGAACGGATAAGAGCGTCGTGAATTAATCCTGTGCACTCATTTCGAGAATCCGGAGTAGTCACATCGGGACATCGGTAAGATGCTGGGAATCGTCCAATCCACGGTCAGCAGAGTACTAAAACGATACTTCGGGAACCTAACCATCGACCGGAAGGTGAAGAACGGCAAAAATGGATGCTCCGTCAGTGAAAAAGATCACAAGCGCGTAGTTAAGCAGTTTAGACGTGATCCGAGAAGTTCGGTCCGGGATGTCGCCAATAAGCTGAATTTGTCAAGTTCATTCGTCCAGCTCACCAAGCAGCGGGAGGGCCTGCGTACATACAAGGTTCAGAAGGCTCCTAACCGCGATGAAAGGCAAAACATGGTGGGGAAGACGCGAGCCCGGAAGCTGTACACCGAAATGCTGACGAAGCCGCATTGCCTGGTAAAGGACGACGAAACCTACGTCAAAGCGGACTTTCGTCAGCTGCCGGGCCCGTTGTTCTTCTCCGCAGAGGACAAATTCAGCGTTCCGGAGGAGATTCACAAGCAGAAACTATCCAAGTTTGCCAAAAAGTATATGGTGTGGCAAGCGATCTGCTCTTGCGGAAAGCGGAGCGCCCCCTTTGTGATGACCGGCACGGTAAACGGGCAGGTTTACCTTAAGGAGTGCCTACAGAAGCGCTTACTACCACTATTGAAGCAGCACGAGGGCCCGACCATCTTCTGGCCGGATCTCGCTTCGTGCCACTATTCAAAGGACGTGTTGGAGTGGTACGAAGCCAACGGGGTCACCTTCGTGCCAAAGGAAATGAACCCGCCCAACGCGCCGGAGCTTCGCCCAATAGAGAAATATTGGGCGATTATGAAGCAGGCCCTCCGGAAGAACCCAAAAGTTGTCAAATCGGAGGCGGACTTCAAGAGAAAATGGATTTCTGTTCAAAAAAAACTACAACCTGACGTTGTACAGAACCTTATGGACGGGGTAAAGAGGAAGGTGCGAGCATACGGGCTTGGGCTCGAAGTATGAATAAAAAGAAAATGCCAAAAGTTGTTTAATAGTTTTTATTTTACTGTCTAAAATTTTCAAAAGGATCGGTCTACTGGGCGAATTTCTACAGCGTTTTTTCCGTGATGCAATTTGATGTGACACACCCTTTACTTGTGACATTACACTCTTTTTCTGTCCGGTAGTTTCTGTTGCTGTTTCTTTTCGTTTTTCTCTGGTCACGGGTTGGGAAGTATTTACAATGCTGAATTATGCCGCTTCCAGTTACGCCGTCGGTTTGGGCAATGTTTGGAGATTTCCCTACCTAGCGCAGAAGAACGGAGGTGGGGCATTTCTTGTTCCGTATTTCGTGATGCTGTTGTTGCAAGGAATTCCCATCTTCTATTTGGAGCTTGCGATCGGACAACGCCTGCGGAAGGGAGCGATCGGTGTTTGGCACGAGGTTTCAGTCTATCTCGGAGGAATCGGGATATCGTCGGCTTTTGTGAGTTACATCGTCGCCCTGTATTACAACACGATCATCGCGTGGTGTCTGATTTACCTGTTGCACAGCTTTGAATCTCCTCTGCCCTGGGCAGAGTGTCCCAAGAGGTTGTTTAAAAATTTTACCTACGATGTAGAGCCGGAGTGCGTGGTGTCCTCTCCGACCAAGTACTACTGGTATCGGGAAACATTGATGGTTTCACCGGATGTCAACGAGCCGGAGGGCATCAATTACAGCGTAGCGATTGCCCTGATCACCGCCTGGTCACTGGTGTACATGTGTATGGTGCAGGGAATCACCGAGTCGAGCAAGATCGTCTACATAACGGCCATCTTTCCGTACGTGGTGTTGATCATTTTCTTCTTCCGAGGAATCACACTGAAAGGTTCGTTGAGTTGAAGCTGCACACATGAATTTGTTTAAGTAATTTGTTTCATTTCAACTTTTAGGAGCATCGGAAGGCGTGATGCATCTGTTCACTCCACGCTGGGAGTCGATACTGGAACCGGTGGTGTGGCTGGAAGCGGGCACTCAGATCTTCTTCTCGCTGGGTCTTGCCTTCGGTGGACTGATTGCGTTCAGTTCGTACAATCCGGCTAATAACAATTGCTATCGGGATGCGCTGGTGGTATCGTTCACCAACTGTAGCACTTCGATGTTCGCCGGGGTGGTCGTGTTCTCTGTGATTGGCTTTAAGGTACTATCCTTCCGTTCATAATGTTCTATTTTGATGTTTAACCGACTCCCGACCATTTAGGCCACCTCAATCTACGACACGTGCGTGGAGGAACGCGACGCATTGCTGGCGTTGAACAAAACTTCCGATCTGCCGGTCTGTGATCTGCAGAAGGAACTCGAAAATGTAAACTTGTTCCCCATCCAGTTGTAGTGCCGTTGTGTTGTTCGATGTTAATTGTGACAATGTGTATGTGTTGCCAGTTGCCGCGGAGTGTACCCGAGGCTGGTTTTCAACGGTTTTTACTCTTAGTTTAGTTACCAGTATCGTATTAAGTTATTGGTTCGATGCATGATTTTTTTTTCTGTAGACTGAATGGTAGACTGTTTTAACTCCCAAAGTTACGAAGCGGTAATCAATTAATGCGTCTGAAACCATTCACAGAGCGCATCCGGAACGGGGCTAGCGTTTATTATCTTCACAGAGGCCATCAACCAGTTCCCAGCGGCTCAACTGTGGGCGGTCTTGTTCTTCCTGATGCTGTTCACGCTGGGTATTGATTCACAGTTCGGAACGCTGGAAGGAGTTGCCACCTCGCTGATGGACATGAAGCTGTTCCCCAACCTTCGGAAGGAGGTTATTATTGGGGTGAGTATTGGGGTCACAGGATTTGCGTTTAACAAATTCTCGCGTAACTTTTGAAAAGGTCCTATGTAACAAATGTAAACAAATCGAGTTAATGGATGCACGCTATCAGTTTTCAATCATTGAATGTATTACAAAAACAATCGTTCACGTATCTATCTTCTTCATCTTTTTGTCGCCGATACAAAAAATATCCAATGTACAGATTCGAATTTTAAGCAGCCGGCTGTTACTTCGGACGCCACTTTCCTCCGACGGCCGAAACGTCCGAAGTAACAAAGCAGTCAAAACAACTCGCAGTCGTACTTCGGTCGTTTTGGAATTTGTTTCTTACGGGTGTTGTTATCGATTTCAGTGCAATTCAACGAGTGATAACAATAATAATCAGTCTTTAGAACGAAATGCTGATATTTGGATTGTTGTTTATTAGTTAGTTTCAAATTTTTATAGTGCAACGTAATATGTCCAATGTGCAAACGCGGGCAGTCAAAACGTCCAATGTAACATTTTTCGCTCCGAGGCTTCAACCTTAATCTCAAATCACGGAACAATAGTTACGATTGGTTTTACGAAGTTATTCTTGACAGCTAGTGGTGAAAACAGTGATAAAGATTGATAGCTTTCAAGACAATTCGCGAAATAATGTTCGGGTCTTCAACTACGTTTTTCTCGAGTTGGCGAAAATGTTACATTGGACCTTTTCAAAAGTTACGCGAGAATTGATTCATTGGTTTTTGCCTCTTGCTAGGGATTATGCCTCTCCTGTTGTACGCTTTCGATGTGCTTCGCTAACGGGGCTGGCAGCTACATATTCCAGCTGATGGACAGCTTCGCCGGGAACTACACGCTGCTGATTATTGCCTTCTTTGAGTGCATTGGTGTCAGCTACATTTACGGCATCAAAAGGTTGCCCTAATCAAGCTTAGATAACATTTAGGAGCGTGGTAATTGATATATGAAATTTGTTCCACAGATTCGCTGATGATATCGAATTGATGACGGGTTCCCGGCCGGGTCTGTATTGGATGCTATGCTGGAAGTACATCTCTCCGTTCGCGATGTTGACGATTTTGATCGCATCCTTTATGGAGCTTGCGTCCGAGGGCAGTAGCTATCCGGGTTGGAATGCGCTCACCGGCAGTACGGAACGGCTCGAGTGGCCCCACTGGTGCATCGTGGTGGCCATTGTGTTGATACTGGTGTCAATTCTGTGGATACCGGGAGTGGCAATCTGTCGGTAAGTAACGACTAAATCAATTTTGACCCGCGCTCTCCGATTTTTTTTTTAATTTGATGCTTATAATAGCGTCTGATCCCCATGTCAGGGGTGGCTGATCACTGTCTTCGTGCCAGCGGGGACTCTGAAAATAGCTGTGCACGACGGTTCTTTGGCGAGACAGGGGGTTGGTGAAGGCCCTGCGAGCCATCCGTGAAAATGAAACGCACAGAAAAATTCACAAAGAAATTCGAAACTGGATGATCGAACTAAACCCACGCAAAGAACACGGACTAGAGATTGGAAACTCGGAACATGGAACTGCAAGTCTCAATTTTCTTGCGAGTACCCGAATTCTTTCGGAAATATTGAGAGCCCGCAATTTCAACATCGTAGCGCTGCAGGAGGTGTGCTGGAAAGGTTCGATGGTGCGATCGTTTCAAGGTGGGTATGCCATCTACTAGAGCTGTGGCAACACACACGAGCTGGGTACAGCTGTCATAGTGATGGGGGAGATGCAGAAACGGGTGATTGGCTGGTGGCCGATCAACGACAGATGATTTGGACGCTCAGGTCAGCCAAGAGGAGGAGTTCAGACCGGTAATGGGTAGGTTCAGCGCCCATCAGAAAACCAACGAAAAAGGCCTAAGATTTATCGACTTCGCTGCCTCCAAGAACATGGCCATACGTAGCACCTTCTTCCAGCACAGCCTCCAATACCGTTACACCTGAAGATCACCACAGCAAACAGAAACACAAATTGACCACGTTTTGATCGACGGTCGGCACTTCTCGGATATTATCGACGTCAGGATTTATCGTGGCGCTTATATCGATTCAGACCACTACCTGGTGATGGTCAAACTGCGTTCTAAACAGTCAGTTGTCAATAACATAAGACGCCAGCGCTCACCACGGTACCACCTACGACGACTACAGGACTCGAACGCTGCTGCAACCACTCGCAGCGTCTTGAAGCTGCGTTACCGGTAGTAGACGAACTGGGTGCTGTTCCCCTCGATGAATGCTGGAACACCTTGGAAGCAGCAATTAGCAGCACAACAGAGACCGTCATCGGGTACAGGGTGTCGACTCAAAACTCGAAGAAAAATTCCCTGATATTCCCTGATTTTCCAGTATTTTTTCAGAAAAATTCCAGATGTAGACTAGTAATCAAATTCTCTACTAATACTTTAGCTATAGTTCCTAAGATATTTAGTTAGCTTAAACAATGGAATTTAAGAACGTCTGTCGATATCTTCCAATGAAAAAATTGTTTGTGATTTTTGAATAAGTTAAACGACGACAGAGAAGTGTCGTAAAAGATAAAAAAATAGATTTAATAATACAGTTCAAAGTTCTTACGAAGGAGTCTTAAACACTAGTAGAGAATGAGTCATTTTCATTTTGATTCGGATCATTTTCACGAAACTGTTACGATTTTAACGAAACACTTTTTCTTGCAATCTTTCGGCTTTCTGTGCATTTAAAAAAAAATGGGTGGGTTATATCTACGATATAACCGCAAGGTTGACGTGGGACTAACTTGGCTTAGCAATCATTTGTTTGTATTGAATAAATTTTTGATTGAATGAAACAGTTTCCGAATTCAATTGCATTCAATATATTTGCTTTGTGAGTAAAAAGTTAATATAATGTAATGTAAGGTCAATTCGTGCATTGTGATAGATTATGTTCTTAGTTACAAGTAAATTTATTGACAGTCTTGTTACGTTTAGTATGATGCCCAAGACAAAATATGAGAACGGAAAAATTATCAAACGATTATTTTAGGTTTCCTTCTGAAGTTTGCATCTCTCAAGTGTACAACTTCTCGAGCCGCGAATTTGTTTGATTTGATGAACTTCAGGCACTCAGATTCAATTTTGACATGCACGTCGAACGCATATTGTTTAACCAATAGGCGTTATCGCAGCAAATGGTTATCAGTTTTTTGCCCAATCATCAAATGGTATTCGTAGAAATTCAATGAGCAGAAGATATGAAGGCATATCCTTCAATGCAATCATGAATAACCGAGCCAAAGCGTTGTGTTCGTACCCGAAGTACCCCCGGCTTGCATGAATCAACAACTTCAACTTCTACGTTTTATACTATAGAGGATTTAATCCTGAAAGTTCATTCGCCTCTAGTCTAGTCTGCACGATTTTCCCAGGTTCCTATGTTTAGGAGATCGTGTTAAGGAAAAATATTCTAGATAGCACCAAGGCAAGCGAGTACTAAAGTACTCGCAGTTTGCATTTATTCGCAAAACCGATTTCCTCAGACACTTTGGTTTTGAAGTCTGTGTTGGGGAAAGACACTTCAGTCGGAACAAAAATACCCCCGACCTGCATGTATTTGCAATGTCAATTTCTCCAACGGTGCTTGGTTTTGAAGTCTGTGTTAGGGAACACATTTCGGCGAGAACACAAGCCTCCATACTTTCATGTATTTGCAATGTCGATTTCCCCAAGGCTGCTTGGTTTTGATGGCTGTGTTAGGTAAACCGTGAATCGGGCCAATCAAAACGAGGCCGCTAGGGCGTTTAGATAACGCTTAACATTTTACAGTTTTTTAATTGTTTATCTAATGAAAAATAACATTTGATTAATTGCGATAGAAGCGTAGAAATATTCTCTATCAATTGATGCGCACATCTTTCCGATCCAGTAAGCAATGTTGAAGTTATAAGCATTCGGAATCTTTCATTTTTTCCTGCATGTTCTGTGTTAGGTTTTCATTTTACCCCCCATATACTCCGGTTAGACGTAGTCCCACGTCAAAATTTTATTATTTCTTTCGACTTTCTTTGTCTTCTAGATAAAGAGAATGAGAATTTTGAACTCGTTGAATTAACTAGCACAACATTTTTATTGATGCTATCCTTCCAAAGTGAAGCATACCATCGTAAACTTGTCGCATAGCCTAACCGTTTCCTCACAAAAGTTTTCTTAAAACATTCGGTATCTCTCGGCTCTCTCAACGTTGGAGTTTCCACACGAGAGACAGAAGACCATTTTGGTTAAAAAGTTCCGTAAACCTACCATTTCCAAAAATGCTCCAGTTGTTTATTTTCCGGATCATAGTGAGCAAATACGTTCAAAATCCGTCAAATATTAAAATGGTCACTAGGGTCAACAGTCAAAAGTTTCTCGAATCGTTTTCCAGCTATTTTTTTAATCGAAATCAATGACGGCAAGATCAAGGATATATCAATGCTTCGTAAGCTTTAAAACCAGAGCTCCGCATCCCATACAAAATTTCAAGATTTGTCTGTTGTATATTTTGACGAGTTTTTTTTTAATCCTTCAATCTTTTGATGAATCCGTAGCTGCCCAAATTTAAGAGTTTTTCTTCTCCTTTGTAAAAGTCCAGTTGCAGTTCGCGTATTATGACCAATTCACGTTGGTAGGTTTGTTCAAATATATAATTCCCAGACCTTCTTTAGAAGCTGCTCAATCTCTGATGCTTGAGAACGTTCCATGAACATTGACGTCATGTAACGATTTACCACCTTCATTTATTCTTCATCCAAAAATCTGATATTCAGAAGTAACTACAGCCCCTTTGTAGTCTTGTTCAAAGACTCGTCGAAACCAATGACAAAATATAGCTTACGAAGTTTCATCGAGCTCAGAACTCTGAACTTTAGAATTCGTGGCAAAGTCTAACATCATCATGAAGCTCATTTTATCAAGCCCTAGCTATACCTTCTCAGCTTTTGGTGTTATCAATTTTTTTAAATTACTGTAATAATAAAAATTCTAAACGACGGAATTTATTTTTTTCCAGATTGATGTCGAAATTCCCTGATTTTCCCTGACATTATTTTAATTCCCTGATATTCCCCGATTTTCAAGGATTGTCAAGGTAGTCGACACCCTGGGGTATGAACAACGAGGACAATGGAACGAATGGTTTGACGACGAGTGCCGAGCGCTCCTGAACGAGAAGAATGCAGCACGCGCAGCCATGCTGCAACGAGCGACTCAACACAACGTGGAACCGGGAAGCGCCGTTTGGAAGAGAAAGAATGTGAGGAGATGGAGCTGCTTTATCGTTCTCGAGGATCGCGGAAGTTCTTCAAGAAACTAAACGCCTCAATGTCAAATCTTGTAACGAAGATTTTGTGAAATTTTTCAGTAGATTTTTTTCTTTGTCATACCTGTTCCAACCCAAAATTTGCATAGAACTTGAAAAATTGCGAATCAAGTTGGAATTATTCAATGCTGTTCACTAACGGTTGGTATGAACTTCCATGATTTATCATCCACATATGTATATATATCAAGCTATGAAAAAGTTTATGAATTCGGCTAGATTTTCTTCGTTGCGGGTCACTGTAGATCGGGTTCATGAAGGGATCAACAATAATTTCGATGATATCGGTTTAGGAGATAGCAAATACTCGAAATTTTCCCCACAAAACTTTAATTAGCCAATAATGAATAAATTAGTACAATTAAATCAGTGAATTCACGTGAAAATTACCCTCACAATTAAAACCACATCTCACATGTTCGTATTTTGGTTTTCAGGTTATGTGGCATCAACATCATTGACGATTCCGAGCCCGCGTGGTTCCCAACGAACGAGCTGAGGGATGTGCACGGTATCGTACCCCACGAACCGACGGATATCGAGATTTCGCTGTTCTGTATACGGCCGGATGGTTCGGAAGGACTGTGCTGTCCGACATACAGTGGTCCCAGAGAACAACCGTTGGACGAGGAGGAAGAATGAATAATTGCACGCCCATAGAAGCAGCACACGACTAGTCCACTAGACAATAAGCTATGCCCAGGTTGTATGCCGATATTTAGAATAAATCGACAGTATCTAAACCGGAGATCTGAAACCTCCCCATAAATAGGGAAAAGAGCTCGTATAGATATCTAAGTGTTGTGGGACAGGCATCGAGAAAGGGTTATCGAATTGGTTTGCCTTTAGAAGAGATACGGAAACTTCCATTCCTATATGAACGAAGAAACCGCATGAAATTGCATTGTGAATGGTCTGAAGTGACAATGATACACAAATCTACTAAACATACTGATGGGTTAACTTAAAGTGTCCAAATCATATCAACGGAGTTCAGCAACTCTCTCCAATTTAGCGGTATCATAAAAACAATCAAATGTATCAAAGCGAGAATGCTCGAAGGCTATCTGAAGAACTTAGTCTGGGCATACAAGCGAATATGTTCGCTGCAACAGAAACCAATAGTCGACATATTTACCCTAGCGATGAATCGTATTTAAAACCCCACTATAACAAAAAAAAAACCGAACATCACAAGTCAACTGTTACGTGCAATATACCTGTAAAAATTATACATATAATGTAGATGTTCATCACTAATGTGTTAAGAAAACTTATAACAAATAAGAATATTACCGTGGCTGTTACTCTCATTCGTTACCAATTTAATAGTGTTAAGGAAAAGCATAAAGGGCAAACACCTAATGCCACAATCAAATTTGCACCGTTGCCAAAGTTAAACTTTCATTCCACCGATGTAAAATTTTTTAAGTGACTGAATTTGTGAATGCCAAAAGGCAACGCTTTAAGTAATGCTCTCAATTTAGAAAGACAAATCAGTAATGTTACCGAAGTATACCTATTGTTGCTTTACTTACGTTTTATCTGAGGGTATAGCTTTATATATATCTGCAATCGATTCCGTCTTCCGGCTTGTTTACTGTTAATTTTGTATTTTATGCGGGAAAAGTTGCTTGTTGGTCGAAAGTTCCCGGTGGAATATATATTTACAGTGAGTATTTTATTTTTGTTTTTCATTTTCGGATGGAAATTCCATCAAACTTCACGTAAACGTTTGTTTGTTTCCTATTCGCGATTGCAGTCACACAATCATTTTCATTCAACCTTCAAACTTTGTTATTACGGATAATTCAACGCCTGCTGCGAGCGAGCGGATGAATTTTCTGGCGTTTTTGACAGACTAATTCATTCTCTACCCTTAGAAAAATCCTCGGTCGAAAACTACTAAATACATTTGGTAATGCAAAATTAGTAGAATGTACAAATTTTTGACGTAGGACTACCGGGAAGCGCCAGTTTTATCCAGTTTTTTTCCAGTTTTATTTATCCAGTTTTTTTATATGGTTGCTTCATTTTACCAAGTTATATTCATTATGCATAAACATTTTCCCTTACCCTTCCTATTCCTTGGTGAATTTTGTTTTTTTGACATTTCTCGTTCGATCGATCCAAAGTGTATCTTTTCTTTTCTTACGCACTCTCAGTGTTATTTTTCTCCTGCTTACACATCCGAAAATCAGTACGGTTAGCGTGCAGTGCGTGGGGTGCCTTACCAAGCCGCAACGTGCTACAATGTCTTCGAGTTTATATGAATATTAAATGTTCTAGATCCTCCAAAACATTCTGAAGTTCAGACCAATTGATCTACAATGTCCATAACAAAATAAAAAAAAAATTACCCAAAATTCATGGAGCCTGCGTGCCATGCTGGCTTTGAGTTTATATAACGTCTTAGCATCAGACGTGATAGGTCCTCCAAATCATTCTAAAGCTCAGCAGATCATAGTGTCAAAGTACTCCATATTTTTAATTGTATGAATATGAAAACCAAGTAACCTTCCTTCCGTATACATCAATTGACTATTTGACGAAATGAAAATCCGAAAATCTCATGTGTTACAACATGCGGGAAAGATTATTTTTAGGTATCCTGAAAAGGAAAACCTGTTCAATTAATTGGATCGGCTATACATTCTATTATTTATCGCATCTTTTCCCATCGAAATCCAATCGCAACGATGGAAAATTAACTGTGGGAAATCTGAGAAGGTAACTGAGAGAACTTCTCGAAAATTAATCATCCCGGTGTTATACATAGCGTATTCACTTTATAGAACTCCATTCGCGATGGCGGAGAGTTATTAAACTTTTTTTTCTGTATTCTAGTGATTTTCAACACTTTTGGCTGGTTCGTCACTTTTACCTTCCATTTTGGAAGAATGTCGGGAGTGAGAATTTAACTCGTGACATTTAGCGTGAGTGGCATGAATGTTACCACTTCGCCAGATCGCCTCCATCCAGAGTTATTAATAGGAAACCTGGAAAGATAACCAGAAGAACTCTAAAACTAATCGGACCGGCGATATATCGAACTCTAATCTGGATGGGGAGAGTTATCTTTTGGAGAACTGAGAATCCGAGAGAACTCCTCTAGAAACCTGAGGATATTATGCACCGCGCGTACATATAGGAATCTCATCGGGACGGAGGAGAGTTATTTTTTGATAACCTGAGAAGGTAAGCGAGAGCTCCTCTAAATCCAATATTCCCGGCGATATGTTCCGTTGCGATCGTGCGTACTCTGCATCGAACTTCAATCGCAACGGTGGAGAGTTATCTTTCTCTAGGTAGTAGCCACGAATTGCAACATACAACCGTTCTCCTTATGGGCTTTGTGATGTTTTTTTTCGGACTTGCTACTATAGAGATTCGTCATTCGCAAGAAAAGTTTTTTATTTCATATTCTTCGTGAGTGCGAAAAAAAATAGCTACGAAGATGGTAAAAAAACACTACAGAACCGTCAAAATTCGAGAAGGAAAATAACAGAAAATTCAGGTTAGGTTTGATGCAGTAAGCTATAAGCAGAAACCGTGTACGTCAATTTATCTCATTGTCGAGCAAAAAATACGAGATTTTTCAAGTTTTTTCAAAATAAAACCATATTTTTTAGAGGTTTAAGAAGAAAAGATCCTCAAATGTTGTTTCACAGTAATGTTTGAGTGGTGGAAAACGTTATTTTGATCTACTCGAATCGTTAATTCATGGTTTATTTCGCTATTTTATGATCTACTATACGCCTTGAAAGGAATACCATTTTTCGGACATTGGAATAAGTATAAAAAATGATTTCAAATATCAAATCAAATCCGAACTTCTTAAAGCAAAACTATTTCGCGGGATCCAGTTTTCTTTCAGTTTTTTTAAGAGCAATCTTCCTGTTTTGACGTAGGACTACGTCTTTCATTTCTATACCGGGGTGTAAAATCAAAGTTTCGAAAACGAAAACGTTACGCCGGAGACCGAGATTTTGAGTGTTGATAGCTCCTAAACAACTGAACGAAATGGTATGATAAACACTTCATTCGAAAGATAAAATGTCTACGCGTTCTATACTTGTTACTTTCTGATCCAAAAACATGTTTCAATAGTCTTAAATTTGCTTTCAAAACAGGCTATTGAAATCACCAATCGGTATATAAGCGAGCGCCGCCCGGAAATCCACTCAGTTCTAATTGAACAGCGATTGGAGCATGTTGTCGCTGTTGTGGTTAAGCTCTTCATTTATCATGAAAGCGCGGATGAACGGTGTCACCAAGAGCCTGTTTGTGCACCTTAGGCCAGAAGGGAATCCATCAGGAGGAGAGTGATGCTACAAACGGTTCCCCGGGAAGATCTCGAAGCAGCCGCTACACACACACACATACGCGCACGGAATTCTTTCCGTTTGGATCGAGAAAGATCCGGAAAATAATCTGCCAGTTCCTCTAGGAATTTAAAAATACATTCATGTGAAAGAGTTTATTTGAATGTTTTCTATCCATGTAACACTGTGACCAAATATGTTTCAATCAAGTGCTATTAACAGAAGCATTAACCACTGGTGGGCTTCCAGTATCGAGGAAAATGTGGAAATATCTAATCGTTACTGAAAATAATCTGCTAGTTCCTCTGGGAATTTAAAATTACATTCATATGAAAGAGTTTATTTTAATGTTTTCTATCCATGTAACACTGTGACCAAATACATTAGGTTTTGTGATTTTTCAATCAATCGCAATCAACAGGATAGCTTCTGAAGATTATTCTTCCCCATCAGTAGGATATTTCCGTATTCAATATTGGATGCATAAAACCTTGTGCCTCCAACGTAACGCTCTCGTTTTCGAAGTTCTCCAAATATTCATTCATTCAGAATGAATTCAGATTCAACTTCATACAAATGATCTCTAAATCAACGATAGTCCTACGTCACCCTTGCGGTTATACCATAGATATAACCCACTTCCTGTTTTTTGAAAAATATTATTGGCAACCCTGGTTACGACTGCGCAACGATTGTGGTACGATCGCTGGAATGGATGGATGTTTCCCTAACACAGACTTCAAAACCATGGAACCTGTGGAAATCGGCACAGCAAACTAGATGCAAGCTGCGGGTGCTTTTGTACTCGCTTGAGTTTCTGGAAATTGGAATGTTTCCCTAACACAGATTTGAAAACCATGGAGCCTGGGGAAATTGACATTGCAAAATTGATGCAAGCTGCGGGTACTTTTGTACTCGTTTGCGTTTCTGGAAATCGGAATGTTTCTCTAACACAAACTTCAAAACCATAGAGCCTGTGGAAATCGGCATAGAAATTTAGATGCCAGCAGTGGGAACTTCCGTACTCGTTTGCGGTTTTGCAAATTGATGATTAGTCAACATGTTGATAATTATTTGATGCGATAACTACTACCATAATGCATGAATCGACTTAAATTGAGATTTGTTGCAATTGAATTCGCAAATAGTTTCATTCATTCACTTTTTTAATCAATAATTTAATCAATACACAAAAGATAGCACTGCGCAGCGGCGATATCGTACCCAATAAGGGTCATCCGAGGTGGGATTATTGCTAATTGAAGAAATACAAGTGATTACTAAGCCAACGGCGGTCCTACGTCAACCTTGCGGTTATATCATAGGTATAACCCATCCATAGTTTTTGTACATATTGTCAACAAACCCGCATCCCATACCAGAGATTAGTATTATTTACTCGATAACATTAGTAAGCTTGGATATTGTCATATCTGAAAATTGGTGAGAAAAGCGCGTATTAACCATTTTCATTGTTCCCATAAGGCAATACGGAGGTATAATAAGGATATAATTCTGATACGTGCATTTTCGGCGAGAAAATGTAGCCGATATTGGGCTTCCGAATCATGGTTCTGCTTGACATATGTGTTTATTAGTACGGTCGAAAATGACTATAGATTGGTAGTATTTACCAAAAAATTCGTTATATTTACTAATTATTTCTCTCAGTGTAATAGGCGCGCAATGTGGGGAGCAGCTACCCGAATAGAAAAATGTGTTGTACCTTTTTTAACCTTGTTAACCGTTTGTTATAATAAGCCAGGATGCTCAGCAGAGTAATGAAATTGCTCGATGAGTGACCAACCGAAGCGATCCACTCTTTTTTGGTTCATTTTTATGAAAACGAAAGCACATTAATCCCCGTTATTGGTGTGCTTTCCATTCAGTACGCATTCAGTCCAGGCTCCCAAAGATATTTATTTGATAAAAAGTTGATGGATCTGAACCTAGGGGCACGGACGAGATCTTGACATAGGACTGTGATTGTCTATAGCAATTGCATTTGAATTGAGTTTTGTGCAAAGTTTAAAAAAAAATCTGTAATTTTTTCTCTTTGGATACATCAAATGGAAGCTTTGGAAAAAATCGTTTCCTGTATGAACTTGTATCCTTTAACAGATTAGATGAGTTAACGTGGTAGAATCCGGAACCAAATTGCGTTCAAAAGTGTACACAAAAATACAATTAAAACCATTACTGCCCTTTTCGTCTGTTTAATCAATTATGCAGAAGAAGACAAAGAGTCAACATGTATCATTTTTAAACACAAATCTAAACTGTTGAGATCTACATAAATATAGGTCAAATAAATCTGTGACTACAGAAATATATTATAGATAAATATAGCATTTTCTCCTTCGTCTCCACGTTGTCTGGAACATTGTTTGTAATAACTTCATAGCCCGGTGATTTATGTATATTGAGTATTCTATGACCATGAGTGCTCTCTTGGGAAATTCGAGTAGCTGCTGTAGTGAATTGATCTTATTGGGTGCCAGTTCGATAATCAATGAAGTGGATGAATTAAATGTTAATAGATTTAATTTTACTTTAGCTGAATGTAGTTAAATAAAAAATATTTTCTGGAGTTTTTTTTATACGCCAAAATTTGGGCAACAAAAATTGAACCACAACAAAAATTTTTGCAGCATGCAAACTCTGATATTTTTAATAGGATATTGTCACATTAAAAATCGATATGACTCCCAACTTTTTACATTATGATGCGTAGCTATTAATAAATGTCGGTTTTATAGGCATACACCTGATATTATTTAAGAAAAACTGTTGGACTTCAACCCATTAACGACCAAGCTGTAAAAATTATTTTTTAACGAGAGCCATTGGTGTAATTTTGATTATTGGCGTTATAGAAAGCCCAATCTTAAAGAATTATTTTTTCCGTTCTTCCGTTTTCGGAAAATGACAAAAAATTTTAAAGCCGCCAAACAAAAACATTGGCCAAAACCTACATTTTTGTTCCTGTAGAAGGTTAAATCCAATGGTTTGTTTCCTACATCACAATGTGTGATCTTTTATCAAAGTAATACTGTAGAAAAGTTCACATATTTTTGAATTTTATAAGGTTTCGATTTTTCTTAGGTTATGTGAGGTTATGTACTTTCCGTATATAGCTGCTTTAAACCGAATTTAATAAAGGTATACAAAATTGAATGAAATTGATAGTAAGTGGTAGCTAATAGGCTAAGCTATCATTCTATTCTATCTATTTGATGGCAAAACCTTACCATATGGTTGCTTTCCAAAGCTTTATCAAAGTTACTGTTCGATTTTTCGAACGCTTGGCATAAAACGGGTTAATGAGGTTTCCTCTTTACATGTAGCTTTCCTGTTCAGTAACAGGATAGAATTTTGGACACGAAAAATGATTCTTCGTCTCGTTGTTTGGTAGTATGAGTCTTGTCCCTTTTCCGATTGCTCTAGATATTTCTCCCAAAGCGCCTAGAAGCATATTCTAAGGTGAGGCCGTTTCGTCACTAAGTTGGTTAGGGGAGCGGTATATGAAAAAGTTATAGGAGGTTGTGTTCAAGACACGACCGCATTGTTGACGTAGAACTACGCTATAGTTTAATTCAAGTCGCTTGTCTATAACTGCGGATATTATTTTATAATGCTACGAAAATTTTGAAATAACCATTCTACCAGTTTGGTCGCCCTGAAATGTTTTTTTTTGCAGAATCATTTGACGATAATTGTTTGATGATTCATTCTTGTGTTCGCAGAACAATACATGCTTGAGATAAGCGCAGCTGTCATCCTTAGTGGAGAAAGTTTTTCTACTGGCAAGCGAAACCAAATCCCATACAGAATTTCAGAACGACATTTACTTTCTTGGTGACTAAATAAACGAAATAAACTCTATCTGTTAATCTCAAAAACCTCGAAATAAAGCACTGCTTCATTATGATCAAGATTCGCGCAAATACAATCCAAGTTGGAAGCAGTTTCGCGACTGACACGCGAGCCCAAATAAATTAATAACTTAAAATAACTAATTGAATAACTTGGTATTCCCCAAATAATTTTTGGTGCACAACCCTAACACCTGTTTCACCATAGCGTCAGTTCAATACATTGATGATAGAAAACAAACAATGTTAACTGCTTGGAAAAAGGCTGAATATTTGCTTCTGCAGAGATTCAGTACTAATACCCTAGCGTAAATATTTCCCTCCCACTATCTCCCCTCTTTGTTTATATTTATCATTACGACTGCATAATTTGCAACACAAAACAATCGTCAATCATAGCAATAAAAAAATTAGGCGATTGTTGCATCGTTACAGGGCCAATGCACACGGGAGCAGATACAAATGGGGCTTCAGCGTAGCGAAGATGCAGTATTTTCACGTACGGATTATGAAGCACGCACGTACGCACACAAATATCCATATATCGATGGCTTTAAGAAACTAAATATATACACACTTATCTCCGTTTTGTGCTCTTCTCAACAGAAGCCCTTTCAGTTGATATTGCCAGTCTAGATAAGCTTAGCTGTCATCCTTTGTGGAGAGAGTTTTCCTACCATCATGCGAAACCAAATCACTGACAAAATTCCAGAACATTTATTTTCTTGGTGAGCTGACGATAGCCTAGCTTGATGATTCCCCACACAATTGTGTAGCTCAGAACATTAATGCAATGGCGTCAGTTTGATGCAATGATTGCAATGCCAGAGACATCAACGAGTAAGTAATTTAGTCGCGTCCACGACTCAATCCTAAACGAAGACATGTGATGACGCAAAACAAGGAAGAACAAGCGATATTCATTGCTTTGAATACAGAACGACACTGAAAGTTTGGCTTCCTTCCTCGCTTGAGACTTTGAACTTCTTCAGTTTATTCGTCTCTAACCTTAAAAAAGGCCCTTGAAAACATTATCCATTATATTACTCCTCCGCCTCCATTGCCTTGAGAAAGGCATTTGATCCCTCGCTGTCCAGCTCGCCCAGCAACAATGTTGTTCAGTCGGTTTCCTCACGAAGGATGAAAGTTTGCTTCAGCGAAATCCACTGTTTATATTTCAGGTAAATATTCCCCTTCGTTGCTCGTTATTGACAGCTCTGTTCGGGAAAGCACACAAATGGACAGAACAAATGTATGAGGAAATGGGAATGCTTCTAATTTTCATTAATTTTAACCATAGAAAGGCTATGGGATTGTAATGTATAGCATATCAAACAAATCTTAGGGAATTTCCGATTCGTTTGGTATGTAAATCGCCAAAATCCTTTCGCGGCAAAAATAGTTATTAACGTTAACTTTAACGTTGGTGTGATTTCAATAGCCTGTTTTGAAAGCAATTTTAAGGCAATTGAAACAAGCTTTTGGATCAAAAAGTAAAAAGCATAGAACGCGTAGACATTTTATCTTTCAAATGAAGTGTATATCATACCATTTCGTTCAGTTGTTTAGGAGCTGTTAACGCTCAAAATCTCGTTCTCCGGCGTAACGCTTTCGTTTTCAAAATTTTGTACTTGCACCCCGGTATAGAAATGAAATACGTAGTCCTACGTCAAAACAGTACGGAAGAAAGCAGAAGGGGAATTATTTGCTTGAAGCGTGAAAGAGACAGACTGATCAGGAGCGAGCTTCGGTACTAGCGTATTGTGTTTTGTTTACAAACAAAACACAGTAGACTTCCAAGATGACTGAAGAATGTTTTGTGTTCTAGGCGCCTTGATTGCTGCCAGAACGATTTTCCAACTCTTCTTATAATCAAGACCAAGGAAAAAACAGCCTCGGGATACTAAATTACAATCGAAGCTGGTTGCCAAGGTGAAAGAAATTACTGATCTAGGAGAAGCGTGAAAGTGAAGGCGACAAGTGTTAGTAAGAGGCAAATATTCGTACGAAACTATGCTATTCGATCGCAAAACATAAAAAATAATGCTGTATGCATACATACTTAAAATTTTGTTTCGTGGTTTCGTTTTCAACAAAGGCTTACTCTGCGTTTTTTAACGTCACTAAGATGACCAATTCCGGAAAAATATCCTCCCAGCCTACGTATTGCAGTACACAAAATCGTCGAAACTACGAATTTGCCACTTATTAGCGTAACATTATTCTGCTCGGGTACACACACCTCACAGCCTACTAAGCGCTCGCAGCGTGAAAACAACAACAAAACGAGCCACCCTCTCTATCATTTCGCGGTTATGTCTATTCATAAAGGAACGAAAACGTGGAACACAAAACGATGAACAAGCAACAAGCATCAAAAGCGCGAGCCTACTGTTGACAATAACTTGTACCCCACCTCTGTGTGAACACTTCTTGTAATAATAGTTTTATTGAAGGCAGAACGAAACAAAACAAAAAGTGTGAAAAATAATATACTTACACGCTACAAACAATAATTAGCGATGGCGACGGCGAGAGACCCGTGGGAAAATGACAAAAACAATAAACTAGTTACTCTGCAGAACAATAAGAACAAAACACATGTAGAACATTTGTTATTTACACGAAACAACAAATCGGTCATTTGGAAGAAGATAAAGATAGATTATATATATATATATATATATATATATATATATATATATATATACAAACACACAAACACACATATATATATATAGCCACTTTTAGAACCCCACTTCTGATCCTTGTATCATAACCGTGAACGTTAACGAAACAAACAAATTAGAAGCGAAGAAGGATGCAAACAAACGACTGCCAATAAGGGCTGATAATATAATAAGCGGTAAGGATCTTCGAACACAGGTGATATCGTTTCGTTTCGTGACAGCAACATTTGTGTATCAAATCAAATCAAATGTACGTAAAAATGAGATATACTTGTATCATGCAATAGACGACAAGCAAAAGTTACTTCTAGTTTTAACTGCAAACGATTTTTATCTCAACGTTGTATTTCGTGTATCCAAAAAAACATTCCGTGAAGATTAAGCGAACCCTTTTTGTTCGAATTATATTGTTGTAAACTAAATTCAAAAGGAAGCTATATATAAAATCATTACATCATAAATTCAAACCCATTGTTTAATTTTCCCAAAGAAAGGTAAGGAATTTCGGCACAAACACAAGTCTCGAACACATTTTCTGCACGCAACCGGCACACTTTATTCCTTGAGCTCACTAACCTGAATGGATGGCACGGTTTCGGCAGTGTTTGTGGGTCTCTCGGCCGGTAATGGCGCTGTCACCGTCGCGGCCATCGTCTGCAGCGTTTTGAACTTCCGCTGGACGCACTTTTTGTGTTTATTTGAGCGCATGTGCAACTGCCACTGGTACTCGCCTACTATGGTCCGCTGGCAGTCCTGGCAGTGGAAGGAAGTTTCCTCGTTCAAACCTTCTCGGGGGTTTGCGAACCTGGGTACCGGGGTGATGGGGGGAGGCACACCGGCAAGAACGGCATCGATCACTTGATACGCCCGGGTGGATACGTTCGAGGCCCACTGCGTAACGTTGGTTGTGTCCAGGGCGTAGATCGGAGGGACCTGTGAAAATTATGAATGCTGGGACTTTAAAAAGTTTCTATGTTCTCATTAGAAGTACCGTTTCCACTTGAATTCCGAACACTCCATTGTAAAAAACTAAATCTGCTGAACATCAATGTTGTTTTGATACCTATAAATGTTGTTATACGAAAGGGTATACCCTAAAAAATGAGTGGGTTATATCTATGATATAGCCGCAAGGTTGACGTGGGACTACCTTAGCTTATCAATCATTTGTTTGTATTGATTAAATTTTTGATGGAATGAAACAATTCCCGAATTCAATTGAATTCAATATATTTGATTTGTAACTAAAAAGATTGTGAAATGTCATGTAAGGTCAATTCATGCATTGTGATAGTAAATTTAATGATAGTCCTTTTACGGTTGGTATGATGCCTAGAACAAAATTTGTGAACGGGAGAATTTTCAAACGATTATTTTATTTTACATTTGCTTCTGAAGTTTGCATCTCTCAAGTGTACGTACTTATCGAACCGCGAATTCGCTTGATTATATGAACTTCAGGCACTCAGTTCCGATTTTGACATGTATGTCGAACGCATATTGTTTAATGAATAGGCGTTATCGCAGCAAATGGTTAACAACATTTTGCCTAATCATCAAATGGTATGCGTAGAAATTCAATGAGCGGAAGATATGAAGGTATATCCTTCAATACAATAATGAATAACCGAGCCAAAGCGTTGTGTTCGTACCCGCTTTGGTAATACGTGCTAGGAAAACACTTTGCGGAGTGCAAAAAAAATGCGGGTGCAGAGATACCCCCGACTTGCATGAATCAAAAACTTCAACTTCTACTTTTTATACTATAAAGGATTTAAACTTGAAAGTTCATTCGTCTCTAGTGTCTGCACGATTTTCCCAGGTTCTTAAGTTTAGGAGACCGTGTTAAAGAAACATATTCTAGTTTGCACAAAGGCAAGCGAGTACAAAAGTACTCGAAGCTTGCATTTATTTGCAGAGCCGATTTTCCCAGACATTTTGGTTTTGAAGTCTGTGTTAAGTAAACACATTTCAGTCGGAACAAAAATGCCACTGACTTGCATGAATTTACAATGCCAATTTCCTCAGACACCTTGGTTCTGAAGTCTGTGTTGGGGAAACACATTTCAGTCGGAACAAAAATTACCCCGACTTTCATGTATTTGCAATGTTGATTTCCCCACGCTACATGGATTTGAACTCTGTGTTAGGGAAACACATTTCAGTCGGACCAAAAATACCCCCGACTTACATGTATTTGGAATGCCAATTTCCCCACGCTCCTTGGATTTAAAGCCTGTGTTAGGGAAACACATTTCAGTCGGAACAAAAATACCCCCGACTTTCATGTATTTGCAATGCTGATTTACCCAAGGCTGCTTGGGTTTGATGGCTGTGTTAGGGAAATCGTAGATCGGGCCAATCAAAATGAGGCAGTTATGCCGTTTAGATAACGCTTAACATTTTACAGTTATTCAATTGTTTATCTAATGAAAAATAACATTTTATTAATTGCGATAGAAGCGTAGAAATATTCCCTATCAATTGATGCAAACATCTTTCCGATCCAGTAAGAAATGTTCGAGTTATAAGCATTTGGAATCTTTCATTTTTTCCTACATGTTCTGTGTTTAGGTTTTCATTTTACCCTCCATATACTCCGGTTAGACGTAGTCCCACGTCAAAAAATCGGAAATTTCACTATTAAATTATTTATAACATTGATGTTTAGTAAATTTACTTCTTAAAATGAAGGGTTCGAAATTCTAGTCTGTTCGGAATATGAGTCAAAACGATAAGTATTGACGTAGGACTACGTCTTTGATTTCTATATAGGAGGGTCACTCTACGAAAAATGTAACGTTTATTAAGAGTTTTCAAATGCATATTACGCAGAATCGTTTTTACGATATATGTTATAATATATACCAATAGACGGCAAATTCTCCATCATTTTTTTTCTCCTGAGACATCAACAGTGGAAATAATAAAACAAGTGAGCAATTTAACAAATAAAAGAGGTATGTTTGCGAGCGAATGCGAATGTAAATCGTGTATTATGCATTCTTTCTTTCAACTTCGTTCCCATGAATATTGTATGCAGCACAACATTGTGTGCAATAATTCGTTCTATCAAACAAGCTAGCAAGACCTTTTTCGAATGTAAACATGTTGAAGTAATCAGATGCAACATTTCATGCAAGATTTCATCAAAACAACGAGGAAAGTGCCACCCATACAGTAATCGTTCGTTAATTGGGTCGGAAAGGCAATACAATTATCTTATTTTACTCGCTAACTGGACTACAAAGCAGAAAAGCAATACTTCAAGTTAAAGATGACATCTATTATTGCTACATAACTGCTTTGCAGCCCAATTAACGTACGCCCTGTTATAGATAAGTCCAGTTCAATATTGTCCAGTTAGCGAATGACTTCTGTATATGACGGGGTGACGAACATTTCAAGCGAGTGTCTCCCGGGCTGCGGCAACATGGGCAATTTTACAGCGAAAAATGCTATCAATACTAAGAGGATGGCAGCGATTATCATGCGCGGACTCATTGAGATCGGCATTACATCACATCGCAAAAATGAAACGAAATAAAATATTAATAATCTTTATGACTCATATTCATAATTCCTAATGATTCAATTCTTTCTATGATAGATTGAGCAGTAGAACCAATACGACTTAACTGTGATAGTCTGTAAACGAACATTATTCCACCGAAAAAGCTACTGCTCCCGATGCCTTAGAATAATACTTATAATAAGAATAAGACAATGGAAAGAAATCACAATACCATAGCTACCCATTGAAAATAAAGCAACTTCATGATTTCACGTGTATTTTACCTCAAAAAATCACGAAATTGTAAGAATTTTCAACTTGTTTTTTGTTTCTTCCCCATAAACATAAACTTTATATTCTATGTAATCAATGGCGATATTTTTTTTTGTTTACCGATCCACATATACTTCATCTACCATTCCACTCTGCTATGTGCCACACTGATATTCAATTATTTTCAGTTAGAAAGTTGAACTTCCTGCCAGAAGCTTATTTTCGTTTTTTGTTCGTAACAAACTGTTCGACGGTTATTAGTACATATGACAAACGGCCCTTTTCAGGGCTACTATTTGGAGTTTCAAAAGAGTTGAACTAACAAATTTCTGAACAATGAAAAGAATTACATTTGAAAAAAAACATTTGTTCTGACCAATCACAGTCCTACGTCAAACTTCCGTCCGTGCCCCTAAGCCTAGGCCAGACCCTTCTACATTTTTTATATTGAAAACACAAAGTTTACATAATCATCACTCAACAATCCTATCATATATTTTTTTGGAATCAGTTGGAAGTTTTTTGGCGTAGGACTCTATCAGTAACGGTTCCAAATAAAAAAAAACAGAACACAGCGTTTGTTCCGTCCGGAGGGAACTATAGAGTGAAGTATATGTGTTTGGATATGCTTTGAAATTGACTTTATCACCCGCGGAAGGAATACGGTTTACTATATACTATATTTACACTATTTGTTAATAAGTAAAGTAATATAAATGTGAATGCGTCACTGGCAATTTGGTTAACTTGCTGCTACAAATGGTGCTGATGCTGATGATGATGTTGTTACTTCTGCTAATGCAGCTGACGCAATATTGCGGCTGCTGCTGCTGGTATTATTGCTGCTACTGCTGCTGGAGCAACGAATGTTGTTGCTTCTTGGTGTTCCTTTTTTGATATTGCTACTGCTTCTTTCTGCTACTGCTTTTACTGGTTCAACGCACTGGCTGCTTCCCTTGTTGTTCACGGTTCACGGCTTCACGGTTGGATTGAAACTGAATGAGGTGCGCGGTTAGGATAGCTGCTTATATACCCTCGTTCTTGTGCAAGTGCATAGCAATAAAATAAAAAGTGGGGAGGCTTACGAAGCGAATCCCTTCCAGTACGTTTCCCGGACTGAACAGCGTTCCATCCAGCATTCGATCTACGGACAATGTGGATAAAAAATATGGAAATTTAAGCTTCGCCTGTTCTCACTTTATTGAGAATAAACAAGCTATCCGTGAATTCGCAGCATTCATTCAGCTAGCGACCAGACGGCAGCGAGGTTTTCCAAATAGCTGAAAGTTTAGTTTAGTTTCCAGAATTGACCTTTATAATTCAAACATGCGTTACATTAAGGGTGCAAGGATTTGAGCGTTAAAATCTTTGTGACGGCTGAACTAAGTGGTATCAAAATCAATTCTGAAAGATAAAAGGTGTATAAGTGATGTTTGATACTTATTGACTCAAATCTTTCTTCCATAGCTCAAAAACTGTTTGGAAGAAGATTATTGAAATCACAAAAACCTATAAATAAGCTTGAAAGGTTGGCCAACATCAGTTGCTAATTTTGTGTAAAATTTTTCTTCCCGGATGCATTCTCAGAATATGTGCGAAGTAAGCATAGTGCAGAGCTTGCCCTGACAGACAGAAGCAAACACAAATATGTGATCGCTTCGGGCCGCCCTGTGTCAAGCACGTGTATTGGCAATAAATAACGAATCATGAATCACCCATCTTTAACTGTTTCTACAAAACCACGTAAACTCATCGGTCCTTTTTTCAGGGCTACAAACTCGACTAAATCATTCGAAGTATTCAAAAGCGAATTTATTTTTATATTTTTGGCCGGAAGAGAGCTTCTGAGAATTTAGGAGCAAGTTCGGATTTATTAGACTCTCAGACTTTCTCAGTTCATTTTCCTCTAGCTCTCAAAAAGACCAGTCTGAAAAACTATACTAAACACTCGGCCTTGAGAAAGGCCATTTGGAAAGTCTCGCTGCCGCTGCCATCTGGTGGCGGGATGACAGGATGAATTACTTATTGGTGACTTTTTTCGATCGATCATTTTTTTTTGTGTATTCGGACATTGTTTCCGGGTTAGAAGTGGCGTCAAGTGTAGCATACTCCAGGCTGGTTATTGAGAAGATATTTTTCAGCGGTAAGAGTTATGTTCTTCGGTGGAAAACTAAAGGTGAAAACTTGTTCCGCAGAGGTCAACACCGTCAGGAAATCCCCACTCAATTCGGTTCAGATTCCATGGTCCTACGTTAACAATGCGGTCGTGTCTTGGACACCACTCTTCTTTATTTATTTTTTTGCGGGCTGCTGGCCTAGACAGTTACGAATCCGTTTGATACGAATGCGAATCGGTTGAAAATTTGATTTCCTGTCTGCATGAATGAGGACTATGGGAACCTTCAGCTTTCCCGTTTGGTTTGGTTTTATTCCATTTCTGCTTTCCTCTCCCACACTAGCTGAAACGATCCTTCTACAGTCCTTCTATCAGTCTGTTCTGTCCACATTATTTTAAATGTGTTTCCGAACACTTCCATTCTTACAACTCTTAGGGGAGATGTGGGTGAGAAAAACAGTGGGGGTAAAACGGGCAGGTTACGGACCCAGCTTAGGTAGCAGGGCTAAAGATAAATAAAAATAATCTCATATCAAATTTGTAGCGCAATGCACATTTCAGAAACAAAATAATGCCAGCAGGAGGAAACCACATGTTTCGTTTCCTTTTTTCAATTCTTTTATATGACTCCCAAGATAAGCGCGCCAGAGATAGCGCATAAGACGAATGAATAAAAGTAAATATTTATTGTCGGCAATTTGTTTTGTTTGGGTATCGCTCTTGATCGCGCATGGAATGAGCGCGAAAAGCAGGTAAAGAATAGGGCAAAGAAACAAAAATGTTTATTTATGATCCCATACGGGTGACGTAGTGGAGGATAAGAACATAGGGATAGGCGTTTAGAAAGGGATAGATATGAATTCCTTTGCTGGCAATTGGCAAATAGTTAGGTCGTAAAATCTTCACCAAATTGAGCTTCTTCAGCGATAGCGAAGGATGGAAACCATGGAATGAATTTTAGGTAGCAAATAGGCGGGCAGATAACCGATGCGGTTTCGGTTATCTGAGTAGCAAAGGGATATCTTTTCTCTCCCTTTTAATTTTAATCTAGAGTAAGAATTCGTGTATATGTAGTCCGGATTCTTACTCAATAAGTTAGTTCAAATCCTCAGTTCATTTTAGTTAGACAAACCAAAAGGTTCACTTCAGCATGGAAATAAACAGTAAACAATTTCGGGAGCAAACCAGAACGTATTTATTTCTCAAAATCAAGTTAAGCATCAGGATCAAGGCAGCCAAGTCCAGGCAGCCAAGTTCAACATCCGCAAGGCCAGAACTCCTAGCAGGGAAGGAGTTCGAAAACACTGGTTAGAATAACAGAATAAATCCCAAATCGGAAAGCAGACCACTAGCTTCACTCGGACGGGCCGCCGGATTCTGAAGGGTTAGTTGCTGCCCTAGTTGGGATTCGATGAAGTCTAGGGGCTCAGCCCATAAGAGAGCCCTTAGGGCAAGATTTCGAAAAGTAACAGAGAGGAGGAGCCGAACCAAATATTGACAAAATCCAATAACTAGGGAAACTTGGATTCCCTAGTTAACAGGATAGGTGTTTAACTTGTATAGTTACATTATGAATTTCAAATTTCTGTTAATGGGAATCCTTTCTACATGCCTTCCTATGGTGAGGTGAAACGGACAGTTCCCAGTGGGAGTGAGATGGACTGTGAAAAGTCTGTTTAATGCTACTCCTCAGGAATGCTCTGCGTCTATAAACGAAAATCAAATCGCCAAAGGTGGACTGTCTAGAAAACGGACTGGAACCAAAAGCAAAATAGTTAAGAGTCTGTCCGTTTATATTGCTAAAAGATGTACAGATGTCAGATGTTTTGGGATGGGACGAAAATCTGGACAATTTGATGAATTCATACTATCTTCAATAAAATCAATAGTATTCTATTCATACCATGTTACGACCTCCCGGCGGTAATGACAGCTGGCTAAGTCGAGCCAGACCTTCACGGGACGTTCGTGTGATCGAATGAACGGTAAAATTATCTTCTGAAGATACTTCTCCTTGTAGAGTTGTCCACTCGTAGTTGCTCCTGTGATGGAAACCTTTGTTTTCTTTCCACAACTACAGATACCTTACCAAATCATCAACTTTCGAGCGAATTTATCGACGAGAACAAATTTGAACTTACCCGGAGTTAAATAAGGGAATAGAATTTTTGACCCAGGATTTGTACATACTCGCATACAGGTTCGCCGAACTGTACAGTGTGCCACAGCGAAAGTTTTTGCCAAATCGCTTTCGAGGGATTGTTTGGGATTATCTTCGCTGTCGAATACATACTTGTTGGAATGTTTTTTAGTTCTTTCTTAGCTTTATTTATTAGTTTCTCCTCCGTTTTCGCCACGAATTTGTTGGAGTGAACTCTCCGCGAAATTCCCCACTTTCTTCGCAACGGGATGATGCTCCCAATACGCATAAACCATGGAGCGCAGTTGTTTTGTTATTTTCGCCATAACATCCGCAGTTCAACTGATAGCGTTGTCAAATTTTGTCTGAAAACTCATGGGTTACTATGATTGACGCATGAAGAATTGGTAAAATTTGTCATTTTTTCAATGCAAGCGTTAAACAACTCTTCCAGATCATACGCAAGGCGCTTATATCAATGTATAACAGGTGAAGCACCATCATCACTTCAATAAGAAGGGAGTTACGGTTTGTGGAGTGGGGGTTGTTTGTTTTGTTATAGCTAGGATACGCTATTTTTGCATTTTCACATGCGAGAGTAGTGGAAATGAGAATGAAAATCTACAAAATCACCCCTTCTTTTTCGTAAAATTCGCGAAAGCGGAACATAGTAGGCATCGTTCGAATAAGCGTCGCAGCAGTTTGTAGAGAGCCGCCGGCAGCGGTCTGATGCTGTTTGTAAACAATACCGACAGCAATTCCAATATGGCTGAAAGTGCATTTCATATGATTGTTTCACCTGGTATATATAGAGGCGCCTTGATCATACCGATGTTGTTAGTGTCTTGACACGACAACTAGAGACGCTGCGTTAACTAAAAAGAAGGGGCCAAATACAATACTATTGGGAACAGACATTATCGGACCAGTTGGATTTTTGATGCAGGTATCCACAATCATTTTCCATTGCCGAATAAGAAACACATTCAGAGAAAAAAACAATTTGTCAAAACAATACAATTACATTATAATTTCTAAACGAACGAAGCGGCTATTTTTGAAGCAATAAATTGAAATTTTGCAAACCCATTTAGTCATTAGAAATTACCATTTCATGTGATAAATTTTGCCAGCCTGTGCTTATGTTTTCTTTTCGCACATTCAGTACTCTATCCTTATATCATGACTTTCTTCGAAGTCACAGTCAATTTCAGTTAATGCCTACGCACCTACTCAAAATTCCACTCAGCTCCATACGCTACATAAAATATTTTAAAAATATGCGTTCGATTGAATAAACAACACTCGCGAACAAATGTCATCCACCCCTCGAATTGTTATTTTTTTTTCAGCTTCACCAAACCAATAAAACCCATTTGACCCCACCATTCTACACGCAATAATGTCTCAGTGACTTACGAATAAATTTCCTCGTCGATGGGAAGTAAATTTCCCCGCAGTTTCTACCGCCGAAAATCGAGAGTAAATTTGAGTGATTTAATTATGCATAACAACGCTAACGGGATAATTTTATTGATGTGTGCCCGGCTGTCCCCTCTCGAATTGAATTTGTCTAACCATAGAGGCAAATTGGACTTTCTCCGCAGAGCGCGCGGAGGGCACGCGCGTGTCCTTCGCTCCGCATCCCCGGTTACGGGCACCATATGCCACCATCTGCTGCTGCTGAAAATCCCCAAAAGACGCGCATAGCTATAAAATTTTATTACCTCCCTCCGTGCGTTCGCCAGGAATCGATGATTTATCCATTTAATCTGTTTCTTCGAGTAGCGCTGCGTCACCAGCTTCAGATTGTCCAGGCACCGTTCCAACAGCGGCAATCCCTCGGGACGTCGATCCTCTTCTCCGGTCGGTGCCTCCTGCTGCCCTCGGATGTACTCCGTGATAAGCTGGTCGTGGGCGGCGTCGTATCTGTCCAGGTACTCAACGAACTCCTTGAATCCGATGCTCTGCAAGATGCCCCGATGGTACTCGTTGTCTCTGGAATAATGGGAATAGTTTATTGATTGACAAAAATGTGGGAAGAAAATTGCATTACGCACTCGTAGGGCTTCACGTAGCGCTCCGAGAAGGTGCGAATCTCAGCGAGCAGACCTTGGGCGACCATCGAGTCCACACGGGCGCTCAACCGGGAGTTCAGCGTTTCCTGTGGGAGAAAAACAACGAAAGCCTAAATAAATATTCTAGTGTAGATGCACAAATTTCAGACGTCTTTTCGAGCATTGATGAAATAAAAGAATGTTATGTTTACAATCTTTTATTTCATGATTTGTTTATTGACCAATTGACGATCAAGCTGTAAACATATTTTTTTTAACGAAAGCCATTGATGTGATTTTGGTGATTTGCGTTTCAGAAACCCCAAATCTTCAAGAATTATTTTTCCGTTCCTCAGTTTTCCGAAAAATAACAAAAAATCGAAAAATCGGCAAACAAAAATATTGGCAAAACCTACATTTTTCATCCTGTAGGAGGTTCAATTCAATGGTTTTCCCCCCAATCACAATGTGTATTTTTTATCAAAGTAATGCTGTAGGAAAAGTTACATATTTTTGCATTTTATTAGGTTTTGTTTTTTGTTAGTTTATGTCAGGTTATATACTTTCCACACTTAGTCTTTTTAGACCGTTTTTTGTCCAATAAAGTTATATACCAATGAAAGAAATTGATAGTAAGTGGGAGCCAAGAAACTAAGCTATCATTTGATGTCAAAACCTTATCACATGGTTGCTTTCCAAAGCCATGAAAAATTATCACAGTTGCTGTTGGATTTTTCGAACGCTTGGCATAAAATGAGTTAGAAAAATATATTCAAACAGATTCAAAATCAGTAAAGATGCCGCATGACTTCGGGCAAACCAAATTTTTTTTTGAGAAAATAGCAACCATTTGAAAAAATAAACTGCATTTTTTGAACGTTTTTTATGACAATTTCAATTTTTCAAAAAAAGTGAAATTGAAAGAAAATATTCTTAATTGGTTTATGCGATAAAGACATGTATAAAGCTCTTAGAGATGAACCAGCCTTTGGCTGAAAATCTCTTTAATAAAGAAAAAAAAACATGTATAAAGATTTATTTACATCATATTTAGAATGAATCGGTTCAGTAAAATTTGAGATACCACGTATGCGAGTTTGAAAAAAATATTTCGAGAAAAACACGTTTGAAGTTTCGTGTCAGTATTTGACACGAAACTTCAAACTGCCGTAATCTCACAAAGTGGCCTAAGCGCCAAAATTGACATTTTCCTTTTTTGTTATACATCGGTAAAGAATACCAAATACTTCCAAAAAAAATGCGATGTTTTACAAAAATATTACGGGGTCATATTTTTGTAAAACAAGTTTGAAAACAAAGTGCCGTAAGTGCCATTTCCCCTATGATGTGACGTAATTTGATTGTGATGCGACGTGATTTTTTGACGTAGGACTACGTCTTTCATTTCTATACCGGGATGTAAAATCAAAGTTTCGAAAACGAAAGCGTTACGCCGGAGACCGAGATTTTGAGCGTTAATAGCTCCTAAACAACTGAACGAAATGGTATGATAAACACTTCATTCGAAAGATAAAATGTCTACGCGTTATATACTTGTTACTTTCTGATCCAAAAACTTGTTTCAATAGTCTTAAAATTGCTTTCAAAACAGGCTATTGAAATCACCAATCGGTATATAAGCGAGCGCCGCTCGGAAATCCACTCAGTTCTAATTGAACAGCGATTGGAGCATGTTGTCGCTGTTGTGGTGAAGCTCTTCGTTTATCATGAAAGGGCTGATGAACGGTGTCACCAAGAGCCTGTTTGTGCACCTTAGGTCAGACATGAATCCATCAGGAGGAGAGTGATGCCACAAACGGTTCCCCGGGAAGATCTCGAAGCAGCCGCTACACACACACACACATACACGCGCGGAATTCTTTCCGTTTGGATGCCATTCAGCATCGAGAAAGATCCGGAAAATAATCTGCCAGTTCCTCTGGGAATTTTCAAAATATATTCATGTGAAAGAGTTTAATTGAATGTTTTCTATCCATGTAACACTGTGACCAAATATGTTTCAATCAAGTGCTATTAACAGGTGGTTATCGAGTTAGTATTAACCACTAGTGGGCTTCCAGTATCGAGGAAAATGTGGGAATATCTAATCGTTGCTGGAAAATAATCTGCCAGTTCCTTTGGGAATTTTCAAAATATATTCATGTGAAAGAGTTTAATTGAATGTTTTCTATCCATGTAACACTGTGACCAAATACATTTGGTTTTGTGGGTTTTCAATCAATCGCAATTAACAGGATAGCTTCAGAAGATTATTCTTCCCCATCAGTAGGATATTTCCGTATCCAATATTGTATGCGCCCGCAATCGATTATTGCTCAGTCGCCGAAAGTTCCGAGCTCAGAGAGTTCATTCCCCTCTAGTTTGCCTTCCAAATTGCCATCGTAAACCACGCCTTCTCTCGATTCAATCACGCACAAAAAGCATACTTAAGCGATATTCTGGTGGTGAGACGCATTCATTTTTCGTGAGGACATCGACAAGACAACATCGTTGCTGAGGATGCTGGACGGCGAAAGATCGAGATCTGCCCTGAAACGCGAGCAGTTTGTTTGAAACTGTGAGGGAGCACAGAGAAGCCGATCCTTCAGGAGAAGAGAAGGTGACCATCGAAGTAGCCGCTACACACACACATACACGCACGGAATTCTTTCCGTTTGGATGCCATTCAGCATCGAGAAAGATCCGGAAAATAATATGCCAGTTCCTCTGGGAATTTAAAATTAAATTCATGTAAAAGAGTTTATTTTGATGTTTTCTGTCCATGTGACACTGTGACCAAATACATTTGGTTTTGTGATTTTTCAATCAATTGCCATTAACAGGATAGCTTCTGAAGATTATTATTCCCCAGCAGTAGGATATTTTCGTATCCAAAATTGGATGCATAAAACCTTGTACCTCCAACGTAACGCTCTCATTTTCGAAGTCCCCGAAATATTCATTTATTCATTCATTCAGAATGGATTCAGATTCAACTTCAAACAAAGGATCACTGAATCAACGATAGTCCTACGTCACCATTGCGGTTATATCATAGATATTACCCACTTTCTGTTTTATCTTATCTGATGGCATAAGATGAATGAGTAGGGACAGTAAATTTCACATAACAGCATCTTTCGTAATGGACGTTTAGCATAATGAGAGTCACATGTCTTCTTTCATGTGGGAAACCATTTTTCCGAAAAGTACGTCATGCCAAATATTTTAATCAAAAACAGTCCGTCCCCATACAGTGCTAGGGGAAAGTAGGTAAAGACGGACACCCTAAGGTGTAATCTCAATTTTTACACATACATAACTTTCATGCTCGCAGTTGTTGTACAAATTGAAACTTCAGGTCCTTTTCTATCATAATTGCCGTTGATACTGATAATTTATTCCAACATTGATGTATTCTGGGTCATTGGAAAAAATGCATCGAAGTACTATTTCTTCACATGGTCGCGAAAGACGGAAATCTGGAATGGGTAAGACGGACACTAAGGTGGAAAAGATGGACACTTACGGAAAAGTTGTAGTTTTTGTACGTATTTTAGTGTTTTCAGCATTGGGGAGTGTTCTTGAATTACGCTACGATTCGAAAGGCTACTCATGTTGTTCGTAGACAGTTTCATCCTTGAAAGGGAACGACAGAAGAGGTCAAATACATACACTCCATGCAAAAATTTCTGGATTTTTGCGGGCCATTGTCCTCGCAAAGGAAGGAAAAGGATCTGAAATAACCAACAACCTGTCCACGCATATTTTAAATGACCTCCTAGGAAGACGATCATTCATTTGTATAGTTTAATGATACACTTAAAAATGTTTCAAAACGAAAGTTTATTTACAAAGCATTAAAAACAATTCATCGATGGTTTAAGTTCATTTGAGTATTTAAATTAATTCAATTTTCAGTGGGAATAAAAAAACAAGAAAAAAAGAAGAATCAAGAGCAGTTCTGACAAATAGTTGCAGCAGAAGTAAAGCATTCAGCGTGGAACCATGAAAGGCATTGTAAGCATATTGTCCAACCTGTCCCGAAATCTGAATCAGAAAACTGGCTTCCGCATTTCTCGCATAGATTATCAGATGAGGTGTCCCCTTTGCCCTTATTTTGCTTAGGCTTCTTCGAAGAGCGTTGTTTTTGTTCTGTTTTGATGGATTTAATGTCTTTCGATGCTTTCGCCTTCTTCAAAGTGTCAGCGTATTGAGCAGACGTTATGTCAGCTGCCTTTTCTGCTTGGCGTTTTCTCTTCGTTACTCTCGGGGTGACCATTTTCGGTAACGGAAGTATGATCGACGGAGATATTTCAAACACCGGGTTATTGGCCGTTGAGATGGTGTCCGGTTCTGCGAAATCAGCCATGATGTCTTCGGGAAGCACTTGAACTTCTTAATCCTCACAGGAAATGCGATTTACGGTCGATTGACTAGGCGCACCTTCAAGATGCAATCGAAACGTCTCTTCTTCACGAAGAATCTCAGGATCGGGTTGATCAGTCACCGTGGCCGGGGCAAAGTCATCATCGGAAAAAATATTGCGATCAAATGGCCAAACTCCTGTTTTTTCGAACCCATTCTCAGAAATTTCCGTAGTAGCCGCCTTGATGAATGCAGGCTTCATGAGCTCGGCAACGTCATATTGGCTGACGACTTTACCTGGATTCTGTTGTAGGAAACGCTCTACTTCCTGTGCGTAGTACGTCTTAAAAGGTGCCATAAAGGATACATCAAGCGGTTGAAGTTTGTTGCTAGTGTAAGGTGGTAAAACTAGAACCTTAACAAAGTTAGCTCTAGCTTTCTCGGTAAAAGCTAGGTTCTTCGTGTGCGACGAGAGGCCATCAATTATGAGCAAGGCAGGACTGTCTTCAGAAGGTTTTACATGCTCCAAAAAGTGATCGAACCACTCATTGAATATTTCGACCGTCATGTAACCCGATGCATTACAGGAAAATTTGCTTCCACGTGATACCCCTTTCTTCAAAGCTTCGTGCATCCGCATGCGAAGAAAAATGAAGAACGGCGGAAGGTGCTGTCCGGTTGCGGACATGCACATTACTGCCGTAGCTGTTTCTCCGCGTTCCGCAGATGTAATACCACCAACCTGTTTTTTGCCTTTCAATGCCGCTACCTTAGACTTCTTCGGAGGAACCTGTAAGAAAGTATGAATAAAAAATTAAACTGATTTTTAAACTAACAACAATGCCAAAACAAATACTAACGGTACAAACACTAGTCTCATCGGCGTTCAAAACACGATCTGGCGTCAATTTGGGATCTTTCAGCGCTTCTTCCAGCAAATCGTAAAACGCAGATACTGCTGGCTTATTGAAGCCTCTGGCTCGGGCGGCAGAGGTAGCTTCAGGTTTACGGAACGACAATTTGGGATTTCGTTTCAGAAAATTGCTTAGCCAAGCTTTTCCAGCCATCTTGGTAGACTTGTTGAACGGATGTGGCAATCCATTTTTTTCAGCCAGATCAAAAGCAAGCTTTCGAACATTAGTCGTCGTTATTCCATATAACCTCTTTTCCAAATCCAACAGATGTTGTACCAGCTCCTCTTCTTGTTGAGAATTGAATACGGAATCAAGAGGTCCTAGCCGAGTTGATACAGTTGGACTTGTGAGGTGGCGAATCAGTGTGGATCTTGGAATTGCGTAACTTCTTGCTGTTGTCTTCACCGGCGATCAACTTTTTACAGCCTTAATGGCTTGTTCCAACTGCTGAGCGGTCCATGACTGCCGGTTACTCTTGCGCTTGTAATTTGTAGGCATCTTTATAGTAAAACCAAAAAGTTTTGTCAATACCCTAGGAAAATACTAGTGTCCGTCTTTCCTTACCTTAATGTGTCCGTCTTGCCCGAACTGGCAGTTTTTTGACGTAGGACTACGTCTTTCATTTCTATACCGGGGTGTAAAATCAAAGTTTCGAAAACGAAAGCGTTACGCAGGAGACCGAGATTTTGAGTGTTAATAGCTCCTAAACAACTGAACGAAATGGTATGATAAACACTTCATTCGAAAGATAAAATGTCTACGCGTTCTATACTTGTTACTTTCTGATCCAAAAACTTGTTTCAATAGTCTTAAATTTGCTTTCAAAATAGGCTATTGAAATCACCAATCGGTATATAAGCGAGCGCCGCTCGGAAATCCACTCAGTTCTAATTGAACAGCGATTGGAGCATGTTGTCGCTGTTGTGGTGAAGCTCTTCATTTATCATGAAAGCGCGGATGAACGGTGTCACCAAGAGTCTGTTTGTGCACCTTAGGCCAGAAGGGAATCCATCAGGAGGAGAGTGATGCTACAAACGGAAGCCGGGAAGATCTCGAAGCAGCCGCTACACACACACACACACATACACGCACGGAATTCTTTCCGTTTGGATCGAGAAAGATCCGGAAAATAATCTGCCAGTTCCTGTAGGAATTTAAAAATACATTCATGTGAAAGAGTTTATTTGATTGTTTTCTATCCATGTAACGCTGTGACCAAATATGTTTCAATCAAGTGCTATTAACAGATGGTTATCGAGTTAGCATTAACCACTGGTGGGCTTCCAGTATCGAGGAAAATGTGGAAATATCTTATCGTTACTGAAAATAATCTGCCAGTTCCTCTAGGAAATTACATTCATATGAAAGAGTTTATTTTAATGTTTTCTGTCCATGTAACACTGTGACCAAATACATTAGGTTTTGTGATTTTTCAATCAATCGCAATTAACAGGATAGCTTCTGAAGATTATTCTTCCCCATCAGTAGGATATTTCCGTATCCAATATTGGATGCATAAAACCTTGTGCCTCCAACGTAACGCTCTCGTTTTCGAAGTTCTCCAAATATTCATTCATTCAGAATGAATTCAGATTCAACTTCATACAAATGATCTCTAAATCAACGATAGTCCTACGTCACCCTTGCGGTTATACCATAGATATAACCCACTTCCTGTTTTTTTCGAATGACCGTAGTTCTTCCTATAAGCGTTGAAAAACCTCTGATTTATCACAGGATAGTTAATGATGGACTAAATAAACACTTAGCCGTTGGAGGAACACGTAAAAAACAAAAAATCACGAACTTTTCGCTATTTTCTACGGAGTAAAAATTACATCGAATGGTGCACCCGCGAAGATAATTTTTGTTTTGTTTACAAGCTTGACAGTTCGCTCGCTGGAAATCAACAGTGTGTCTCGAAAGTATTGATACACTTTATTGAAAGTATTTGCATAACTAAAATATTTCAAAAAATTTTAGTTAATGAAATATTAAAAGTGTCCATCTTACCCGCAGTGTCCCTCCTTACCTACTTTCCCCTACATTTATAATAGCAATGTTGTTTTAGAACTACAAATCATGTACTTAGAATTTCAGTTTAAAAATCTCGGCAAATATTAAAATTCATGGAATCAAACTCAACTTAAAGAAATAATTTATCCTAGATTGAAGTGTATTGTTGTGAGACAACAACATTATACATAAAGATTGTAACTAAATCGTAAAACTTATCAATTCAATGGTTGACAACAAGAATTTCCCAATAGTGTCTTTTATCTTCAGGTATCAAGGGACAAAGCTTCTTGACGATGTTTACTTTCCTCACCAGCTGAATTTCTCTTTGGGATGAATTCAAACTCAGTGATAATTGAAGGGTAAATGTCGGATTTGGTGAACAGCTACGCCCTTCTACATTCTCCATCGAAAGGCATCTTATAACAAAACTCAAACCATCCTCATGTAAACTGTTTCACATCGGATAATTTCAGACGGCACTATCTTGGGAAAAATCGGTCCTTTTCATAATTGTTACATAAATGTTGAACTCTTCGCGGCATGTTGGAGAAAACAATTGGAAACAAATTCCCGCATACCTTGATGGATGTACGCCAATCGGTTGTGGAAACAGCGATTGTTATTCGATGTTTCCACAACAAACTGGCGTTGGTAACACAGCTCAAATAAAACTGCATTTCTTTCAAAAATCATGCCGTTGGCAATGTTGCTAATGGATTTCGCTACCATTACTGCACTTATACTTTTTTTTTGGAATAAGACTTTTAATATTTTGGAGAAACAGTGGTGAAAAAGTTTATCAGGAATTGTCCCAAATATGACACATGGAAGACAAACAAAAACATTGTACAGCTTGGAGAGACTGGAAAGCTCAATAGCTCGGAAATGAAGCAGGAACTTGGTCGATAAGACGTGTATCTCAAATTTTACGAGGATCTGGTTTACCCTAAGAAGGCGAAGAAACCTAACCTTCCTTGTATTCACATTGGGTCTTGAATCTTGGATTACACACTCAACTCTGTGTTTTTCTCCTGCTTACACTTCCTTACACTGCCTATCCAAGATGCAACGTGTAATTTACATAAATATTAGATATTATAGGCCCTCCAAATTGTTCTAACGGTCATAGTATCAATGTGCTATATTGATTTTAATTTATCTGAATATGAAACCCAAGTAAATTTCCTTCCGTTTACATCAATGGGATATCAGTTTCTCATGGTCTCTCACAGATTTTTTCTAGTTTTAACTAACATTAATATTACGCTTGATCTAAACTCTTCTATTTGACGCATAGTCCGTAAAAAATAGTGCTTACTTTGCATAAAATGTATATTTACTATAGTGTTCATTTTGCAAGTATGCATACTTTGTATATTTTTGTCGAGAACACTTTCTCGAGCTGGAGGGAATCATTTTGATCTTGATACCAAACTTCGGTTTATACAAGCCTGATAAGAGAAAAAAGAACCAAAGACTAGAAAATTGAAAAATTCGTAGGCTTTCAAATAGCTTTTCAATACCACAATTTGATAGTTTCTATACCAAAGTAATGCTGGATTAGTTTTGTTTTGGTATTGAATGTACTCATTTTAGTATTGGAATAGTATTGAATTATAATGCACTAGCCAACCCGGCAAACTTGCAAATAAAATATTGGAATACATATTTGATATAGAAGTCAAGTGTCAAAACACTACAGAAACGTATCGTGCCCTTTAAAAGCTCCACATGAAAAATTTGATTCCGTTTACTTGCTTTGTGTTGTGACATTTGTGTTTCATTTGTATGGCACGTACCACAATAAAAACATTTCTTGCCCCCTCATAGAATTTAGTTCGCAGTTGCGGAATATATTCTTCGTTCACATTTATTGAAATAAACTTCAAACCCAAGTTGAATGAATTGCACTATATAACAATGCCAATTAGCCAATTCATTATGCCATTCAATGCTTATTAATGATTGTGAAGACATTTGAAGACACTTTTTCGTACCACATTTGAAAAAATCACTTGGCATCCCTGGTTTTAGCTTCCATTCGTTTCAATTTCCACATGTCCCTATTCAAATGTTAACGAATGGGAGCTGGAGCAAACCACGCTAAAAAGGTCAAACCAAAGGTGAAGTTCAAAATTCGCGTTAGAAGAAAAAGAATAGAGGATTGAGGTTCGATGCAGTGATCTATTACCAGAAACCGTGCAAAAAAGGTGCCATCTGAACGAATGATATGATTAATTAATGGCCACTTTATGAACTAACAGTTCGGCTGGAAAGTTCATAAGGTTGACGTCTAGATGGCGCCTCTTGCAAAGATCTACTTGACTATCACAAAGCACCATCTTTGGATACGTGGATACGTGTCAAAATTTGACAGCAATCTTTTGTTATTATGAAAAAATGGAAAAATCACAAATCAATGAAAACGATGGCAAAATTGTATGAATTGGGCTTCGAATTGCTTCCACATATTCTCCAGATCTGGCCCCTAGCGACTATTTTCTGTTCGCAGACCTGAAGAGAATGCTCGCTGGCAAGAAATTTAAGACCGATGATGAAGTGATTGCCGAAACTGAGGCTTATTTTGGAAAAACCGAAAGGGTACTACAAAAATCGTATCAAGTTGCAAGATCACTATAATAGCCTCGATGGCATGTGTTGTTGAATAATAAAATTGAATTTTTGCAAAAAAATAGTTGTAATGTGTTACCTTATAAACTTTTCAGCTAAACTATTATTGGGTTGCTCGAAAAATGATTGCCGATTTCGCACTTAGATGGCATCAATGGTGTTCGTGAATGTGTTATGTCAATGTTATGATTTGTTTTCTTCAGACGTTGGTTTGCTGTCACTTTTACTTTATTGCACGAGTTTTTATTGAAAATTGTTAGTTTGGCGCCAATTTTAGTGTGGAATCCAAACCGAGCATTCTCGTCATATTTTGCGTTTTTTATTACCTCAAAGGAAAAAACACAGCACAAACTGCTAAAAATTGATATGCTGGGTATGGCGAGGAAGCCCTAAAAGAAAGACAGTGCCGAAATTGGTTTGACAAGTTTCGTTCTGGAGATTTTTCGCTCGAAGATGAGCAACGTTCAGGTCGGCCAATGAAAGCTGATGATCATCAAATCAAAACTATTATCGAAATGGATCGTCATGTAATTGTTATCTGCTTCGATCTATTACTAGACCCAGCAAACATTAAATCGTATAATTTTGCACGTACCAAGTCTTACAAGAAATCCGAATAAATCATAATCCTATATAATATCAATCAAAGTATGTATCGTGTATATTTGAAATCGCATAAAATGTAAAAACTCGATTTTATATACCATTATCAAATTAAGTCGCAATTCGGTATAATAAACATAAATTTTATGATGTACATTGTCGTAAAATATATTTAATCCGCATCATATGCGTATATTACGCTGATGCAGTTTGTGTGTCATATAAGCGTATAATTTAAATCGATTGAGTATTGTAGTAAATCGTGTTGCATGCTGAAGAAAATCATGAAACAGTAAATCATATTAGATCCTAATAAAGAACATATTACATCATATTGAAATGTCGATGAAATGCTGATGCACTTGAAAGTTTCAACCGCTGTTGAATTAAATTTCAGATAGCCGCGCGAGATTGCTGGTGGATGATAATACAGACGACCGGAGTTCGAACCCACATCGGAGCCATTTTCATCAAACATCAATCTGTGCCATTTTAAACATACATATTCCACTCCCAACACAAGTCAGTCAAACAATTATTATTTCTACAAACATAAATACTCATATATAAAAATGGCGGTTCGTGAGGCTATAATAAGCATTTCACGAAATTATTCTGCGCCATTTGTTTTTTTTTTTTTTATTTTTTTTATATCTTCGCTTATTTTTCGTCGGCCTATTTCCGCCACTTTAGTGCCAATCACCGACATCAGGGAGGCGACTCCACCTGTTCCTACCTATCAGACTCAACAACTCATGAGCCGGGCCAACTTCTTTTACTTCCGCTCCGAAGGAAGACGTAACCAGAGATTTTTCGCCTCAGAAAATCCCAACGACGCCAGCTGGGATTGAACCCAGGCCGATCGGATTGTGAGGCTGTTACGCTAACCATACAACCACTGGCGCCGTCTTGTTTTTTTTTGTATGTCTGTAATAAATTGTATATGAGTATGGCAAAAGTCGTATTTGGTGCTTTGACAATTCATGAATATATTCATATTAAATCGCAATTCAATTCCAACATAATCGCTATTACAGCCGGTCAAAGTTGCATATTTATCCAAACAAATTCGGTAAGCATTTGCCATGTATGTATATGGCCTCCACTTTTGCATGCATATGCCAGTTAGGCGCATTATATGCCAACCAAATTTTAGGGCATATGATGTTATATATACGCTTGTTATGCGATTTAATGTTTGCTGGGGAGTAATTCCAAATGAAATCGACAAATGACAAAACATGAGTATTTTTGATTCGAATGAAAGTGTGTATTCCGTTTGGGTTAGAGGAAATATGAGTTTTCCACAGCAATTGGGAATTTTTTGACTCAAGCGTAACTTTTGAAAAGGGCGTATCGATTTGAGTAAAAGAGATCTTTGATAATTTATATCTCAAAAACTATGAGTCGTACCGAAATAGTGTCTTAGAAAGAGTTAGAGAGTATTGATGGTTGAATATGAAAAAAATGTACACTGAGAAAAAAAATTAGTACTCTTTTTTTTATTTACAAAATAAAAATTCAATTTGCAATATCCAAAATATATATTTTTTTTTTTAATTTTTTCATACAAAATAGAAGTCATGCAGAAAATTTAAAAAATGGGCCCAAGATGATAAAACCATTTTTGACGAACTTTGTGGAACATTGAATTTTTAGGAATTTTCGAAACTTCGTATTTTTGTATGTTAACAATTATTTTTAGCCACAAATTATGAATCCTGATGTGATTTAAAACCAAAAAGGTTATTATCAATCTCCTTCCAAATGTAGCCATTCTCGAAATATTTACAAAAATATTTCTAATTTGTTGTCTTTTTTATAGTAAATAATCCCTTTTAATATGTTTGTCGTGTTATACCGTCATGTTCATGAAATTTTATGAATTTGCTTATAATTTCCAACAATTTTTTTGATCGATTGAAGTTTGTATTAAGATAAAAATAATTTTTTAGTTTCGCTACGTTTTGTATTAACCCACATGTCTTCGAATGTTTCGTAACGTAACTCCTAAACATATGTCTTTACCATAACGATGTAATTGGAAAAGTTGTTGGAAATCATAAGCGAATTCATAAAATCTCATGAACATAATGGTATAACACGACAAACATATTTAAAGGGCCTATTTACTATAAAAAAGACAATAAATTACAAATATTTTTTTTAAATATCTCGAGAATGACTACATTTAGAAGGAGATTGATAATAACCTTTTTTGTTTTAAATAATATCAGGATTCATAATTTTAAGCTAAAAATAATTGTTCGAAAATTCCTAAAAATTCGATGTTCCACACAGTTCGTCAAAAAGAGTTTTACCATCTTGGGCCCATTTTTTAAATTTTCTGCATGACTTCTATTTTGTATGAAAATATAAAAAAAAATTTTAAAAAATATGTATTTTGTATATTGCAAATTGAAAATTTTTATTTTGAAAAATTTAAAAGAGTACTATTTTTTTTCTCAGTGTATATTTTTCATATTCAACCATCAATACTCTATAACTCTTTCTAATGGCGGGTTTACATTAGGGAGATCTATAGCTATAGATGGATTTATTCACGTGAAAATAGGTGTAAACGGGTGAGAATAAATATGATACACTTATTCGAGATATATATAAATTGAATAAATTCAGCATATGTAAACGCTTCTCACTGGTGAGAAATCACTCAAGTTGGATGCAGTTCTTCTTCAGGTGAATAAATTCACCTAAGATATGAATATATTCATTATAGAAGTTCAAGTTAGTGTAAACGGTTGATGCGATTTCTATAAATCTCATCATATTCCTTCACATGAATATATCACTAGTCTAAACCCACCCTAAGACACTATTTCGGTACGACTCATAGTTTTTGAGATATAAATTATCAAAGATTTCTCTTACTAAAATCGATACGCCCTAAAAGTTACGCTTGAGTCAAAAAATTCCCAATTGCTGTGAAAAACTCATATTTCCTCCAACCCAAACGGAATAAAAAATACAAGTTTTTAAAATCTGCAATTTTAGGACGATTTCATTTGGAATTGCTGACTACTGGGATGGTAAAACTTTCGATAATGATGAAGCTGTGAAATCGCATTTGAATCAGTTTTTAAACCGATAAAAACCAAAAATCAACAATAGCTTTTCGGGCAACCCAATCGTATAAATACTACACGAAGTTTCGACAGAAGTTCTATTTCTCGAGCATATCAGCAAAGGTAAAGCAATCATTTTAGACAAATCAAAGCCGACCTTGTTAAAAAACGGTTTTCAGCATCCAGTTTCCTTCAAGGTCCTGATTGCTGCGCGTATTAATGGCATGATCTTCGAAAAAATCCTCAGATGAAATTGAGCATGGACTTTGCAGGGGTCAGTCTCATGATACGGGCCGCTTTTTCAAGAAAAGAAAGATGCCTTTAGTAACAATTTCGACGAGGATGAATTCGGAAACCTATTTGGAGCTGACGGACAGTATACTGATACCGTTTACCGAAGACGTAATAGACGACAGCTTCATCTTTCAGAAAGATAACGAGACCATTCACGTCAGCAAGAAATCTATGTCATGGTTTTCGAGAGAAACATTCAGGTTTTGGACTGGTCAGCTCGTAGCCCGGACTTAGACCTAATTGAGAACCATTGGGGGATTCTGGCAAGGCAAGTTCGTGAGCTGCAGACATGTGTTGGAGATGAATGGAATAAAAATCCGCAAAGAACTGATAATCTGATTGATTCACTGACAAACCGAATTTATGAAACGATTCTGGAAAATGTAAAACTAACCAAATATTGAATTTATCAGTTTCTTGTTTTAATCTATTTTTGAGAATAGATTATGAGGTGCGCTTATAAGAATTTCGACTTTGAAAATGTGTTTTTATAATTGGAAATAACCGTTGGCAATTGGGCAATTGGAACAGTTGAAATATATGGGTGCGCTCATAGGAATTTCACGCACTGTAAATTAGATACCGCATCACTAAAATGGCTAAAATGATCTTGAACTTCTAAATTCCAGGAATATGAATAAACTTCTTTTCGATTGATTTTTCAAATTTCTGAACTATGATATCCTGAATCGCATCAAAGGTTAAACAAAAACAAACTTCATTTGTTTATGTTCGCGTTTTGGATCAGAAAAAATGCAACATATCGAGCGGTATGAACCAAGAAGTAGGCCTCGATTTTTTTTCGTTTGACACAGTGACACAGAGTGTCAGATACGGAGTACTCTCACTGTCATTATCGTACGCGATTACTATGATTGTCTCGAGCGGTGGGTGGATAGGAGGATGGAGCCCTGCACGCAACAACCATCATTTCAGCCACAACAATGAGCACTTTTCATTGTTATTAATCGGTACTGAAGAGTGGAACGGAAAGGAGGAAACGAAAAAAGGCAGAGGTGGAACCCAATTTGACGGCGTTTTTTTTCTCTCCGTTCTTCCATTCATTCATCCAAAGTCGTGTTACGTTTGCGGAATGAGTGGGCGGCTGTGTAGTGTATATAGTATACGATGTGTGTCTGTGAGGTACTGTGCAGTTTTCAATAGTTGGGACTTTTTTCTCTTTCATTTCATGAATGAATCATTCAGTCAACGAACTGGCGAACGATGATGATGACAGCAGCGATGTGTTTATACCAATTATTCACTCGCCGCTGCACTCGCGCGACCATCGGGGAGCTGCGCTGCTGCATTGGGAAAAATATTTCATTCACTTTTTTTTTGCAGCAGCCGCCGCCGCAGCCAACGTTTGATCTGGCTCGTTATTTTCACAAACGCCGAACGGATGGCCCCGAGTGTAGGCGTACACGTTAGTCATATGTGGGTTTGTACACCAACGGTTATACGATTCGCCCTTCCAAACGAGGAAACTCGTGGGCTGTACACGAATGGATTAAACTGCCTTTCACGCTCTCCCAACTGAGATTAATTTCACTTTTATGGTTCAAATAGACTGATTTGTATCAAGTTTTGTCCAGTTTCGAACATCCTGCTCTTGATTATTAATGAGATGGAATGTCTATCCCGTGTGATAAAAGCGAAAGCATGGCTTAAATTATTGAAACGTGCGACTCCTTCTCGCAGCAGACTTCCGGTCCGCAGATGTTGAATACAGTCTTTTTTTTAATGCTTGCAAAAACCATGGAGCCTTTCTTCCCAGTAATAAGATTTGAATCCGAAATCACCATTCATTTTATAGCAGCGGTCGTAGTAGGCGTATTTGAAATGTTTTGACAGGAAATTGTTTGGAAAACCTGTATCCTTTTACGGTAAACATTTCACGTTGATCCGTTTTGTTTTGAAAAAGTTGTGCAGGATGGAAGTCGAGAGAAGAAATTTGATTTTGGAAACCCACATTGAAAATCCGGTGTGGTCAGCTACTAGAACCGCGAAATCTCCGAAAGTGGCTAAATTGATGTATGATGTGTATGATGTGCTGAAACGTTTCCGTAAACGCACAACTGTTGTTCGAATGGATTAGAGGACGCGTCGTAGTGGAACATACGATCGAACGCCGAGGTTGAAGGTATTGAGCACAAAATTATGGCACAACCGGGAGCTCGGACTACGACAACGTCAAAAAACACAACTCTAACCAATGTACCATCCGGAGAATCCGTAAGCGAGACGGTTAATAACGGTGAAATTTAAGTTCGTTTTCGTTGATAAATTTTCCAGGAAGTCCTCGATTTGGCTAGGGATTTGCAGGGATTTGCAGGAATTTAAGTGCTTAAGTCGGAAACCCAAACTGAGATCAAAACTCCGGACCAGAAACAGGATTTTGTCCGTCACCTGCTCGATATTGAGAACCGTTACTATGAGATCCTTATTACCGATATCCGTCGTCTGGGAATTGGTAAAAAAAAAACAACGTGAAACACTCCTAAAATAAGAAAAAAATAAATGTAATCCATTTAAGTATCATTTGCAACTATTCCCCTTTCCCCTCTTAAAGTGTCCACATAGTATATGGATAGCATCTAGTGCTTTGGAATTTGTAACAAGTTTCAATGCTTTTCTCTAAGGTGTCGGTTCTACCCGACAGAGTGTCGATCTAACCCACACTCCATTTATTTCACCTTGAAACATCAATTTTTGTATTATATTAAAATTCGGGTTCTACTAAAACAATCAACGGGCCAACGGTTACTGTAGAATAATTCATGAAGAGTTCAAGAGAGGTTCTGTGGCGATTTGAAGTCAAAAAAAAAACATGGAAGGTCCTGAAAATATGTGGAAATACGGGTGTCGGTTTTACACTGATTTCCCTTAAATGATGTTTCCATATTGATAATACTCGAAAATTTACAAGAAGAACTTTCAACAATCTCCTAAACTATTCGTTCATCCGTTCATTGAGAATTGATTGAATTGCCTACATCAACCTTGCGATTATATCACAGATATCTTTATATCTATATTTTTTATGAAATAGGTTCAACACTAATATCTATTTTACTGCGAATGAATTCCCATTATTTGCATAGCAATCAAATCTGAATTTCGCTAATATTTGTCCGATCACGATACATAATGATTCCCCAGTCTGTAAACAGCTCATTTTTATGAGTTTTCCACACATAACCCCCAATAACAAGCATCTAACGTAGCGACAAGGCACACTCTTATGGTGTAGTCAACCGTAGCTAAGCATCGAGCATCATCCTAGCGAAAGAAGCGAAAGAAGAATAATAAACACGCGCAATAAATAGTGCCATGGCTATGGGAAACCGTCAGTTGTTGCTCTGCTGCTGTACAGATTGATCGTGCTCAAATAGTTCGCTTCGGAATGTATGCTCAAATAATGCTTGCACTTACACTGAAGTTACTAAGGAGAAAGAAACATTTGCAACCTAAGCTCCGCTCTTGTGAAAAGGTTGAGAGTGTAGCGAGATGTTATTTGTCATTTCTATTCTAATCTCGCTCCAGCCAGCGTGCAGTCGAACGGTTTTCAAAAGGATAAAAGATATCTTCAAACAATCAAATTGCCCTTTGAGGCTGATGTTGCATACAGCGGCGTGAAGCTCAAAACAGAATCACTTTAGAGAGTCGGGTGTTGTGATTGTTTGTTTCTAGTCAATCTTCTTACCCACGCGAGAACGATATACAAACTACCTGTAGAACAGAGTTGCCAATGTTCAAGTTTATTTTCTCGATCCGGTCGAACAGTTGAATCTTAAAAACTTCAGCTTTTTATAAAAATCTTGTTTTCTATATGTGTTAATTTATGTAACTTATAATGTATAAATTTTATTTCAACCTCATCCTTCCTATCCTGCAGTTCTACGCACAGTTGTGGCATTTATCGTTTGATAAATCCGAGGTATATTTAACTTGGATCGATCTTCCTTTTTCTTACATACTCAACTCCGTGTGATTCTTCTCCTGCTTACACTTCCGAATCCAATAAAACTAGCGCGCGGTGCGTGTGGTGAAAATATACTGGGGCTGATTCTGATGCGCGAATGAGAAGTGACAGCTCGGAAAAATTGTCTCACTCAATTTCCGAAGGCGACTATGGTGAGATTTTTACCTTGAATGAACTCTCATGAACACTCACTCAATTCTCGTGGGCGATTGCAGTCAAAAAACTTGTCATTTTGAGACTTTTGAAGTCGTATCCTCTTTTGTTATCGACTAGTACGAACAATGGAAGCCAAAAAATGAGTGCGATTTGCGTCTCCATTTATGATAGAATTATATATTTCAGGTTACGTGTGACAAATCGGAAGCAGTTTCAGGAGTTGATAAGGAGGATGGAGAAAAATCCTATTGTGACTAGGAACCTCAAATTTTCTGAGATATAAAAAATGTCGAAGTCCACTTTTGCAGCCTAATTTTATTATCCTTATATTATTCTACTTTTATCGCTTTTTTCTCTAGAACTGCAGCTTCAAAGATGTAGGAATGATTACCCGACTCATATCAAAATCACTTGTTGATTTTGGCCGAACAATGTACTCCTTACCCGAAGGCATGGGAACGCGAGCCCATTGTACCCATCCTTTGCTTCCGGATCGTAATACACCCCTAAAAATGAACGAATTTGATTATAATAAAGAAGTTGCTTCCTATTATCATAATTCTTACTTATTAGCCTCGGTGAACGGTAAGCCCTTTTTGCTGGTACTGCTCTGACCCTGTGGGTCCGGCGAGGTTTTGCGTTTTTTGGACATCTGCTGCATGTCTCGTTCCTGGCGTTCCTCACGTGATATCGCTTTGAAATCGATGCTCAGGTTGAATATAGGTCGAGCCCATTCGGATATCAATTTTCCAGCGCGCTATCGGTTTAGTTTGGATTTTCGAGGGTTCTTGTAGAGGTACATCACGGCCTTTTCAATTCCTGGCTATTTGAGATAGGACTTTTCAATACAAGGAAACTGAAATCCAAACATTACTTAATGGTAGTCTAAACACTGCAATCTCTCCGACAATCTTACATCGAAAAGAAGTTCCAGAATAGATTCTCGAATCTGCAAACAAGGCAACGATTTGTTCGGTAACGGAGCTTATTAATCCGTCAAAACGTTTAGTACGTTATGCTCGATGAAGGCAGGCTGAAGATCCTTCGTGATCAGCTGGGACATGGCAAACTTGAGATGGTAATTTTCTTGTCTGCTGGCTTATTCTCTTTGTTGAGTTGGCGATCTTCTTCAGCTGCATGTCATCATCTATCCAAAAGGCGAAACTGCTCATTATCTATGGATAGAATTTAGCTTTTGGAATTTTATTAAATGCGATAATAAATATATCTTACCTGCATGGCTTTTATGTGAGGAGACTATAAAATTAAAAACCTTTTCACCAAACTTTTAGCGTAAATATTACGGAATTAGCACCAGACACTAAATCAAAACACGAATGCAAAATCAAAACACGGATACAAAATAAAAACAATTGGAATAACATACAATCATATTAATGCAAAGGGACTATGCAAAAACAGATTTGCAAATATATTTTTTTTTATCTTCTTATCCCAGTGATATTATTTTTCATCAATTATAATAAGAGGAAAAAATTTATAAAGATGAACGAAATTATTCCCTGTACATATTTGTAACAAGGAATGAAAATTTTTAAAATCAAAAAATATATATTCATAAAACACATTGAATGCATAGAGCCTTTGCAAAAACACAAGCTTTGGCATATATTTCAATGAACACTGCACCATTTGTCATTCATTTGGTGTCTCACTCCGAAATGAACCTCTCACGTAAGGGCAATCGCCTTCGGCGATACGGTGAGCTAAGTCATGTGACTTTGAGGAGTTCATTGCTGTCACATTCCATTCGCGCAGGAGAATCAGCCCCACTGTTTTTCAATCGTGTCCTTATGCACCGCAATTAACACGTTCGTCGCCCAGCGCGATACGCCTGAGATTCCTGTGGATGAATTATTAACCCTATGTACTCGTATACAAATGCTACAATTTCACTGTTTTTTTTATTTGTATGCGGTAAACAACAGCCTTTGATAAATACCACATTCGGTAATTAGTAGACATTTTAAATTAGCTGGCGTCGCTCGAGCATACAATTATTCTATCGGCTGTTCTTTAACTCTCCTATACTCGCGCGCAAAATCGTAACTCGTATACTCACAGACTGTGTGTCTCTGTGATATTGCTATTGTGTACTTTTTAGGCGTTATTGGTATTTATTTAAAGAAAAACATATAATTGAATGAAAAAACTCCAGAAAATATTTTTTTCTTTAACTTCATTCAGTTTGAATAGTCATTTAATTCAGCCACTTCATTTACTCTCGGTCTGTCAGACCTATGCGCGAGTATAGGAAGGCTAAATGAAAGGTTCCATTTATTCCGGGGATTGAAACTCCTCATGCTGTTGTTTTCTGATTGGAAGTTCTTCTGTTATTGTTTGTTTCTAGTTCTGAGCATTAAAATTAAATCATTAGAAAATAAGAAACATATATAACATAGCCTTGAAAAAGGCCATTTTGATGCGCTTTTTATTCTTTATTCGCTTGGGTGTGAAGATGCGGAATGTAGCTCATGTTTTGTAAAAGTATTGGTGTATTTGTTACATGTTCAATTTTTAGATTTTAATTTCAGACTCTATATTTTTCTGATAAACGTAATTACACGATAGAAAGAAAAGCAAACTTCATGGTTAGATTACGCTACGAAATAACAAATAATACAGGGAGTTTATAGCAATAAAGAAACGTATCCGTGATATGTATGATCGTTGCATCGACTGAATAAGCTTTTCCAGAGCGAAAATCCCGAATTATTATTTATTTTACCGTCTCGGATATAATGATTCCTACAGGCTGTTGACATAGGCTAGTTCATTGATTCTACTTTTAAGAACATTCTTAGATATATTAGAATCGAAACAATTATTCACTACATTGAAAAGAACATTACCTTCTATGATGTGTACCCAGCAAACAATAAGTTGTATGAATAGCCATAACTCGAGGCGATATACATACATTCAAGACACATTTGGATGATATATGATGCATACAGCTGGCATATGCACGCAAAAGTGGAGACAATTTACGTATGTGCCATATTTTATACGCACATAAAGCCGTATATTACGATATACGATGCTTTTTACACTGAAATGCGATTTGACTCGACAATGTTATACAAAATGAATAGAATGTGCGTATAGAATACTGCATATCGGGATACTATCCATCAATGATATAGAAAATCGTGTTTTCGAATTTTATACGATTTCGGATACACATGATGCATCCTTTGATTGTTATTTACTCCGATCTAATACGAATTTATATGGGCTTTTCCAACAGTTATACGATTTAATGTTTACTGGGTATGTAAGAGTACTCGCAGATTTATTGGTGAATGAATACGTTTCAGAGTGTTTTAGTACTCAAGAGAAACTTTTTAAACTCACAGTTATACTGATAGTACGATTTTCGTCATATTTAAAGTAAATTCAACTTTAATGGTGGAGCTACTGTTGAATTATTTTTTTAAATTTTGATATGTTTTAATCTATAACTAAAACAAATAACATCAAAATGAAAAAAAATATATATAGGAGGCTGTGTTCAAGACACGACCGCATCGTTGACGTAGAACTACGCTGTAGTTTGATTCAAGTCGCTTGTTTATAACTGCGGATATTATTTTATAATGCTATGACAATTTCTAAATAATCATTCTACCAGTTTGGTCGCCCTGAAATGTTTATTTTTTCATTGTAAAATCATTTGACGATAATTGTTTGATGATTCATTTTTGTGCACGCAGAACAATACATGCTCAGAATAAGCGCAGCTCTCATCCTTAGTGGAGAAAGTTTTGCTACTGGCAAGCGAAACCAAATCACATACAAAATTCCAGAATGACATTTACTTTCTTGGTGACTAAACAAGCGAAATAAACTCTATCTGCACGCGAACCCAAATTAATTAATGACTTATTATAACTTATTGAATAACTTGGTATTCCCCAAATATTTTTTTGGTGCACAACCTTAAAACTTGCTTCACCACAGCGTCAGTTATTTATCATTACAAATGGGGTTCAGCGTAGCAAAGATGCACTATTTTTACATACGGGTTATGAAGCACGCACGTACGCACACAAATATCCATATATCGATGGCTTGAAGCAACTAAATAAACACACACTTATCTCAATAGAAGCCCTTTCCTCATAGTACCACCCCCATTGCCTTGAGAAAACCGTTTGATCTCTCGCCGTCCAGCTTGCCCAGCAAAGGTGTTGTCCAGTCGGTGTCTTCACAAAGAATGAAGTTTGCCTCAGCAAGATCCACTGTTTATACTCTAGGCCAGGGGTTTTCAGATTTTTTTATGGCAGAGCACTTTTAATAGCCAAAAAAATTGACGGAGCACCTACATTTTCGATCAATAAAACAAATCTTATTTGCATTGCCATTACCCACCAGGAAACAACTCTATTTCGGTTACGCATCTCAGTTACACGACATCTGACCCGGAGTTTTTCAATTGGGAGCATTTGCTATAATTTCGCGGAGCACAAATATCCCGCGGAGCACCATTTGAAAACTTCTGCTCAAGGCAAATATTCCACTTCGTTCTTCTTCTTTTCCTTTGTTCACGGAGACTTTACATCTTACGATTTCCCCTTCGTTGCTCGTCGATAAGTTGTTCGTTATTGACAGCTATGTTCGGGAAATCACACAAATGGACAGAACAGATGTATGAGGGAATGGGAATGATTCTAATTTTCATCAATTTGAACCATATACAGACTATGGGATTGTAATGCATAGCATATCAAACAAATCTTAGGGAATTTCCGATTCGTTTGGTTTGTAAATCGACAGAATCCGTTCACAGCAAAAATAGTTATTGAAGTTAACTTTATTTTATAAAAACGTGACCTGTTTTCTGATTTGGCATCCTTAATGAAAGACGTAGTTCTACGTCAAAATTAACAACTCATCAACTGCTGAGTCAACTGGTGAGTAAAAAATCATTCCAAAGTATGGACGATGAATTCAATTATACTGTAAATATTGATTCCTCGGCAATTCATTGTAGTGATGGAATAAATTTTTGAAAAAAAATATAAATGATAAAAAGATTCCTGGAAAATTCTCTCATTGCCAAAACCTTTAACTCTAAGGCCAGTATAAAAAAAATCCTTGAACAGTTTTTGACGAGAAAACAAAAAAAAAACAATGTTTTGGGAGAATAGAATTTTCAAACTGCGAATGATTTAGAACAACATAATAATATGCAGAATGTGGACCAAAACTGAATAACTGTAAGCCAATAAAAATGATGCCTTTCTTCTCCCAAAAACCGGCGCGAACTTTTTGGACAACCCAACATGAACTATCCTGATTTCTTCCTGATTTTTATATTCATTATTTCTGATTTTCAAAAAAATATAGATGGTTGCCTTGCGCAGGGGAACCATGCCATAGAGGCGACCTATCTTGCTACGAGAATCGCACTAACATTCCTTCCCTTCCTTCGTTATTGAGTTGTTATGAGGTTCGAATCACAGAAACTTGCACAATGAGAACGGATTGCTATTCCTAAGCGCTTTTGCGCTCAGATGATTCACGGAGAGCAACAACGAAGTTTACAGTCTACCTTCTTTAATTCAACCATTGTCAACATTTTTATAGTTTTCACCTGAGAGAGAGGAGCCAGCTCGTGTTTGTTGTGATCGCCCTTATGTCAGCGCAAACCAGTCACGGTGAACCAAGGGGAAGTATTGAAATATGTAGAAAACTTTAACATAACATTTTTTTGCAAGAATTTTTTTGTGAAAATGATTTTGACGTCGGACTACATCTTTCATTTCTATACTGGGGTGTAAGTTCAAAGCTTCGAGAACGAGAGCGTTACATTAGAGAAACAGGATTTCGAGCATTGTTAGTTGATAGAAATGGTATGTTAACCGCGTTAACCGGTATGTAATTCGAAAGATAGAATGTCCACGCGTTTTATGTTTGTTAGCTATTGATCCAAAAACTAGTTTCAATAGCTCAAAAATTGCTTTGAAAGCAAGCTATTGAAATCACAAAAATCTGTATAAGCAGGTGCCAGCTTGGAAATCCACTCAATTATGATTGTATAGCGGTTGGATTATGTTATCGCTGCTCAAGATTGATATGGTGAAGCTAATTATATCACACCTTTTAGTTTTGTGGACGAGACTGATTGGTTCACCTTCACTATCTGTTCGGGCGGTTTGAGGAAAACCCGCCGACAACAATGGTCACACACTTACTAGAAATAAACTATCAATTTGTAGGTTAAAAGTTCTCTATATTTCTCTGGTATTTTTCTCTTGCACTTTCACGTTAGGACGTGTTCGCTCTGACTGTTTGGAAAGGAATGATTTCACTTCGTTACGCTGCTGTACTTCATTGCCCACTGATGGGCTGATGCGCAGTGGGGATGACGTGTCTGCGATGATGTTACTGTTGTTATTGTTTTAGTGCTTTTTCTCTATGTGGTTCGTTTCTGCTTCGGTAGGATTATTTTGGAATTTTGTCGTTTGTATCATGGTCGAATGGAATGTGAAACTGAATATCGTGCGCGGACTGTGCACTGGTTTTGTAGAAAATGGGTTTGTGGCTACTTATAAATTTCATCGTTTGTGGCTCTCAATAGGCGGATTTATAATACATGAATCTAACTTCCGTTGAAAACGGAACACTATCGGTCAATTCGATTGGACCTTCAGTGCTTCTACTGCCTTGATAAGCGACCTGCATGTCAATTTTGAAATTTGAATATGAATTGGTCACCAGCGATAAGCAAGAAACGAAAAAGACGTCGAGAGACTGGCAGTATAACTCTCATTTTCTACCGAATCGTGATCACTGCCTATGCAAACAGTTGGTACTGCATCCTTTTTAGTCAACCTATTATTATTTCCATCAGACACAAAAAAAACTTTCCTCAAAATGCACCTGGTAGAAACTAATAAAATAATATATTCCACATACGCTGCGGTAATATCGGGGACATAACCGGAGGGACGTAGGACTACGCCAAGGGTTGTCAAAAATATAAATATTGGTTTATTTTTATTTGTTCGAATTTAGGTCAAGTTTTTTTTCCAATTCGTTTATTTGTAAGGCTCAATCGCATAAGCTTTGCGGAGCCGCTAACTCAAGTTTTGTTTATACAAAAATTTCATCTTAAATCTATGTTTAGTAGGTTTCGACCGATTACTCGCGGTTTACTCGAGGTTAGAGGGGCAACAATTTTTGTGGGACGGGTCAGGTTAGGGATATGGATATGAGGTATCATTGTCTCAACCGAGGGTTGCCGCACGCACTGTAGCATTGTGCATAATGACCAGGGATAGCATCTGGTGTTCGACTAGCTGTCGAGGGTGGGCGACGGTGAGATGAGGGGACAAGACAAACAAACTAATAACGAAAAAGAAAAAACACACAAAAGCATTAAATTCTTATACTAGACCGTTTCACAAACATATAGATCAACTGCATATAGCAGATGTCGCGAGTTCCCAACACGTCTCTAACAGGAACATAGGGTTGTCTTCCTTGGACCTCAAGGGCATTCAAAAGGTACTCTCTGGCTGCGTAATTATCCGTACATTGCCAAACTGGGTGATCGATGTCATCGTAACCGTTTCCATACCGACAGACATTGTTTTGAACAAGATTTATTCTGTGGAGGTGCACATCTAGCGAGTAGTGGTTGGACATAAGTCTACTCATTACACGAATGAAGTCACGACTTACGTCCAAACCTTTGAACCACGCTCTCGAAGAAACATTTGGAATAATTGAATATAACCACCGCCCAAGACTTCCAGTGTCCCAATCGGTTTGCCAACTCAAGAGGGAACTCTGACGTAGTAATTGGAAAAAATCATCGTATGAAATCTGTCTATCAAACAATTCGCCTTCCTGGGCACCCACCTTTGCTAGAGTGTCCGCCTTCTCATTGCCAGGAATTGAGCAATGAGAGGGGACCCATACAAAGGTTAACTTATAAGATCTTTCGATCAGTGCACTCATCTGCAGCCTCACTTTTGTGAGGAAATAAGATGGGTGCCTACTAGTTCTCATCGACTGGAGAGCCTCAAGCGAACTGAGACTATCCGAGAAAATGAAGTAATGGTCTGCAGGCTTGTTGGAGATCATCCCCAATGCGAAGTCGATTGCTGCCAGCTCAGCAACATAAACGGAACAAGGTTCCTGCAGTTTACGGAAGGCGCTCGAATTTTCATTGAAAACACCGAAGCCAGTGGATCCATTGAGGCGAGACCCGTCAGTGAAGTATCTTTTCATGCAATTGACTTTTGAGTACTTTCGGTTAAAAATACGGGGAATGTAAGTTGATCGAAGCTGATCTGAGATTCCAATTATTGCTTGTTTCATCGACAGATCGTATTCAATTGAGGAACTGCTGATGGTGAAGTGAGCACGGTCTGGAGTAAACGATGGAAGACAAATATCTGACGAAATATAGTGGTGGTAAATTCTCATAAACCGAGATTGTATATTTAGATGAAGATTTTTTTCAAAGTTTTCAATCAAAAGTGTGTTCGTGACTCCGCATTTCACCAGTATTCTGAGAGAAAGTTCCCAGAATCGGTTCTGTAGAGGAGTTACTCCTGCCAGAACCTCGAGACTCATGTTATGCGTTTAGTGCATACAGCCAAGAGCTATATGCAGACAATGATATTGAATTCGTTCCAGTTTTAGAAGGTGACTTTTAGCTGCTGAGAGAAAGCAGAAAGAGCCATACTCCAGAATGGATAGAATAGTTGTTTTATAAAGTGTTATGAGATCTCCCGGATTAGCTCCCCACCACGTGCCGCAAATCGATTTAGGTCAAGTTATTTCTCTTCAAAAAAACAAGCTCTAAATACGTAATTCATTGTTTCATATTTATATACAGTGCAGATGTAATGTAGACAAACTAAATGCGCAAACCATTATCAAAGCAGTGGAGCTATAAAACATCCGAATAAAACTTCACCCTCAACATTAGCATGTTGATTGTTTGGTGCCAAGAGCAAAACTTCATCTCAAATGCTGTGAAAAACATCGTTCCCAAATTAATAATCCACAAATTTGTTTCTGCACCACCTTTCGCTGAACGGCTACAGTAATCCGAACCGAACCGGTAATGTTTTGGCAGCGTAGTGATAGCAACCGCCGCAAAACGAAACATTCGAAACACCTTTTGTTTTCAATCGAAGAAAACTGCTCTCGCCGCTGGAAAATGCCTTCTTCACGCCCAGCTTGACTTTTAATCCGGAAACCATGAATAAATTCGCGAAAACTGAATGAACGATCGGAAAAAGTCACAAATGAGCCCAAAACACCCATAAATTCACACAAGATCTCATCCGGCAAAGGGATCATAAAAATTTGTTTGTTATTATTTCGGATATTGTTTTAGAAATTATCGAAATAATTCTTCAGGACAGCTATATCGAAATAGTCAGAAGTAAAAGAAACTTGTGGGCCGATGCTGCTGGAAGCCATGATGTGGGTTGACCTAGTACATCTTTCATTATATCCCACATGATCAGTGTTCAAATTTTCGTTTTCCCCCCATATATTCCTGTTAGACGTAGTCCTACGTCAAAAACCAAATCGAGGATAAAAACGCACAAATGTACTCACAAACAAAGATTCACGTCAAGTTTGAACACTTTTCTCATAGATGAATGACAACAACTTGCTTGATTGAAATTGTCCGATTTGAATTTTCTTGATGAGAAAGCGCAAAAAGAATAAGAAGAAAACAAACTATCTGTCATTCAGCTGGCTCCTCTCTCTCAGGTTTTCACTACTGAAAGTGGTAAATAAATAACATGTTATATATAAAATTGCGCAGAATTAAATTTCTTACAAACTCATCGCAATCAAATAATCTTTTATGATTATAACATTGTAATTTATGAAAAGAACTACAAACCTTCCATAAGCTCACATGGCAAAATTTAAAGCCATCATCACTTTCACCGCAGCGCCTAGGTGTAGATTTGTACGTTAGATCGCCAATAGGATAATGAGGAAACATCACCTCTTGGACATGGTTCACTATGGCATAGTAAAATAGAAAAATATATGATTTCGTCAGTTTGAGTTACATGGACATCGTTCCGAATTCAGTTTAAAATCATTTGATCACAGCTTGAGTCCCATTAAAAACAACAAAAACGTCGCCGTCGGCGTCAGAGAGTCTACCAATGGCTCATCTGGTTGCAAGGGTGTACCGAAAGTGATTTCTGTTGTTTTGTTTTTGCTCTCATCACTTATTTGTTTTGTTTTTATTCGTTTTCGTCCCCAATCATCAATGTTCAATCCTCAAATCCAAAATGACACGGGTAAAGTAAAAGGAGATAAAATTAAGACTTTATACACGCAGTCACAGTATGCCATGTCGTTTCCCCGACCATGTGTGACATGATCCAACATTGCGAAGCTGTCGAGCCGCGGATCGATTGTGTTTAATTATAACGCGCGGAGAAGGAGGATTGAAAAGAAATGAAGAGCTGGCAAAAAATAATAATAAAAAAGTTTTTCTATAATCGCGCACCGGTAAAAGTTGTCCCGTCAACGCGTCGTGATCAGAGAGCAGTTTCATCACCCCGATTTATCAACGAACCGACCGACCGACCTATCGTTTGCGCGTGTGAATGGACGACAACTTTCGAAATTTATGGCGAATGCCAGAGTTGAAAGAATGGCGGCGCGCGATAATGAAATATCACGCGAGATTGCGTTATGCGGTGCGCAAAATCTTAACAAGCCAATAATTATATTGGCGGCGTAATATGGTCATTTGTACCGCCGGTGAGTGCGTTCTGTCATCAGAGCGCGGTGAGAGTCAATTTCGAGTTTGACATAAGCTCTCTTCAGTTTGGCATACTGTGGTGGTATCGCAAAACAAGCTTCGGTTAACGTAATTAAGATTGGGGTCGGCCAATAGTTGGCGATATGTGTGGATGATAAATCTGACATGTTGGAAAATAAAAACTTTTTCGCTACTTTCTTCTACGCCGCCGAATGATTTCTTGAAACCAACGAAAGAGATGTTTATTTATAAATGAACAAGGCCAACTTGATCTTTTCGGCCAAAGGCATCCCCCAAAATGTCGAGAGGAGCGATTGATGTAGAGGAAGCCGGTTTCGGCTGACCGAACGGTCCTCAAACGGTTGCTATATGCACCTCTCGTCCCCTGATCCCCACTTTACGACTGCTATCAATTCAAGCGATACCGGCCAAAACCGGGTAGATAGAAACTTTTTCGCATACCAGACGACCGGTCGGTCGCTAACTACGCCATCATCGCTCCCCCCGCGTTCGCGTCGCTCTGGAGGATCCTACCGCGCGATTTGCATATTTCATTCTTCTTCAAACAAACCGTCGTCCGTCGGCGGCGACGGCAACAGCCATCGTGTCTTCGGCTGGCGATAAATTCCGCGAAGTTCAACTTCCGGACTGATTGAATATTTATGGTATGTTAAGCGGGGTCTCACCTGTTCGCATCGTAGCCAAAATATCACCACGTTACGGTAGCGCAGGGGACCGCCCAGATTGCAACCGCCAGCCTGGCCCCGCTGCTCGTCTAGGATGCGACTCAGCGGTTGGCGTTCCTGTTGGAGGACTTCGAGGGCCCTTGAAAGAATAAAAAACAAAAAAACAAAAATAAGCCAAATTTTTCATCAACATTTGTTGACGTAGGATTACGTATTTCGGAATCATATCGGGGGTTCAAATTGAAAAACGAAAATCGATCACATTGTGAAAAATGTCCAATTTCAAACGCTTATTGCTTAGTCACTTCATGATGGATTTATGATATTTTTGCGTCAATCGATTTCGGCACTCCATAACTGTTTTTTACATTGAATACAGTAATACATGAAACTACACCCAAAATTGATGTTTAGCTCATGTTTTGTCATCCCGATTTATGACATTAAATGAGACATAACATAACAGAAAATGTCATGAATCACAAATACTGGTAAACATTTGTATAATATACATGGTACAGCAATATAAGATTAATACGAGCGAGCGAAACAAAAAGGCTTTCCGCATACTTTGCCACATACACGGCTCAGACCGAGATAGCTATTGTTCTCCTTCATGCGTTCCTTTTTTACTCTTAGAAAACACTTCCCAACTTCATTTTATAATCAGGTGCAATATTATCACGTATTTGCTGAACAACTGTTGAAGCATCGGCCTTGGTTCGATCCCCATTGACGTCGTATCGATTTTTTTTTTGGCACGATCCCAAATGAAATAAGAAAAGAAAACAGAAAGAGATGTCTGCTCGCATACATACAAACCATTTTTAAGCATTTAAAACAGCTCATTATTTGCGCATTTGACCCTCCAGCACACGAAATGGCATCATTTCTGCCAAAGATGAAATGTTTTCTGCCAACGCTAGTTTGGGTATAACTCTCGAACAATTGACAAATCTCAACCGTTATCCGAACGGAAATAGCGCATTCTGAGATACAAGCCTCCTTTTGCACTTACAATTATTATTCTCAATCATTTCCTGAAGAAATTACGGGAGTTTTGCATCAATCGATTAGGGCAATCCATAACAATTCGTTACAGTGAAAATAAAGAAATTAATATATTTTATGAAACCAAGGTGTCTTGAAAAATCTGCATTGCAAATACATGCAAGTTGGGGAACTTTTGTTCCCACCGAAATGTGTCTCCCAAATGCGAACTTCAAAACCAAGGTACCTGGGGAAATCGGTATTGCAAATTCTGATTACATAATAAAATATGTA